>NC_140059.1:0-184686 GCF_963513975.1 Fringilla coelebs | reverse complement strand
TTTTGGTGGGGTGTTTGGGTGTTTTGAGGGTATTTTGGACTGGTTTGGGGTTTTTGGGGTGTGTTTGGGTGTTCTGTGGTGGTTTTGGGTGTTTTGTGGTGTTTCGGGGTGTGTTGTGGTGGTTTTGGGGTGTTTTGTGGTGTTTTTGAGTGTGTTTGGCTGGTTTGGGGTGTGTTTGGCTGTTTTGGGGTTTTTTTTGAGTTTTTGGCTGGTTTTGGATGTATTTTGGGTGTGTTTGTGCACCCTGAGCCCTCATGCAAGGCCATGGGGGGGGGGGGGGGCAGGGTGACAAGAGGGACCCCCAGACATTGGGGGGGGGGGTCCTGATGGTCCCACAGCCCCTCCCCCAAATTCACGGACCCCCCCCCCCCAGCTCTCAGAGCCCTCCCTATCCCTCAGGGTCCCCCTGGATCTTGCAGACCCCCCAAATTCAAGGACCCCCATAAACTCTGGGGTCCCCCCCCAACAAAAATTCCAGTTCACCCCAAACTCCGGGGTCCCTCCTGGACCCCCCCACGTGCCCAAATTCCCCCGGACCTCCTGAGCCCCCCTGCCCTGTGCTCCCCCCAGATCTGGCTGCCCCCCTGACCCCCCATTTTTCTCTCCCCCCCCAGCGGGCACCACGTACATTTTCGGCAAGGGGGGGGCCCTGATCACCTACACGTGGCCCCCCAATGACCGGCCCAGCACCCGCGCTGACCGCCTGGCCCTGGGCTTCAGCACCCGGCAGCGAGACGCGGTGCTGCTGCGCGTGGAGAGCGCGGCCGGCCTCGGCGACTTCCTGCAGCTCCACATTGTAAGGGAGGGCAAAAAATTGGGGTACGGGGGTGCTGGGGGGCTGGAGGTTTAGGGGTCTTGGGGTTTAAGGGGATTTAGGGGGGTTTAAGGGGGTCTGGGGGTGCTGCTGCGCGTGGAGAGCGCGGCCGGCCTCGGCGACTTCCTGCAGCTCCACATTGTACAGGGGGGCAAAAAATTGAGGTACGGGGGTGCTGGGGGGGCTGGCAGGGCCTGGAGGTACAGGAGGGTTTAGGGGTCTGGGGGTTTAAGGGGGTTTAGGGGGGGTTTAGGGCGGTCTGGGGGTGCTGCTGCGCGTGGAGAGCGCGGCCGGCCTCGGCGACTTCCTGCAGCTCCACATTGTAAGGGAGGGCAAAAAATTGGGGTACGAGGGTGCTGGGAGGGGCTGGAGGTACAAGGGAGTTTAGGGGTCTGGGGTTTTAGGGGGGTTTAGGGGAGTTTAGGGGGGTTTAGGGCGGTCTGGGGGTGCTGCTGCGTGGAGAGCGCGGCCAGTCTTGGCCAAGTCCTGGAGCTCCACGTTGTAAGGGGGGCAAAAAATTGGGGTACGGGGGTGCTGGAGGGGCTGGGAGGGGTTAGAGGTACAAAGGAGTTTAGGGGTCTGGGGGTTTAGGGGGGTTTAGGGGGGTTTAAGGGGGTCTGGGGGTGCTGCTGCGCGTGGAGAGCGCGGCCGGCCTCGGCGACTTCCTGCAGCTCCACATTGTACAGGGGGGCAAAAAATTGGGGTACGGGGGTGCTGGGGGGGCTGGCAGGGCCTGGAGGTACAGGAGGGTTTAGGGGTCTGGGGGTTTAGGGGAGTTTAGGGGTCTGGGGGTGCTGCTGCGCGTGGAGAGCGCGGCCGGGCTCAGCAAAGTCCTGCAGCTCCACATTGTAAGGGGGGTCAGAAATTGGGGCACGGGGGTGCTGGGGTTCTGGGGGTGCAGGGGATCTTCAGGAGATCTCCAGGGGTCCCTGGACTTGGTGATTTCCTGCAGTTCTGCATCATAAATTAGGGGTTGGGGGGTTTCATGGGGGTCCTGGGGGTCTGGGGGCTCTGGGGACTCCTGGTCAAGGCCGGGTTTGGTGAATTCCCACAGCTCCCCATCATAAGAGGGGACAAAATCGGGGTGCAGGGGGTTTGATGGGGGTCCCGGGGGGCTCCGAGGCTTCCTGCTAAAGGCTGGATTTGCTGACATCCTGAAGCTCCGCAGGAGGGAAAAATAATTGGGGTCTGGGGGTCCTGGGAGGGTTTGGGGATCCGGGGGGAAAAGGCGCTCTGTGGGTTCCTGTTAAAATCCAGATTTGGTGATTTCCTGCATCATGAGAGGGGCCAAAATTGGGGTGCAGGTCTGGGGGGAAGTGGGTCAGGCACCCACCGGCGCCCGCCGTGCCCACCCTGCAGGTGCAGGGGGCCGTGGGGGTCCTGTTCAACGTGGGCACCGAGGACATCGCGCTGGAGGAGCGGGGGGCGGCCGTCAGCGATGGGCGCTTCCACGTCGTCCGCTTCACGCGCAGCGGCGGCAACGCCACGCTCCAGGTGGACGGCGGCCCCCTGCACGAGCGCTACCCGCCAGGTACCCCCCGCCGCGCCCCGGGCACCCCAGGGCCCCTAGAGACACCCCCAGGTATGGCCCAGGTGTTCCCCAGGTACCTCCAGGTACCCTCCAGGTACCCTCCAGGGCTCCTACAGACCCCACAGGCACCCCCCAGGTAACCCCAGGTAGCCCTTAGGTGTCCCTAGGTACCCCCCAGGGCTCCTACAGACCCCCCAGGTACCCCCAGGTACCACTCGGGGCTCCCCCAGACACCCAAGGGACACCCCAGGTGCTTGGGGACACCTTGAGACGCCACAGGGACACCCCTGGGACACCCCTAAGGTACCTATAGGGACCCCTGGGCACCCCCAGAGCCCCCTCAAGCCCCCCACGGCACCTTCGGACACCCCGGGGTCACCCCAGGTGCTTGGGGACACCCCCAGGGCCCCCCCCTAACGAGGGCACTAATGAGGCAGCGCTAACGAGGGGTCCCACGGCCACCCCCCCGCCCCTCCCCCGCTAATGCCCCCCTAAAGGCCACATAAACCCCCCGAGGGCCAACCCCACCCCCACCCCGGTGACACCACGGCCAGGGCTGGGGACATCAGCAGGGGTGTCATGGCTGTGGGGACACTGATGGTCACACCGTGGTCACAGCGCGGTGGCACCAGTGGTGACGCCTGTGGTGGCACTAAAGGTGACATGATGGTTGTGCCACAGTCCCACCGTGGTGGCACTGGTGGTGACATCTTGATCCCATCATGGTTGACACTGATGGTGACACCGATGGCGCCACCAGTGATGAGGTCATGGTCCCACCGTGATGACATTGATGGTGACAGCAGTGGCCAGGCCAGTCCCGTCATGGTGACGCTGATGGTGACACCAGTGGCAAGGTCATGATCCTACAGTGGTGACACCAATGATGCCACTAACAATGAGACCACGGTCCCATCATGGTGACACTGCTGGTGACACCAAGAGTGCCACTAATGATGACACCATGGTCCCATCTTGGTGACACTGATGGTGACACCAATGGCAAGGCCATGGTCCCGCAGTGGTGACACCAGCGATGCCCTGAGACCACGGTCCCACCTTGGTGACACCAATGATGCCATTGGGACCATGGTCCCACCTTGGTGACACCAACGATGCCATCGAGAACACAGTCCCATCTTGGTGACATTGACGGTGACACCAGTGATGCCACTAACTGTACAATGAGACTGTGGTGCCACCATGGTGACAGTGATGGTGACGCCAATGACAAGGCCACAGTCCCACTGTGGTGACACCAGTGATGCCACTAACAATGAGACCATGGTCCCATCATGGTGACATTGATGGTGACACCAGTGATGCCACTAACAATGACACCAGGATCCCATCTTGGTGGCACCAACAATGCCATTGGGACTGGTCCCACCATGGTGACATTGATGGTCACACCAAGAGTGCCACTAACTGGTCACTAACTGATGGCACCATGGTCCCACCATGGTGACATTGACGGTGACACCATTAACAATGACACCACGGTCCCATCTTGGTGACACCAATGATGCCATTGGGACCATGGTCCCATCATGGTGACATTGATGGTGACACCAAGAGTGCCACTGACTGGTCACTAACAATGACACCACGGTTCCATCATGGTGACATTGATGGTGACACCAGTGATGCCACTAACAATGAGACTGCGGTCCCACCATGGTGACACTGACGGTGACACCAAGAGTGCCACTAACAATGAGACCGTGGTCCCATCATGGTGACATTGATGGTGACACCAGTGATGCCACTAACCATGACACCATGGTCCCATCAAGGTGACATTGATGGTGACACCAAGAGTGCCACTAACAATGACACCACGGTCCCAACTTGGTGACATTGACGGTGACACCAGTGATGCCACTAACAATGACACCACGGTCCCATCACGGTGGCACCAACGACGCCATCGTCACCACGGTCCCACCACAGCGCCGCCGCCCCCAAGGCCGCGGTGCCACCATGCCGTGCCGCGGTGCCACGGCCGTGCCGCCGCCGCCGATGCCCCCGCCGGTGCCACCCCGTGCCGGTGTCCCCGTGCCGGTGTCCCCGTGCCCTGCCCCGTGTCCCCGTAACGCTCTTCTCCTCCCTCCGAAGGCAGCGGGGACAGCGAGCGGCTGGCGCTGGCGCGGCAGCGCATCCCCTTCCGCCTGGGGCGGGTGGTCGATGAGTGGCTGCTCGACAAAGGTAACGGCAGCGAGCGCCCCCCACACCTGGGCACCCCCCACACCTGGGCACCCCCCCACACCCGGGCGCTCCCCACACCTGGGCACACCTGCTTGTGTGGCCGGGACCCAGAGGTTTTGGGGGTCCCAGGTGTCTGGAAGCCACTGATTTGGGGAGTGTCTGGGATCCCCCAACACCTGGAGGCTCCCACACCTGGGCACCCCGGAATGTGGGGACTCAGGTGTGCGGGACCCACCTGTTTGGGGTCCCAGGTGTTCGGGGATCCTGGCATTTGGGACCCCGATATTTGGGGGTCGCAGCACCTGGGCCCCACAGGTGTCCAGGAGCCACGTCCCGGAGGACCCCGTTGTCCAGGGACCCCCCCCAGGTGTCCGGGGAAGGAGCCCAGGTGTTGGGGGAGGGGCCAGCCCCTGCCCCGCCCCCTCATTACCTGGTTAAAGGGATGCTAACGCACCTAACGGCCCCCCTAAACCGCGCTGAGCCCAGAGCCCCCCTAAAGCCGCATAAACCCGCTAAACCCCCTAACCCGCACCTGCCCCGCCACTGCCCGGGGCCGGGGCTGCGCCAGGTGTGCGCAGGACAGGTGTGCGCCAGGTGTGCACCACGGCTGGGGCGTGCGCCAGGTGTGCACAGGACAGGTGTGCACCAGGTGAGCACCAGGTGTGCACCACAGCTGGGGCGTGCGCCAGGTGTGCACAGGACAGGTGTGCGCCAGGTGAGCACCAGGTGTGTGCCAGATATGTGCCATGGCTGGGATTTTCACCAGGTGTGCACCAGGTGTGAGCCAGGTGTGTGCCATGGCTGGGATGCGCACCAGGTGTGCGCCAGGTGTGTGCCATGGCTGGGATGCGCACCAGGTGTGCACCAGGTGTGTGCCATGGCAGCGGGTGTGAACAGGACAGGTGTGCACCAAGGCTGGGGTGTGTTCCAGGTGTGCACCGAGGCCAGGTGTGCACGAGGGCAGGTGTGCACCGGGTGCACAGCAGGGCCAGGTGTGTGAGAGGAAGGTGCACAGGTGTGTCCGCCCTGCAGCCCCAGGTGTGCACAGGAGCCGCCCCAGCCTCGCACGCCCCGGCCCCGCCCAGGCAGGGCCCCTGCCCCTCCCCCCCGCCCCAAATGACCCAAAATTGGCCGAATTGAGCCCGAGCGGAGCCGGGGGCCGGGGGGGGGCGTTGGGGTCCCTTTAACTGCCCGGGGGGGAGGGGGGTGGGGGTGGGAGGGGGTGAGAGGCACATCCAGGTGTGCCCAGGTGTGCGGGCGGGGGACGGTGGGGGGTGGGCGTGGCAGGGTGAGGCAGGTGGGGCAGTGTGGGGACATGCCAGGTGTGGGGCAAGGCCATGCCAGGTGTGCCAGGTGTGGGGCAAGGCCATGCCAGGTGTGCCAGGTGTGGGGTAAAGCCATGCCAGGTGTGGGATGAGTCCATGCCAGGTGTTCCAGGTGTAGGGTAAAGCCATGCCAGGTGTGGCAGGTATGGGGTGAGTCCATGCCAGGTGTGCCAGGTGTGGGGATAAGGCTGTGCCAGGTGTGCAGCTGCCCTGTCCATCCATGGGACAGTGTCAGGGCGACAGTGTCAGGATAAGCCAGGTGAGCCAGTGCCAGGTGTGCCAGGTGTGTGAGCCCCCCCTCTCCATCCATGGGGGGGCCGTGTGAGCATGGGGTGACAGTGTCAGGGTGACGGCATTGAGGTCACAGTGTTGGGGTGACAATGTCAGGGTAGTACAGGTGATACAGGTGACACAGGTGCGCCGGTATCAGGTGTGCCAGGTGTGCGAGCCCCCCGTTTCCCCCCAGGCCGGCAGCTGCCCCTCTCCACCAGCCAGGGGGATGTGTGTGGGTGAGGTGACAATGTCAGGGTGACATTATCAGGGTAGCACAGGTGACACAGGTGACACAGGTGTGCAGGTACCAGGTGTGCGAGCCCCCCCTCTCCCCCCCAGGCCGGCAGCTGCACCTCTCCACCAGCCGGGGGGCTGTGTGTGTGGGGGTGAGGTGGCAATGTCAGGGTAGCACAGGTGACACAGGTGAGGCGGTACAAGGTGTGCCAGGTGTGCGAGCCCCCCGTTTCCCCCCCAGGCCGGCAGCTGCCCCTCTCCACCAGCCAGGGGGATGTGTGTGGGTGAGGTGACAATGTCAGGGTGACATTATCAGGGTAGCACAGGTGACACAGGTGAGCCGGTACCAGGTGTGCCAGGTGTGCGAGCCCCCCGTTTCCCCCCCAGGCCGGCAGCTGACCATCTTCAACAGCCAGGCGCGCGTGCGGGTGGGGGGCCGGGACCGCGGCCGCCCCTTCCAGGGGCAGCTCTCGGGGCTCTACTACAACGGGCTGAAGCTGCTGGCGCTGGCGGCCGAGGGACACCCCCGCGTGCGGCTCGAGGGGGACCTGCGGCTCGTGGGGGACCCCCCCCCGCCCCCCGCGCCCCCCGGCGCCACCCCCGCGCCCCCCGACATGGCCACCACCATCATGGAGACCACCACCACCATGGCCACGACCACCACCCGCCGCGGGCGCTCGCCCACCCTGCGCGACACCGTCGCCCAGGTAAAGTGGGGAGGGGGGAAAAGGTGGGTCTGGGGGGGGGATATGGTGGGGGGGGGGTTTGGGTGGGGGGGCACTGGGACAGGTAAATGGGGAGTGGGGAATTGGGGGGGGGGAAAGGATTGAGGGAGGTTCCTACCAAGGATGGGGGATGGGGGGGTAAAAGGGGGGAGGGTCTGCAGGGAATTTGGGGGAGGATGGGGGGGTCCCAAGGGTTGGATGGGGGGGGGAGGGGGGCTGAGAGGGTGCTGTGGGAGGGGCAGGTGTGGGCGGACCCCAGGGAGGGGCTGGATCCTGCACACCTGAGTGCGCTCAGGTGACCCCTGGAGGGGTCTGGGGGTGGGGGTGAGGGGGGTTTGGGGGTCCCCAGACCCGCACTGACCCCTCCCCCACCTCGGGTGACCCCCCCCCCAGAACACGGACGATCTGCTGGTGGCCTCGGCCGAGTGTCCGAGCGATGACGAGGACCTGGAGGAGTGTGAGCCGGGCACAGGTGGGTGCTGCTCCGGGGCCCCGGGCACGCGCGTGTGGCACGGCCGCAGAGCCCGGGGCTCTGCCCCACCCCCCCGCGGGGCCGAGACCCCCACACAGGTGTGGGGAGTGCACACGCACAGGTGTGGGGAGTGCACACGCACAGGTGCTCAGGGGGAGTGCACACGCACAGGTGTGGGGGAGTGCACACGCACAGGTGTTCAGGGGGAGTGCACACGCACAGGTGTTCAGGGGGAGTGCACACGCACAGGTGTGGGGAGTGCACACGCACAGGTGGTCAGGGGGAGTGCACACGCACAGGTGTTCATGGGGAGTGCACACGCACAGGTGTTCAGGGGGAGTGCACATGCACAGGTGTTCAGGGGGGCGGGGGTGTTGCACACGCGTGTGAGCAGGGAACGTGCCAGGCTGCTCACGGCAGGGAGACAAGCGGGTTTGGGAGCTGCTCATACACCTGGACAGGTGTGCACACAGACACACCTGGACAGGTGTGCGTGCACAGATACACACACACCTGGACAGGTGTGCACACGTAGACACACACGCACACACCTGGACAGATGCACACACACACCTGGGAAGGTGTGCACACACAGACATGCACACACATACCTGCACAGGTGTGCACATACCTGAAGTATTCACACACACCTGTACAGGTGCACACACACCTGAACTGGTCACACACACCTGTATAGGTGTGCACATACACACACACCTGCACTGGTCACACACACTTGGACAGGTGCACACATCTGAACTGTGCACACACACACACCTGGACAGGAGCTGCTCACACACACACACAGGTGTGCACACACACCTGAGCTCACACCTACCCCACAAACGCAGCCCCCTGCACACCCAGGTGCCCCGCCCTTACACGCGCCCTCCCACTTGTGGCCCCGCCCCTCACCTGTGGCCCCGCCCCTCACCTGCACAGGTGCTTCCGCCCATTCCAAGCACACACCTGAGCCCAGGGGCCGTGCAAGCCCCTCCCCCACCCCCTGCTTCCCCTGACGGACGGACACTTGGACATTCGGACACTCGGACGGACAGGGAGGACCCCCCGGTCTGGGGTCACGCTGTGTGACACCTGTGCTGTCACACCTGTGCTGCCACCAGGACCTCGGCGAGGACCCTCCCCCACCCGCAGTGTCACACGGTGACACCTCCTGGACACCCCCAGGTGTCACCTGGACACCGGAGAACCCCCGACCCCCCTGGGGCCTCACCTGGCACCCACAGGTGTCACCTGGACACCCAGGTGTCCCCCACAGGTGTCCCCAGGACACTCTGGTCCCCCAAAACCGCATTTGTGGGGAGGGGTGGCAGCAGTCAGGGGAAATGGGGAGGAGCGGGGGACAGACAGACGGACATGGACGGACAGTGGATGGACAATTGACCACGGGTGGATGATGGAAAGTGGTCTGTGGGTGGATGGACAGATGGACGGACGGATGGATGATGGATGGATGGATGGATGGATGGATGGATGGATGGATGGATGGGGATGGGGACAGATTCAGAGATGGACGCACAGATGGATTTCGGGATAGACGGACAGACACACGGATGGGTGGATCCATGGAAAGCTGGACAGGTGGATGGACATGGTGCTGGATGGATGGATGGACAGACGGATGGACGGATGGATACAGGGATACATGGATGGACAGACGGATAGATGATGGATGGATGGACGGATGGATTCAAGGATGGATTCAGGGATCCATGGATGGATTTAGGGATGGATGGATGGACAGACAGATGGATGGATGGATTCAAGCATGGATTCAAGGATGGATTTAGGGATCCATGGAAGGATTTAGGGATGGATGGATGGATGGATGGATGGATGGATGGATGGATGGATGGACAGACGGATGGATGGATGGATGAATAGATGGATGAATAGATGGATGAATAGATGGATGGATGGATGGATAGATGGATTCAAGGATGGATTCAGGGATCCATGGAAGGATTTAGGGATGGATGGATGGATGGATGGACAGATGGATGGATGGATGGACAGATGGATGGATGGATGGACGGATGGATGGATGGATGGATGGATGGATGGATGGATGGATGGACAGATGGATTCAAGGATGGATTCAGGGATCCATGGATGGATGGATGGATGGATGGATGGATGGACAGACAGATGGATGGATGGAATCAAGGATGGATTCAGGGATCCACGGATGGATTTAGGGATGGACGGATGGTTCATGGATGGATGGACGGATGGATGGACAGATGGATCCAAGGCTGATGGCCAGTGGCCGGTGGCTGATGGCCGGGGGCCGGTGGCCAGTGGTGGCCGGCGGTGGCCGGGGCCGGCCGGGGCCGGGCGCTGGCGCCGCAGGGGTGGCCGCGGCACCTTCTCACCGAGTGTCTCTTCTCTTCTTTTCTTTTTGTTCTTTTTTTCTCTTTTTTCTCTTTCTCTCGTTTTTTGTGTGCTTTCCCTTCCTTCCTGCAATTTCTTTTTCCTCCACGCTAAAATCACCCGGCCCCATCCCGCGATGTAAGTTGACGGCAGCGCCGCGGTTTGCTCTTAAAAACAAAAAACCGAGAAAAAAAAAAAAAGTAGAGGAATTAGCTAAAAATGCAAAAAAAAAAAAAAAAAAAAAAAAGAAATAAGTAACCTAGAGCGGAGCTGGCGCGGAGGCGGCCGGAGGCGGCGGGGGGGGGTCGGGGGGCGCAGCGGGGCGCGGTGGCGGGGGCTGACGGGGGTCCCCCCGTCCCCTTTCTGTCTCCGCAGGCGGGGAGCTGGTGCTGCCGGCGTCCCCGGGCCCCCCCGCGCCCCCCGCCGCCCCCCGCGCCCCCCCGGGCTGCGGCCCCGACTGCGACGAGCCCTCGGGCTTCGCCTCGGGGGAGGCGGCGGACCCCGACCCCGACCCCGGCCACGCTCCCGGCCCCGAGCAGCCGCCGGCCGACGACGAGGACTTCGCGGGGCTGGGGGGCGGGGGGAGCCCCGAGGCCGCCGCCCCCCCGGCGGCCACGGCCGCGCCCCGCGGCGCCGGGACCGAGCCCACGGTGGCGGGCGCGGCTCCGCCCGGGCTGGTGCCGGCGGGCGAGCGGCACCCGCGGGAGGGTGCGGGCGGGGGGCGGCGCGGGGGGGGCTCGGCTCCTCCCGTGACCCGGCGCCCCCCCGTGCCCCCCACAGCCGCGCCCGGAGCGGTGGAGGTGGTGCGGGAGGCGGGCGGCACCACCGGCATGGTGGTGGGCATCGTGGCGGCCGCCGCGCTCTGCATCCTCATCCTCCTCTACGCCATGTACAAGTACCGCAACCGCGACGAGGGCTCCTACCAGGTGGACCAGAGCCGCCACTACATCGGGGCCGCCCCCGCCGCGCCCGGCGGGGGTCCGGGAGGGGCTCCCGGTGCCGCGTCCCCGACCCCGCCCGCCGGAACCCCCAAGGAGAAGGCGGCGGCCGCGCCCCCCAAGGCGCCGGGCAAAGCGCGGCGCAACAAGGACAAGGAGTATTACGTGTGAGGGGGGGTCTCCACGCGTGTCCCCCGACCCCCCCCGGCCCCCGCCGCCACCCCCGGGGGGATGTCACCCGCCCGCCCCCCCGACCCCGCCGCAGCGGGGGCGCCTCTGTGGTCTCTCTGTGTGTGTGTCCCCCCCCCCGACCCCGCCGCGGGAACCGGGGGGCGGCGCGCGTGGGGGAGGGACGCGGGGGGCGCGCGGGACCCCCCCGCGTGGGGTGTGGGACCCCCTCCCACCCGAGAGGGGTGCGGGAACTCCCCCCCCCGTCAACCGCTCCTCTTCCCAACCTCGGATCGGTTTTTTACCGCCCCCCCTCCCCGGGTATTTCTTTGGGTTTATTTTTTAATTTCGAGAGCCCCGATTGGCGTCGGGACCCCCCCAAAAGCCGCCCCCAATCCCTCCGAGCCCCCCCGGGCCGCCCCCCCGCCGCGCACAGAGGAATACACGGTTCTATACTTCGTACAGCGGCTCCGCCTCTTCCTGCGCCGCCCCCGGGACCCCCCGAATCCGCCGGGACCCCCCAACCTCCCCACGGGAGGGGGTCCCAGCCCTCCCCTCCGCCAGGGGGCGCCTCCCCTCCTCCCACGGGCCACGCCCTCATAGTGACGTCACCGTATAGGCCCCGCCTTCTCCGCCCACCCGTTGCGCTTCCGCCCCGCGCGCGGGACCGGCGCGAGGAGCGCGCGGAGCCGTGACCCCACGGTGACCTCACGGTGACCCCACGGTGACCCCTCCGTGACCCCGCTCATGGACGGGGAGGGGGAGGCGGAGGGGGAGGGCGCGTCCGCCCCGCCGGGAGCCGCCGGTGAGGGGGCGGGGCCACCGGAGGGGGCGGGGCGTCGAATCCAGGTGTGGGCGTGGCCGTGGGACCCCCGTGGGTGAGGGGCGTGCGGCGCTTTGGGGGCCGTGAGACCCCCGGAGGGGCGTGGGACACTTTGAGGGGTGGTCTGGGGGAGGGCGTGGCCGTGGGACCCCCGTGTGTCCTTTGGGTGTGTCCTGGGGGTGTGTCACTCTGGGGGTGGGGGTCGCGGGGGAGGTTTGGGGGTCCCGAGTGGGTTTGGGGCTCCCTGGGCGGGGGTCTCACGCCCCCCGGTGCCCCCAGCCCCGCTGTACCTGCCGGACGGGTCGGCGCTGTGTCAGTGCGGGGGTGGTTGTGGGGCGGTGTGGGGGTCCCGGGGGATGTGCGGGGGTCCCGGGAGTTATGTGGGGGTCCCGGGGGGGTCTCACGCCCCCCGGTGCCCCAGCCCTGCTGTACCTGCCGGACGGGTCGGCGCTGCCGCTGCCGCTGGAGCCGCCCCCGGGCCCCACGGCCGCGGAGCTGCTGCGCCGCCTGCAGGGGGCGCTGCGCCTCCCGCCCGCCGCCGGCGACGCCCTCGCGCTGTGGCTGGGGTCGGAGCTGCTCGGTGAGGGGGACAGGGGGGGACAGGGGGGACATGGGGGGACAGGGGGACACTGAGGGACATGGGCATTGGTGGGACATGGACAGGGCGGGGTCACAGCTCGTGCTGTGGTTGGGGTCGGAGCTGCTCGGTGAGGGGGGACAGGGGGGTCAGGGGGGACATCGGGGGACATGGAGGGACAGGGGGACACTGGGGGACATGGGCATTGGGGGGACATGGGCACAGCTCGCACTGTGGTTGGGGTCGGAGCTGCTTGGTGAGGGGGCACAGGGGGACACTGGGGGGACAGGGGGACATGGGGGACATGGGGACACAGAAGGCAAAGGGGACCATGGGGGTATGGGGGGGTCGTGGGGTCACAGCTCGGTTCTGAGCAGAGCTGCTCGCTGAGGAGGGGACATTGGAGGGTCCCATGAGGGACAGGGAGATGGGAGGATCCCCCTGGAGGATGGGGTGGGGGGGTCCCCGTGCCCGTGGGGGTCCCCAAGTGGGTGCCAGCCCTGTGTCCCCCCCAGAGGTGCAGCTGAAGCCGCGGCATCGCCCCCTGCGCCTGGTCCGGCACTGGCCGGAGCTGCTGCTGCGCTTCAGCCTCGGCTCGCCCACGGCCATCGCCCAAGGTGAGGGCTGGGGGGTCGGGGGGGACCCTTTGGGGGCGGGAGGGTCCCCTCGAGGGTCCCACTGACCCCCTGCCCCCCCAGATGAGCCGTGTCTGCAGCTGCGCAGGAACGTGTTCTTCCCCAAGAGCCGCGAGCTGGAGGTGAGGGGGTCAGGGGGGTCCCCGGTGTGGGGGGATCTATGGGAGGGGGACACGGGGGGGTTCAGGGTGGGGTCTGCAGTGGTTTGGGGGTCTCTCTGGGTGACCTGGGGGTGTCTGGGGGTCTCAGCTGCAGGAGGAGGAGCTGCTCCGGTTGCTCTATGAGGAGGCGCGGGAGCAGCTGAAGGGGGGGCGCTACCCCGTGGACCCCCCCGAGGCGGCCGAGCTGGGGGGGCTCAGCTGCCGCCTGCGCCTGGGGCCCTTCGAGCCCGGCCGGCACACGGAGCTCAGCCTGCGGTCAGCACCGGCCGGACCCTGCCCGCGGGACCCCTGCCCATGGGACCCCCACCCGTGGCAACCTCTGGGACTCCCTTTAGGACCCCACCCATGACCACCCCCGCGACCCCCTTCCCCCCGGGACCCTCCCACGCGACCACACACGGGATCCCCTCCACCTGGGACCCCTCCCACACCTGAGACCTACCCACGGGAACCCCTCCTGGACCGCCCCACCCCACGGAACCCCCATCCCCCGGCCACACGGTACCCCCTGACCCCCACGTTCCTCCCGTGCCCCTCCCGGTCCCCGTGTGACCCCCCCTGACCCCCCGGTGTCCCCCCCAGGCCGCTGCTGGGGGAGCTGCTGCCGCCGGGTCCTCCGGCCCGCTGGGGGGCGCTGTTCCGCCGCTCGCGCGAGCCGGGCCCCGCCCAGCGGCTGCTCGAGGCGTTTGCGCGTGCGCCGGGCCCCGAGGCGCCCCCTGCTGGATTGTACCGGGACTTCCTGCGCCGCTGCCACGCCCTGCCCGGCTACGGGTGAGGGGGGGGGGACCCCGGTTAGAGACCCCCGGGGGACACCCCAAAAGGGACACCCCCCCATGGGACACCCCAAAAGGGACACCTCAATGGGACACCCCAAAAGGGACACCCCCCCATGGGACACCCCAAAAGGGACACCTCAATGAGACACCCCAAAAGGGACACCCCCCCATGGGACACCCCAAAAGGGACACCTCAATGGGACACCCCAAAAGGGACACCCCCCCATGGGACACCCCCCATGGGACAACCCCCAATTAGAGACCCCCGGGGAACACTCCAAAAGGGACACCTCAAAGGGACACACACCCCCAAAGTTAGAGACCCCCCAGTTAGAGACCCCTGGGGGACACCCCAAAAGGGACACCTCAGTGGGACAGCCCCCATGAGACACCCCGAATGGGACATCCCCCACTGGCGCCCCCAGACCCTCAGGGAACGTCACCAAGACCCCTCCCAGGGACCCCTGCAGACCTCAGGGACCCCCCCATAATGACAGGAACCCCCCCCAGATCACCAGGGAGCCCCAAAAGACTCCCCCGTGCACCCACCCTGCCCCTCAGAGACATGTAATGGGCCCCACAGACCCCCAGGGAACTCTCCCAGGGACCCCCCAATGTCTGAGCCCCACAGACTCCCCCAGACCCACAGTGAACCCCCCCCCTCCCCAGGACTCCTTCTAGACCCCCAAGTTCCTCCATATCCGGGCCCCCAGGGACACCCCCCAGCATCTTGACCCCCCCAACTGATGCCACACTGCACCGGAGGCGCCATGAATTTGGGGGGAACCAGAATTTGGGGTTTGGGGGTGACCCAGGTGTGTTCCCCCCCCTCCAGGTGTGCCTTTTTCCCGGGAGCCATTGAGCGGCCGTCGGGGGGGCTGCTGGCCCGGGGGGGGCTGCGCCCCGTCAGCGTGGCCGTGGGGCTCGAGGGGGTCACCATCATTGACCCCCGCCAGAAGGTATTGGGGGGGGTCTGGGGGGGCAGGATGGGGGTCAGGGGGGCTCTGTGGGTGACCCCCCTCGTGCCCCCCCAGCACGTGCTGCTGTCCCTGACGTACCCCGAGCTGTGCTGGGAGCTGGTGGGGGCCGTGGGGCAGGACGGGGACCCCGGGGGGCAGGAAGGGGACCCCACGGAGCCCCCCCAGCTGTGGTTGGAGTTCGATGGGGACCACGAGGGAGCCCCCGTGAACCGACTGCTGCGCGTGTTCTCCCCACAGGTGTGGGCACGGGGCAGGTGGGGGGATCTGGGGAGGGAATTTGGGGGAGCAGGCAGAGGGTTTGGGAGCGCTGGAGGGGGCAGCTGGTGGGGGTCCCTGGGGGATCAGTTTGGGGGGTGTTGGGGATCCTGGGAGGGTCGGTTTGGGGGTGTTGAGGGACAGTTTGGAGGCCCCAGAGTTTGGGGGTCCTGGGGTGATCCCAGGGGTGTTTGTTTGGGTATCCCTGGGATGTGTTTGGGGTTCCCAGGGGGGTCGGTTTGGGGGTCTCTGGGGTGGATTTGGGGGTCCCTGGGGGGGTTCCTAGAGGGGTTTGGGTGTGCCTTGGGTGGGTTTGTGGGTCCTGGGGGGTCTCTAGGGGGGCGTCCTGGGGGAAAAGCTTGGGGGGTTCCCTGGGGCGGGGTGCCGGAGGGGTTGTGGGTGATACCTGGGGGGACTTTGTGAGTCTCTGGGGGGGCGTCCTGGGGTCGAATTGGTGGGTTCCTGGGGAGGGTCCCGGAGGGGTTTGGGGGTCCATGGAGGGGATTTGTGTGCCCCGGGGGGGTCCCTAGGGGGGGTATCCTGGGGGGGAAGGTTGGGTGGCTCCCGGAGAGGGTCCTGGGGGGGAGTCCCGGGGGTTTTGGGGGTCCCGGGGGGGGTCCCGGGGGTCTCGTTCTGGTGCTGACAGCGCCCCCAGGCGGAGCTGATGAGCGCCCTCATCGAGTGCTGCATCGAGCTGGGCGGGGCGGCCCCGCCCTCCGAAGAGCAGGCCCCGCCCGCCGCCGCCGCAGCGGCCACGCCCCCCGAGGCGGCCGGCGCACGTGGCGCCCCCTTGCGGCGGCAGGAGAGCGTGACCCGGCCCCGCCTGCAGCGCCTCGCGACCATCGACTACGTGCGGGAGGGTGCGACAGGCGACAGCGGGACATGGGGGACCGCGGGGACATGGGGGACAACGGGACATGGGGGACAGCCGGGACATGGGGGACAACGGGACATGGGGGACAGCGGGACATGGGGGACAGCCAGGACATCAGGGACAGCCGGGACATCAGGGACAGCCGGGACATGGGGGACAGCGGGACATGGGGGACAGCCGGGACATCGAGGACAACCGGGACATCGGAGACAACTGGGATATCGGGGACCGTGGGACATGGGGGACTGCAGGGACATCAGGGACAGCCAGGACATCGGGGACCGTGGGGACATGGGGGACAGCTGGGACAGCCAGGACCTCGGGGACATGGGGGATAGCAGGGACGTCGGGGGCAGCAGGGACATGGGGGACATGCGGGATGTGGGGGACAGCGGGGACATGGGGGACAGCGGGCATAGCAGGGACATGGGGGTCATGTACGACATGGGGGACAGCGGGGACATGGGGGACATGGAGACACACACACATGGAGTGACCCCTGCTTCTGGGGGGTTAGGGGACATGAGGTCGAGGAGGGGGACAGGAGGGCGGTCAGAGGGACATCGAGGGGGGGGACAGGGACCTTGGGGGGAATATGACGAGCAGGGGCACAGGGTACAGGGTGGTCTGGGGGAACATGGCCGGGTGAGGGGGTAATTGGGACACCCGGGGGGTGGCACAGGGGACCCCGAGGCGGTTCCTGCCCTAAATCCCACCCCAATGTCCCCCCCAGGGGAGGAGCTGCGGCGGGTGAAGCCCCCCCGGCGCTCGGCGTCCTTCTTCAGCCGGGGGGGGACCGGGGGCGGCTCCTACAGCCCCGTGGCGGGGGGCACGGGGGGGGCCGGCTCCGAGCAGGGCTGAGCCCCCCCGAGCCCCCCAAACCCCTCCCAGTTCAGACTGGGAGCACTGGGAACCCCCCACACACCTCTTTTGTACCCACACCCCCAAATAAACTGCACTGCCCCCCCGCCCCCTCTTCCCGGGCAGGGTTTGGTGGAATTTGGGGCTAATTTAGGTTGATTTGGGGCTAATCCAGAGCAGTCTGAGGCAGTTTGGTACCAGTTTGGGATGATTCTGGGTGGTTTGTGAGTTATTTGGGGTGTTTGGGGTTAATTCGTGGCAGTTTTGAGCTAGTTTGGGATATTTGGGGCTGATTTGGGATCATGCAGGGCATTTTCCAGTCAGTTCCTGGGGGGTCTGAGGCCACTTTCAGTGGAGTTGGGACATTTTGGGGCCAGTTCTGGGGGGTTTGGGGCCTATTCCAGGCGGCTTGGGGTCCATTCAGGGGGGTTTGGGACAAGCTGCAGCAGTTTGGGGCCATTTCTGGGGGGTTTGGGGCCAACGTAGCCAAATGGCGGCCCCACGTGACAGCAGCGGCCATTTCGGGCTGGGCACTCCGGGACACGCTGTGTCACACTTGTCACACTTGTCACACGTGCCACACCTGTGTCAGGGACTTCTCCCTCTCATTAGCACTAATGAGACCTTTGGGACAAATTCCACTATTTTTGAGGCAAGTCCTACTGATTTTGGGGCATCGCTCGTTGTCCATTTGGGACCTTCACAGACCCACCCCAAATCCCCCTATTTCACTATTTAACCCCTTTTTCCTCTCTTTTTCCCACCCAGCAGGGCTGCGTTTATCCAAAATATCACATTTTCTACCCATAAACCCCACACGCCTCCACTCTGCGGCAAAACCGCCTCAGTCCTGAATAACTTCATTTTCTTAAGGTGCTTTTTAGAAATTTAAGGATTTTTTAAGGGAGAACCAGTGAGAGTTTTGTGTTGTGTGAGGGGTCGGTGTTACCGGGGCCTAAAGAACACAGAGAAACTGCTCTGAAATCCAACGTTCACAAACCAAAAAACAAAGAAAATATAAATATTTGATAGGATAAAGAAATGTTTTGGAATAAATGTTACCTGAGGGAAATCGTGAAGGACGCGGGTCCCCCCCACCTCACAGGACTGTTCCTGTGGGGAGGCGCCATTTTGGGGGGGGAGCAGGTTATGGATGAATAAAAATGACATTTTCTGAGGAAAATAAGACATTTCTAAGGTAAAACTTGAAATTTCTGAGCTAAAATTTGACATTTCTTAGCCAAATCGGGAACTTTATGAGGGACATGAAGCATTTTTGATACAAATCGGACATTTCTGAGGGAAGTAAGACTTTTTCGAAGCAAATCGGACAGATCTTGAGGGAAATCAAACGTTTCTGAGACAAACCAGACGTCTGAGAGGGAAATGAGACTTTTGATGAGGCAAAACCTAACGTTCCTGAGGCAAACCGGACACTTTCCCAGAGAAATCGGTCATTTTCTGACGGAAGTCGGCCATTTCTGAGGCAAATGACATTCTCCTGAAGGAACTCGGGCTTTCCTGAGGTAAAACCAAGGAGAAAAGGGTGATTTTTTTTAACCGCTCACGCTCTCCGGACACGGCGGAGGTGACTCGGCGCTTCCCCCGCCCCATGCGGAGCTCACGGAGCGATGGCGCCGCGCTCCCGCCCCCGGCGCCGCCCCCGCGGCGACTGCGGCAAAGCCGAGGGAGAGGCCCGGTGAGGGGGGCGGGGCCTCCGCGTGTACCCGCCTACTGACGCTTCACTCTCGTATCCCTCCGCGCGAGGATCCCTCCGCCGACCACATGACCGGAGGTCACTTCACTCAGGATTCCTCCGCCGGATCCTTCCGCGGCCGCTCCCGCCCCCAAATTTCTTTTTTTTTTTTTTTTTTGGCTGTAAATGGGCGTGGGGGAGGGGCAGAATGGAAGTCGGGTGTGTGGGGGAGGGGAGCGAGCGGGGGGAGGGGGTCTGTGGCCATTTAGCGGCGGTTTGAGGGGACCCCGCGGTGGAGGGGACGCGATGAAGTTCCCCCCCCCCCCATCGTGAGATAATTTTTGTGTGAAAAGTCGCTAAAAAGGGTCGGGTTTTAAAAAGCTGGTAAGCCTCAAAGAAATGGTGGGTTTAGAGTGAAGAATTGAGGTGGTTTTGCCTCAAAAAGCCACTAAGAAAGGGGGCCAGGAAGACTGGAGGGGGCAGTCTCCTACTTTGGGTTTAAAAGCGGCCATTTGGGTTTAAAAAGCAGCTGAAAAGCTGCAGGGTTTGGTTTAGTGGTGATTTTTGAGGGTAAAACCTGTGTCCTGTGCCCCAGAAATAGCTTAAAGTCACCTTAAAGTGCTGTTGAGGCTCTTTAGAAGCTTTAGTGCTATCTTAGCTTTTAAAAAAATCTAAACCTGATTTTTTTATTCTTTTTTTTTTTTCTAAGAAATGCTCAAGATTTGGTGAAGAGTATCTTTCTAAAAGAAAATGTTTTAAAATGGCCTCAGGCTGAGCTCCTGAGGACAAAGCAGCTTTGGGGGTATTTTCATGCAGAAAACGTGAACTTTGGCCATGTCAGAGTTACTAAAACAATTTTAAATTTTAAATTAGGGCTTAAACCAGCTGCAAATGGGCGAATTATTGCTGTAAAAATGATCACTGAGATAAACCTTCCCTAAAATCAGGGTATTTTGGGGGGAGGCCTTTTCCAGCACCTGAAATGGGGGGGAAAAAAATTACATTTGGGATCCTTAATGGTGGAATAACCCAGAAAACAATTAATAACAATAAGGAAATATTTTCTCCCGCAGGAAACGCCCCAAAAATGTCGGAACAGCTCCTCCCACACCCCCAAAATGCCTCATCGGTTTCATCAGCAGCTTTAATTAGCCCCGGAGCAGCTTTAATGAATGATAATTAAAAGGTTGGGGAGGGGGGTTGTGCCCTCCCTGCCAGCACTTTTGGGGTGTCATTTCCTGCCCGGAAACGCCTCAAAATCCCCAAAAAAGTACCTTAAAATACCTTTAAAAAGCCTTTAAATGCCTCAGAATAGTGGAGTTTTATCCCCCTTATTGAAAATAGAGACTTCCATGACTCGGCATGGCCTGAAATGGGGTGAAACACAGAGATTTTGATGCATTTCTGTCGTGAAAAAGGAAATTAAAATGGTGGTTAGGGCTGTGCTGGATCAGGGTGGAAAAAAGGGTTTTAAAAGGGTTGTTTGGGCTTTTTCACTGAAGCTGGTGAAAATTGGGATCTGTGTTCCCTCAAGAACTCTTTTTCCCCCCACCCCAAGATTTGAGACCCTTTTGAGGAGAAACGGCGCCTTTTTGGCAGCGGCCCAGCCCCGTGACGCAGCAAAAGCAAAAACCAGAGTACAATGAATGAATAAAAAACCAAAAAAACCCAAAAAAAACCTCTAAAACCACCCGGGAAGGTCGAAGCGAGGGATTTTAGGGCAGAACTGGCCAAACCGAACCAACAAATCGCTGTTAAATTTAACCATTTTCGTGCTGGACCGCGTGGGTCGGCCGAAGGCCCACGGCTGAGTGGGGAGTGGGGGAGCGCCGTTTGTGAGGGGAAAAAAAATCAAAGAAAAGGGTAAAAAAATGTGAAATAATGAAAAAAGAAGCTTTTTCACACAACGGGCGGTAGATTTGGGGGGGGGGGTTGGGGGGTTGCTGCCCTTTTTTGGCGATTTTAGGGACTATTTTGTCGCCCCCGCGGGGGCGGTGCTGGGCCGCTTATAAGCGAGGGCCCCGCGCCGGCTGCGCCCGGCCGAGAACCAGCCCCGAAACGGCCCGAATTCGGCCCAAAACCGCTTAGAGCTGCTCGATTTTATACAAAAAAAGCTCCTAAAATGGCTTTATTTCCTACCGAGAGCTCCGAAAATGGCTTTATTGCCTACGAGAAGCTCTTAAAGCTGCGGTATTTTATAGAAAGAGCTCCTAAGACTGCTTTATTTCATAAAAGCGGCTCTTAAATATTTATTTAAAGAAAAGAGACAAAAGCTGTTTTCCTTTAAGGAAAACTGAGCTCTTAAAGCTGCTTTGTTTCTATTAAAAAATCTTTAAATTGCGGCGATTCCAGTAATGGGAAAAGCCGGGGCGAGCCGGGGCACTTTTAACTGAAAAAATGAATGAAAAACCTTAAAAAAGCTCTTAAAGCTGGTTTTTATTCAAACCGAAGCTTCTAGTGCTGGTTTTTAAGAAATCGCTGCTTTCAAAGCCGATTTCTGGGAGAAAAGGCAGCTCTCGCAGCTCTTTAATTCTTAAAATATCCTAATGCGATATTTTTAAAAAGCCGGAGCAAGCTGGGGCGATTTTAATGAAAAGAGAGCTTTTTAAGCGGCTTTAATTTAAAGAAAGAAAAAGCGCTTGATACGCTGTTTTCTGCTAAAAAAGCTCCTGAATTTAATTCTTATTTTAAAAAGCTCCTAAAGCTTTTAAAAAATGTAGTTTTGTCCCCCAAGAGGGGCCGGGCCGGGCAGCGCAGGCGGGGGCGGCTGGTTTGGGGTGAAATGCGGCATTTTCAGGCTCAGGATGGATTGAGAGGAGCCAATTTTGAGGGAAGAGCAGGAAAACTGAAGAGTGAAGATGGAGTCTGCAGGGAAAGGAAAGTTTTTCTTCGCAGTGGCCCCATCTGGGGGGAGAAAAAAGGACTTTTTGGTAAAATGGCGGCAGTTGGGCAGGGGAGGAGCAGAGAGAAGAGAGGAAAAAAAGGACAGAAAGACAGAAAATAGAACAAAAAAGCGAGAGAAAATAGAAGAAAATCAGGAAAAAAAAGAAAATAGAAAAACTTAGAAAAAAGAAAACAGAAACAAAATTGAAAAAATAGAAATTGGAAAAAAGAAATTGAAAAAGCATAGAAAAATGGGAAAAAAAGAAAATAGAAAATAAAAAAAGAAGAAAATTGGAGAATAGAAGAAACTAGAAAAAAAATTAGAAAATTTGTGAAAATAGAAGCAATTAGAAAAAAGAAAATTGAACAAATAGAAAATAGAAGAATATAGAAAAAATAATAGAAAAATGAAAATAGACTGTAAATAAATAGAGAAAATACAATTAGAAAAATGGAACTAGAAAAAAAGAAAATGGAAAATTATAGAAAAAAAAAGAAAAACCCAAGTGCTGAAAATTTGAGAAGATGGAAGTGAAAGAAAACAGGGAAAGAATCAGAAGAGAGAAAATAGAAGAGAATAGAAGAGAGGAAAAAGGAGAGAAAATCAAAGAGGATTTAGAGGAGAAAATAGAAGCGAAAAATAATGGAAAAAAGAAGGATAAAGGGAGAAAAAAGGAAGAAAAATCCCGATTTGTGCTCCGGAGCCAGGAAAATTGAGGAATTTCAGGAAAATGCCCCAAACGGAGCCGGAGGCAGCGGCCGGGTGAGGCCCCACCCCCTCCCGGGGGTTTGGGAATTTTGGGGGGATTTGGGGGGTTTTGGGGTTCTGTCGTTTCAGGCGCCGCCGCCGTCGCCCCTCCCCCTTCCCCCTTTTTCTATTAAACTCCCCAGAAATGGGGAAAACCCCCCAAATTCCTCCAGCGCCTTCCGGCTCCGCCGCTCCCGCCGGCGCCGCTCAGTAAGTGTCCAAAATCTTTTGTTCTTATCCCAAAGGCGTCGCGCGGGAGGGGCCGGTGATAAAAAAAAAAAGGGAGAGAAATGATAAAAAAAAATGTTTTGTATTTTTTTTTTGGGGAGCGGGTGGGGAAAGGGGGAGGGGGTGTCTCGAGTTTTTTTCCACCCTCAGGGAAGCAGCAAAACGCAGGGAAAAAAGGCAAAAATAAAAACGGTGAGAGAAAGCCGAGGAAAGGGAAAAAAAAAAAGAGGATTTAACCAGAAAAGGCCAGTCTGCACTCAAAACGCGCTCAGGAGATTCCGGCAGGGATTTGAGGAGAAAACCCCAAGATCTGGGGAATGCAGAGAAGTAAGAGTTGATTTAATTTCATTTTTTTGGGGAGGTCGGTTTTTGGTGGGAAGGGGGCGGTTTTGGGGTGTTTTCCGCCCTTTCCGCAGCCGCAAGTGAGAGGAGTCAGCAGCATCAAAAAGAAGCTTTTTTGCCCCAAAGTGAAGCTGGAAGAGCAGGAATGAGGCTCCGAGAGATTTCCTTAGGAAAAAAACAAAAGTAAAACCCCCCCAAAATCCCCGCGGAGGGAGGGGCTGGAGCAGGCGTGGGGGGAGGGGACAATAATCATGTTTTCAGGTTTTTTCTCCAAAACCAGCAGCAGGAATGGTTAAATTTAGACTTTTGTTCCCAAAACGAGTAAGTGTAGGAGCAAGCAAGGGGGCGGGGAAGCCTCAAATTTGAGGCGAAACCCCCCCAGATCGGCGGTGGCAGGTACCGGGTGCGCCCCTCCCCCACCCTGAGCCCCCCCGGGACCCGCGCGGGAGGGGTGGGGGGAGGGGCGGCGGATTTGGGGCGAATCCGGCCGGTTTGGGGCGTCGGGAGGCGGGGGGAGCGCGGGGACCCCCCCCGGACGTGGCATGCGGGCACCTCCCGACCCCAAATCCTCCCAAAACCGGCGGAAAACCGCGACCTTCGGGCGGTTTGACCGATTCGGCCGCTTTTCCCCCCAAAAACGGATTGTGCTGACAGGGTGTGTGTGGGGGGGGTCTCGTGGGTGTTTTTTGCAGCCCCGCCGGCCCTGCCCCCCGCCAGAGGAGCCTCCAAGAGCCAGACTGGGGCAAAAAAACCCCAAATCAGGGTCTGCAGGAACAGTAGGGAGCCAGAAATTGGTATTTGTGCCGCTTTCACCCCAAAATGGGCCACTCCAGGGATGGAAGGGGAGGGGGAGCTTTGGGTTTGGCTGCTTTGCCCCCTCCGAAAAAACCCTAAAATTGCCTCAGAACGCGCTGCTCGTAGGGCCCGCCCCCAAGCTGGGAATTTAAACCAAAACCAGGGTTTTTTCCACCCAAAAATGTGCTTAGTCAGCGCCGTGGCGTGGTGCCTGGGGAGGGGGAGGAGCTTTTGAACCATTTCCCCTGGATTTTCCCCCAAAGCAAAGGGATGCAGGAGCGGTGTTGGGAACGGGGGGTTGGGGTGTTGTCTCTCTCCCCTCCCCACAGTGACAGTGCCAAAACCGCCTTGATTCGCCCCAAAATGGACTATTTGCTCCAAAAAAAGGCTTAAAAACTAGAAATTCCCCCCAAAATAAGAGGCAGGAAAAGGTGAGCCAGCTGAGTAAGTACCGGCGGGGCCCCGGGACGCGCCGACCCCAAAATCCCCCGTTCTCGGCCCGAGCTGCGAGGGGGGCGCGTGATTAACCCCGAAATCCCCGGTTCTGAGCCCGTTTTGCGCCCGGATCGCGCGTCCGACCCCAAATCCCCGTTTCTGACCTCGTTGTGCTCCGGGGGCGCGGGATTAACCCCGAATCCCCCGTGCCGAGCCCATTTTGCGCCCTAAATTCCGTTTCCCAGCCCAATTTTGCGACCGGGACGCGCCTGTGACCCCAAATCCCCGTTTCTGAGTCTGTTTCGCGCCTGGGCCGTGACTCCGACCCGAAATCCCCATTTCTCCGCCCAAATTGCGCCGGGGGCACGTGCAAGGCCCCAAACCCCCCAAAGTGCCCGTTTTCGGGTGTGCTCCGGCCCCAAACTCCCCACATTTTGCCCCAAATCGCCTGGGGCAGGGCCGGACCCGTTTTGGGGAGGTTTTCTTGTTTTTTTTTATTTTTCCCGTTTCGGGAGGTTTTTTCTTTTCCTGAGAAAACTTTTCCCCGTTTTCTCAGGTTTTGCTTTTTCTCCTCTGGACCCAAAAAGGCCGAAAAAAAAGCAAAAGGCGCCGGTGGTGGCACCCCTGGGACCCCCCGGGGCGGGGTTCGACCCCCCGCGGCGCTGCTGCTGCTGGCCTGGGGCCCTATCGTGACAGAGACCCTCATATCACAACAGAGAGCCCCGTATTGTGATGGAGACCTCCCTCCATTTCTCCTCCTTGACTTGGGGATCTTGAAATCCAGAGAAAAGGATGAGCCCCATATCCCGACAGGGACTTTATATCACGACAGGAGCCCTTGTGTTGCAATAAGGAGCCATTATCGTGATAGGAAACCACCCTCGTTTATTCACATGTTGTGACAGGGATCCCTTTTGGTAATAGGGCCCCTCATATCGTGACAGGGACTCCTTATTGCGACAGGGACCCCCTGCTCCTCATTTCCCCAGAGCCCCACACCAGGTGACCCACGGTTCCAGGACGGGATTCCCCATATCACAACAGGGATCGTCTATCACGATAAGAATCCATATTCTGCAAGGGCTCCATATCCTGACAGGACCCTGGGTCGCTCTGAAGTATCAAAACAGGACCCTCCTGTAACAACAGTGCTCCTGTATCGTGACAGGGCCCCTGCACTGCTCTGAGGACCCAGGACCGTGAGGAGGCGCTGTACCGCTGTGAATCTCCGTTATCGCGACCGGGACCCCCAGTGACCAATAAACTGCTGAGTCCCGATTGGTCTTGCGTGGTCATTGGGGCTGGGGGGGGGTCACTTTGGTGCATATGACGTCATTACCAGTGACCCCTGACGTCATAGCAACGTGGGATGGGCCTCCTTGGTGACGTCACCGCGGCTTCCTGCCGCGTGTCCTTTACAAGCCCCGCCCCTCCCGCTGGCTTTGGCCTCGTCCCTTTTTTGCCCCGCCCCTTTGCCGTTGTTGGTCCCTCATTGGTCCCATTAGGCCCCTCCCTAGCCCCTCATTGGCTCTGCCAGGCCCCGCCTTCTGCTCCTCCCACTGCCCACTCCCACGCTCTCATTGGCTCATCCAGACCCCACCCTTGGCCCTTCATTGGCTCACCGAGGCCCCGCCCCCCCGGTCCGTCACCGGATCCTCCCGCCCGGCGCCGCCGCCGCTTCCTCCGAGCCCGCTCCGGCCCCGGGACCCGCTCGGCGCCCCGGGAGCCGCCGGGAGCGCGGGCCCGGCCCCGCCATGTGGCTCTTCTCCCGGGACCCGGTGCGGGACTTCCCCTTCGAGCTGGGCCCGCCCGATGCGGATCCCGAGGCGGACCCGCTCCCGGAGCCCGCGGCCCCGGCCCCGCTCTGGCGGCTGCTGCGGGGGCGCCGCAAGGTGGGGGGGTTGTAGGGAGGGGGGAGGTTTGTGTCCCCTGCATGGCCACGGCCCCGCCACCCCTGCCCCGAGTCCCCCCATGTCCCCACCCCCGTGTCCCTCGGTCTCCTCATCCCTTCGTGCCAGCTCTCGCTGTCACCTGTCCCCGCGTCACGGTGTGTCCCCCAGTGACCCCCCCCCGTGTCCCCCATCGCCACGTCCCCGATGTCTCCATCCCCGTGTCACCGCTGTCCCCACATCTGTCTCCATTTGTCCCCTCGTGTCCCCCTGTCCTGTCGCGACTCCGGCCCCGCGCGTCCCCACCTTTTCCCCCTGCGCTATTCCCCACGCTGTCCCCTGACTGTCGCCGTGTCCCCAGGCCGATGGCGCTCCGGTGTCGGTGTTTGCCCACAGCCTGGGCCCGGGCGTGGATCCCGGAGCCACCGCGCTGGCCCGGGCGGGGCTGAAGCGGCTCCGCAGCCTCCGGCACCCCAACATCCTGGGCTACCTGGACAGCCTGGAGGTGACAGCACCGGGGACACCGTGGGGACACTGGGGGGGTCACAGGGACATGGGGGAACACAGGGGGAATGAGGGGATGGGGGGTGAGTGGGGGGATATAAAGGGATGGCGACACTGGGGGGGGGACATGGTGACAATGGGAGGACAACGGTGACGGGGAATGAGCAATCAGGAGGGGACAGGGTGACACTGGGGGGACACTAGGGGACAGGAATGGTGGGGACAGCAAGGGGACAAAGGGGGACACACGAACTTGGGGGGGACACGGGAGGTGACCCCGAGTGTCCCCCCCAGACGGAGCAGTGCCTGTACCTGGTGACAGAGGCTGTGACCCCCCTGCGGCGGCACCTGAGGCTGCACCCCCCGAGCGGGGACTCGGGCGAGCAGGAGGTGGCCTGGGGGCTGCAGCGGCTGCTGGTGAGGGGGGTCTGGGGGGGGTCTGGGAGGACTCTGAGGTGGGGGGGGTCCCTGAGGCCTTTGTGGGGACCCTGCAATGCGGGGGTGTGGGGGGGACCCCAAGATCTGGGGGGGAATCCTTGGGATCTTGGGGGTCTCCAGGATCTGGGGGGATTCTGGGACCCAGGGGAGGTTCTGAGAGGTTTTTGGCTCCTGAGTGGGAGGGGACCCTTTTGTGTGGGGGGGTCACCGATATTGGGGGGTTTTTGCCCCCCCCAGACGGCGCTGGCGTTCCTGGGGGTCTCGGGGCTCGTTCACCACGCGCTGGGACTCGACGCCGTCTTCGTGGACCCCGGGGGCGAGTGGAAGCTGGGGGGGCTCGAGAAGGTGGCGGCCACCAGCGAGGGGACCCCCACCCGCCCCCCCGGTGACCCCCCCCGGCCCCAGGACCCCCCCGAGCTCAGCGACCCCTCCCGAGGGCAGGGGGACCCCTGGTGAGTTGGGGAGGGGACATGGAAAGCGGGGTGGGGGGTGGCACTGGGGGAGCTCAGGGGACCACGGGGGTCCCCTGTGCCCCCTCCCCACTGTCACGGCCCCCCCAGGGCAGGGGACATGTGGCGCCTGGGCTGCCTCATCTGGGAGGTCTTCAATGGACCCCTCCCCCGGCCGGGGGCTCTGCGCAGCTTCGGCAAGGTCAGGGACCACCCCGCAAAAATCCTGGGAACCCCCTGGGCACCCCCAAACACCCGGGATCCTTCCAGACTTGTGGATCCACCAAATTCCTGCTCATTCCCCAGAACCTCCCAGGGCTCAGGGGTCCCCCTGTCCCCCCAGCCCTTGGGGTGCCCCTGTCCCCCTGTCCCCCTGTCCCCCAGCCCTTGGGGTGCCCCTGACCCCTTGTCCCCCTGTCCCCCCAGCTGCCCCCCGGGCTCATCCCGCCTTTCTCGGAGCTGGTGGCGGCGGATCCTGGTGCCCGTCCGGGCCCGGGGCCGCTCCTGGAGCGGCTGCAGCGCCCTGGAGCCTTCCTGGCCTGTGCCCTGGTGCGCACTGGGCTCTTCCTCGAGCACTTCCAGGTCTGGCCTCAGCCTCGCTTCATCCCTGTTTCATCATCCTCATCCTCCTCTTCATTCCTGTGCTTTTATCCTCATTCCCGTCCCTGTCTCCTCATCTTTGTGCTCGTTCCTGTTCCTTTTCCCCCATCTCCATCATCATCCTCATCCCTATCCCTGTATCCTGATCGATTCCTTGACCTCATCCCGTTCCCTCCTGCCCATCCCATTCCTCACGTTCATTCCTGTTCCTTAATCCCCATCCTCATCCCTTGCTCCCTGCTCTTCCATTCTCATTCCCATCCCTGTCCCTTCATCATCCTCATCCCTATTCCTTCATCCCCGTTCTCCTTCCCATCCCTGTCCCTGTGCTGTCCCCCCTGACCCCCCTGGGTGTTTCTGGGACCCCCTGGCAGGTCCGGGACCCCTCGGAGCGCCGGACCTTCCTGCAGGAGCTGCCCCCTCTCCTGGAGTCCCTCCCGGGGCCCTTCCGGAGGCACAAGCTGCTCCCGAGGCTGCTCGAGGCCCTGGAGCTGGGCAGCGCCGATGCCAGCGCCCTGCCCCCGCTGCTGCAGGTGGGACCCCCCAAAACCCCCCCCTAAAACCTTCCTGACACCCAAAATCCCACCCACAACCTCCCTGACCCACCAAATCCCACCCACAACCTCCCTGCTGCGGGTGGGACCCCCAAAAGCCCCCCCAGTAACCCCCATAGCCCCCTGGTCTCCCCCCTGCCCCCCCAGGTGGCGAAGGTCCTGGACCCCCCCGAGTACCAGGAGCGAATCGTCCCCGTCCTCGTCCGGCTCTTCTCGTCCCCTGAGCGGGGCCTGCGCCTGCGCCTGCTGCAGCTGGTGACCGGGAGCACTGGGAGGGACTGGGAGCACTGGGATGGGACTGGGAGGGGACTGGAAGGGGACTAGAGAGCTGGGAGGGGTCCATGAACTCAGAGAAGGCTTTGGGGGGTCCATGGGGGGGGTGATCTGCGGTTTTTGGGGTTCCTGTGGGGTGTTTAGGGGTCTCACACGCCCCCTCCCCCAGCTCGAGGAGTACATTGAGTTCCTACCTGAGGCCACGGTGGATTCCCAAATTTTCCCCCACGTCGCTCACGGGTTCCTGGACTCCAACCCGGCCATCCGTGAGCAGACGGTCAAGGTGAGCCCCCAAAATCACCCAGGAACTCCCCAAATCACCTGGGAACACCCCCCCAAATCACCCAGTCCCCCCAGACTTTCTGGAGTCCCCCAGAAGTTACCTGGGGATCCCTCAAAACCACCTGAAAACTTTCTTAAAAATTAAATAGCGACCAACAAACCTGCATGGGGAACTCCCCAACCACCTGGGTATTCCCTAAATAAGTGGGACTGAGTGGGGACCCCCCCCAAATGGGTGGGACTGAGTGGGAACCCCCCCAAATGGGTGGGACTCAATGGGACCCCCTCCCCCAAATGGGTAGAACTTTTCAATCACCTGGAGCCCCCCCCAAAATAACCTGGGAACGTCCTTCCAAATCCACCAAAATGGGGTGAGACTCCCCCACCCACCCGGGCACCCCCAAATGGGTTGGAACCCCCCAAATCCCATTGGGGGTGCCCCCCTGACCCCCCCTCTGTGTGTCCCCCCCCTCCAGTCCATGGTGCTGCTGGCGCCCAAGCTGGGGGAGGGGCGCAGGGGGGGGGAGCTGCCCCGGCTGCTGCTGCGGGTGCAGGGGGGGGACACGCTGGGACCCCTGCGCTGCAACGCCACGCTGTGCCTGGGGCGCCTGGCCCCCCACCTGCCCCCCCAGGTGAGCTCTGAGACCCCCCAACCCCCCCCAGACTGGCCCAGTACCCATTCTCCCCTGTGCCCACCCCCCCCCAGACCACCCACCATGGTTTGAGCCACCCGGGACCCCTCTACTCTGTTCCCCCTCCTCACTTTGTGTCTCCTGTCCCCTCCCCTCCCTGTCCCCCTGTCCACCCCCAGACCCTGTCCCCTCTCCCTCTCTCTCTCTCCATGTCCTGCTGTCCCCCTGCACTGTTCCCCTGTCCCCCCTCACTCTCTGTCCCCCTGACTATCCCTTGTACCCCCCTCACTGTCCCTTTATCCCCCCCCCTGTCCCCCTGTCCCTCCTCCCTGTCCCTTGTCCCCCCCTTCACTGTCCCCCTCTCCCCCCTCCCTGTCCCCCCCTCCACTGTTCCCCTGTCCCCCCTCACTCTCTGTCCCCCTGACTGTCCCTTGTCCCCCTCTCACTGTCCCATATCCCCCCTCACTGTCCCTTTATCCCCCCCTCCCTATCCCTCCTCCCTGTCCCCCTGACTGTCCCTTGTCCCCCCCTTCACTGTCCCCCTCTCCCCCCTCCCTGTCACCCCCTCCACTGTTCCCCTGTCCCCCCTCAATCTCTGTCCCCCTGACTGTCCCTTGGCCCCCCCTCACTGTTCCCTCCCTACTGTTCCCCTGTCCCCCCTCCCTGTCCCCCTGTCCCCCCTGACTGTCCCCCTGACTGTCCCTGTCCCCCCCGTCCCCTGTCCCCACCTCACTCTCTGTCCCCCTGACTGTCCCTCTCCCCCCTCCCTGTCCCCCCTCCCTGTCCCCCCCTGACTGTCCCATGTCCCCCCAGACCCGCCGGCGGGTTTTGGCCCCCGCCCTGGCCAGGGCCACCCGGGACCCCTTCCCCCCGGCCCGGGCCGCGGCCGTCGCCGCCTTCGCCGCCACCCACGGCTGCTACTCCCCCCAAGAGGTGGCGGCCCGGGTGCTGCCCCCCCTGTGCGCCCTCACCGTGGACCCCCACCCCGGCGTCCGGCAGCAGGTGGGGGGGGGGGGGGGGGGGGCTGGAGGAATTTGGGGAGGGGTCTGGGTGCTGGGGAGGGACCCAGAGAAATTGGGGAGGGGGATTTGGGGGGTGGGAGGGGGGTTTGGGGGGTGAGAGGGACTCAGAGGAATTGGGGAAGGGGTTTGGGGGGTGGGAGGGACACAGAGGAATTGGGGAGGGGAGTTTGGGGGGTGAGAGGGACACAGAGGAATTGGGGAGGGGGGTTTGGGGGGTGGGAGGGACTCAGAGGAATTGGGGACGGGGGTTTGGGGGATGGGAGGGACTCAGAGGAATTGGGGAGGGGGGTTTGGGGGGTGGGAGGGAGCCAGAGGAATTGGGGAGGGGGGGTTGGGGGGCTGAGAGGGACCCAGAGGAATTGGGGAGGGGGTTTGAGAGCTGGGGAGGGTCCCAGAGCAATTGGGGGGGGTCCTGGAGCAATTGGGGGGTGGTCAGGGTGCTGGGGGGGGTCCCAGAGCACTTGAGGGGGGGGTCAGGGTGCATGGGGAGGGTGTCAGAGCAGTTTCGGGGCTCCTGGGTGGGGGGTCAGGGTGCTATGAAGGAGGGGGGGGTCCCGGGGGTCTCTCACTGTTGGGGTCCCCCTGCCCCCCCAGGCGTTCCGGGCCATTCGCAGCTTCCTGGAGCAGCTGGAGGCGGCGGCCGAGGCTGGAGGAGTCCAGGAGGGCGGTGAGAAACTGCGGGGGAAGGGGGGGCAAAAATTAGGGAGAGGGGGACAAAAATTGTGGGGAGGGGGATCAAAAACTGGGGAAGGGGGCCAAAAATTGGGTGGGGGGGAAATGAAGGTCGGGAGGAAAGGGAGGGAATTGGGATGGGGGAGGGGAAAGGGGGGGTGGGGGGACATGGGGGTGGTTTGGGGGTGTCGCTGTCCCCCCGCCATAACCCCCTCCCCTCCCTCCCACAGACACCCCCAGCTCAGCCGCCGTGCCGGGGGGGGCCGCGGGGGGGCTGGGGGCGGCCGTGTCCTGGGCTGTCACCGGTGTCACCTCCCTGACCGCAAGGCTGATGGGGGGCGAGGGGGGGGCCGCCCCCCCCGCACAGCCCCCCCCCACACAGGGACCCCCGCAGACCCCGGCCGAGAGCCCTGTGGCCCCCCCGAAAGGTGAGTGACCCTTCCCCGTCATCCCCCCCCCCACAAATCCTGACCCCCCCCAGCCTTGGGGACCCCCCCTGAGCCCTCATTTTGCCCCCCCAGAGCCCCCCAGCGAGGAGCCCCCCCCCGAGGAGCCCCCCCTGGAAGATGCCGATGGGTGGGATGATGACTGGGGCAGTCTGGAGGTGAGTTTTGGGGAGGGGGGGGCACAGTGTGACCCCTCCCCATCCCCTCATCTCTGTCCCCCACTCCCCTCCCCAGGACATGGAGCTGCCCCGGAGCCCCCCCGCCAGCAGCCCGGAGGAACTGGGGACCCCCCCACAGCCCCCCACCCCCACGGAGCCCCCTCCCAGCGCCCCTCCCCCAGCCGGGGGGGGTGATGAGGGTGAGGGGGGGTGGGGGGTGGGGGGCGAGTGGGGCACTGAGGACGCCTGGGAGGCGCTGCCCAGCCAGCACGGTGAGACCCCCCCCCAAGACCCCCCCTCGGACCCCCAGACACCCCCCAGACCCACCTGGGACCCCCCCGAACACCCCTGGGACCCCCAGACCCACCTGGGACACCCCAGAACACCCCAGGACCCCCCTTGGGACTCTCAGACCCACCCCAGACACCCCCGCACCCACCCAGGACCCCCAGGACAACTCCGGGACCCCCCAGACCTCCCCTGGGACCTCCCAGACTCCCCCCACACTACCTGAGACGCTCCCCTGGGACCCCCAGACCCGCCCAGACCCTCCAGACCCCTCCCGAGACCCCCAAGACACCCCCAGACCTGCCCTGGACACTCCCAGACTCCCGAGACCCCCCGGAGATCTCCCCAAGCCCCCCCAGGACTGCCCCCCACCCCCCAAAAGCCCCTTGGGATCCCTCCCCAGGACCCCTCAATGCCCCTGAGGGACTCCCCAGCCTCCCAGGACCCTTCCTCAGTGTCCTGGGGACCCCAGACCCCCCCCATTGACCCCCACCTCCCTGAACCCCCATTCCCTGGGACACCCCCTAAGACCCCCCAAGGCCTCACCTCCCAGCCGCCCTCTCCCTGTCCCTGTCCCCATGACACCCCTGTCCCCTCCCTCGTCCCCCTGACCCCCCCATTTTCCCTGTCCCCCCCGGTGACCTCCGTGTCCCCTCAGGGCCCCCCCCGGGCCGGCGGCAGCGGGAGCAGCAGCGGCGCCGCGAGCTCGAGGCCAAGCGCCGGGCGGGTCCCCGGGGCCCCTCAAAACTGGGGGCTCGGAAACTCGACTGAGGGGTGGGGAGGGGGTCCGGGAGGAGGGGACGAGGGTAAAAATCCCCTTTGGGTTTGTTTTGTGGGGAGGGGGATCGGTAATAAAAAAACCCCAAACCCGCAATGATGGCGCTCGACGACGACGGGAATCCGGGAGGGGGACACGTGACCGCGCGGGCACGTGGCGCGGTGGGCGGGGTCAGGCGGCGCGCGGCCGGGATCACGTGGCGCGGGAGGGGTGGGCGGTCACGTGGGCCGGCATGGCGGGCGGGGAGGGCGGGAGCGTCGCCCAGCGGCGGCGGCGGAAGGAGGAGGTGGGGAGGGAGCGGGGGGACCCGGGGGACCCGGGTTTGGGTGGGGGACACTCCACGGGGGGTGGGGACACGGGGGGTGGTGGGGGGGACACGGGGGAGACGGGACAAGGACACCCCAATGACGGGGGGGGGGCACCCCAAGGAGGGGGGGACATGGGAAGGGGAGGGGGCAAGAACCCCAAAAATGGGGAGGGGGGGGTCAAGGACATCGAGCGGGAGGGGGACCCAAGGGGGGACACCCCAGGCGTGGCGGGGGGGGGGCGGTAAATTCGGGGGGAACACGTGGGAGACCCAGAAATGCGGGGGGGGGGGGATTTTGGGGGGTGGTCCAGGTTATGGGGAGGGGGGCGGTACTGAAGGGGGGGGGCATTTGAAGTTCAATTTGGGGAGGGGGTCTAAGATTGAGGGTCGCCCGTGAGGTTGGGGAGGCTGTGGGTGGTGCCCAGGGGTGGGTTGGGGTCCCAAGGGGGGGGTTGGGGTCCCAAGGGGGGGCTGGGGTCACCCTTGGGCCCCCCCAGGACCCCGGGGTGCGGCTGTCCAAGGCCCTGAGCTACGTCCTGCGCCATGGGGCTGAGGCCGAGGGGCTGCCCATGGGCCCGGGTGCGTGAGACCCTAAAACCCACCCCTAAATCCTCCAAAACCCACCCCAAAATCTCTGGAATTCCACCCTAAAATTCCCCAAAACCCCACCCCAAGATTTCCTGAAACCCCACTCCCAAATCCCTGAAAATTCACCCTAAAATGCCCCAAAAGCCCATCCCAAAATCTTCTGAAAACCCACCCCAAAATCCCCCAAAACCCACCCCAAAATACCCCCTTAAACCCTTTAATTCTCTCCAGGTTCCCCCAAATCCTCCCTGGGATTTCTTAAATGTTCTTTGGGACCTCCAAAACCCCCCCTGGGACCCCTAAAACACCCCCTGGGACACCCCAAACACCCCCTGGCACCCCCCAAACTCCCCGTGGACCCCCCCCAAACACACCCTGGGACCCCCCAAACACCCCCTGGGACCCCCCAAATGCCCCCCCCAAGGGCCCTGACGGGGGTCTCGGGGGTTTTGGGGCTCAGACGGTTTTGTTGAGGTGGGGGCTCTGCTGCGGCTGCGGCGCTTCGCGGGGGTCTCGGAGGCCGACGTGCGCCGGGTGGTGGCCGCTGACCCCAAGGGTCGCTTCGCCCTCCGGCCGGACCCCCTGAGGGTCAGGGCCAACCAGGGGCACTCCCTGCCGGTGAGAGGGGGGGTCCCCGAGGGGTTTGGGGGGGTTGGAGAGGAGTTTGGGGGGGGTTTATGGGGGTTTTTGGGGTCTCCGAGGGGTCTGGGGGTGCCTGGAGGGGTTTGGGGGGATTCTCGAGGGGTCTGGGGGGGTCCCCGAGGGGTTTGGGGGGGTTCTCGAGGGGTCTGGGGGGGTTCTCGAGGGGTTTGGGGGGGTTGGAGAGGGGATTTGGTGGGGTTTATGGGGGATTTTGGGGTCTCCGAGGGGTCTGGGGGAGTCCCCGAGGGGTCTGGGGGGGTCCCCGAGAGGTTTGGGGGAGGCTGGAGAGGAGTTTGGGGGGGGGTTATGGGGGATTTTGGGGTCTCCGAGGGGTCTGGGGGTGCCTGGAGGGGTTTGGGGGGGTTGGAGAGGAGATTTGGGGGGGTTTATGGGGGATTGGGGGGGTCCCAAGAGGATTTGGGGGGATTTCTGAGAGGTTTGGGGGTCCTGGAGAGGAGTTTTTGGGGGGTTGTGGGGGATTTTGTGGGACTGGGAAGGGGTTTGGGGGGGCTGGAGAAGGGATCTGGGGGGGTTTATGGGGAATTTGGGGGGGTTTCCGAGAGGGTTGGGGGATCAGGAGAGGAGTTTGGGGCATCCTGGGTGGGATTTGTGGAATTTTGGGCGGGACTTTGGGTGTCCCGAGTTGAATTTTAGGAATCCTGGCTTGGGATTTTGGGGATCCGGGAGGGATTTTGGGGGGTCTCAGCTGCTCCAGGGGCCATGTCCGGGGGTCGCAGGTGCCGGAGCTGGAGCTGACCCCCCTGCGGACCCCCGAGGCGCTGCCCCCCACCCTCGCCCACGGCACCCGGCGCCGCCTGTGGGGCCCGATCCGGGCGGGGGGGCTGCGCCCCATGGGGCGGCAACACCTGCACCTGGCGGGGGGGCTGCCGGGGGACCCCGGGGTGCGCAGCGGTGAGTGACCCCCCCCCCAAAAAACCCCCCCGGGATACCCCAAAAACCCCCCAGGATACCCCAAAACCCCCCCGGGATACCCCAAAAAACCCCCCGAGATCCCCAAACCCCACAGAGCCCCCACGCTCACCTGGCGGGGTGGACCCTGATGTGCGACCCCTCCCCAAAAACAAACCTCAGGGCACCCCCAAAAATTCCCCAACCTCAGCAGGGACCCCCTAAACCCCCCCCAAGCTCCCCCCAAAACTCCCAAACCTGTTTGGGATGCCCAAATCTTCCCCAAATCCCATTCTAGCATCCCTCAAACGCCTCAAATCCTCCTCGAGACCCCCAAACCTCCCTTCTGCAGACCCCAGACCCTCCTAAAGCCCCCCAGGATCCCCCAAAACCCCCCAGGACCCCCCCAAAATCCTCCTCCCCGCAGGGATGAGGTTCGACTCGGAGATCGCCATCATCATCGACGGCCCCCGAGCGCTGGCGGGTGAGGGAGGGTCCCGATTTTTGGGGGGATTCCCGATTTTTGGGGGGGGTCCCGATATTTGGGGGGGTTCCCGATGTTCGGGGGTCCCCCTCGATGTCCGTGTGACCCCCCCCACCCCTTCCCCCAGACGGGATCCCCTTTTTCCGCTCGGCCAACGGGGTGATCCTGACGCCGGGGGACGCCCAGGGTCGGATCCCCCCCAAATATTTCCTGCGGGTTCTGCAGCTGCGGCCGCACCGTGAGAGGCGGGGGGGGACCCCAAAATTGGGGTGGGGGGCTCAGGGGATTTGGGGGGAACCCCAAAACGTGAGGGGGTCAAAGGGTTTGGGGGATTATTCAGGAGTTTGGGGAGGGATCTTGAAATTGGGGGTCTGGGGAGGTTGGGGAGTTTCGGGGGGACCCCAAAACTGGGGAGGGGGTGCTGAGGGGGTTTTGGGTTTGGGGGTCCGGGGTTGAGAGTTGGGGGGCAGGGGGTGCCGTTACCATGGCAACAGCTCCTCTATTTCCCCCCCCCCACAGGGTGTGAACTCCCCCTGGACGGACCCTGGGACGAGGCGGGACAGAGACCCCCGGATGAGGATTTGGCGGAGTCTGAGCCCCCCGGGTCCCACAGACCCCAATAAAGCCCCCGCTGAGCACCATGTAAGTCATGTGGTGGGGTCAGAGCTCAAACCCGCCCCCCCAAAATAACCCCTGGGGGGTCCCAGACCCTCCCAGTCCCTCCCAGTTTCCCTGAATCGGGTTTGACACAGAAATTCTCCTTTATTGCTGCATCCACCCAGATCTGAGGGGTTCCGGGGGGGGGTAACGCGGATTTTGGGAGTTCCGGGGGGGGTCCCGCGGACTTTGGGGGTTCCCGCAGATTTTAGGGGTCCCGGGGGGGTCCCTCAGCAGATTCCGCACGTTTCCCTGCGGCTGAAGCGGCCGCGCCATGGTACGGGCCCCTCTGCAGCTCCTAATCCTCCTCCAGTGCCCTGTGGGGGTCGGGGGGTGTCGGGCAGGGCTGGACCCCCAAAAAACCCCCGGGGACGCACCCCAGGACCCCTCCCCACCACCCCAAAGAGAAAGCCCTCGAGAAGGCCAGGTTGTGGCAGTTTTGCGATGCCCCTGGGATGCCCTTTGCAGCTGCAGTGTGCCCGCAGCTCTGGGCCTTTTAGTTTGCGGAACCCTAACCCTAGGCGTAACCCTAACCCTAACCCTAGGCCGGGCAGCCAATCAGGCTAGGGTTAGGGCAGGTGCCAAGGAGAAAGGCCTCGAGGAGGCCAGGTTGTGGCAGTTTTGCGATGCCCCTGGGATGCCCTTTGCAGCTGCAGTGTGCCCGCAGCTCTGGGCCTTTTAGTTTGCAGAACCCTAACCCTAGGCGTAACCCTAACCCTAACCCTAGGCAGGGCAGCCAATCAGGCTAGGGTTAGGGCAGGTGCCAAGGAGAAAGGCCTCGAGGAGGCCAGGTTGTGGCAGTTTTGCGATGCCCCTGGGATGCCCTTTGCAGCTGCAGTGTGCCCGCAGCTCTGGGCCTTTTAGTTTGCAGAACCCTAACCCTAACCCTAACCCTAACCCTAGGCCGGGCAGCCAATCAGCCTAGGGTTAGGGCAGGTGCCAAGGAGAAAGGCCTCGAGGAGGCCAGGTTGTGGCAGTTTTGCGATGCCCCTGGGATGCCCTTTGCAGCTGCAGTGTGCCCGCAGCTCTGGGCCTTTTAGTTTGCGGAACCCTAACCCTAGGCGTAACCCTAACCCTAACCCTAGGCCGGGCAGCTAATCAGCCTAGGGTTAGGGCAGGTGCCAAGGAGAAAGGCCTCGAGGAGGCCAGGTTGTGGCAGTTTTGCGATGCCCCTGGGATGCCCTTTGCAGCTGCAGTGTGCCCGCAGCTCTGGGCCTTTTAGTTTGCAGAACCCTAACCCTAACCCTAACCCTAACCCTAGGCCGGGCAGCCAATCAGCCTAGGGTTAGGGCAGGTGCCAAGGAGAAAGGCCTCGAGGAGGCCAGGTTGTGGCAGTTTTGCGATGCCCCTGGGATGCCCTTTGCAGCTGCAGTGTGCCCGCAGCTCTGGGCCTTTTAGTTTGCGGAACCCTAACCCTAACCCTAACCCTAACCCTAGGCCGGGCAGCCAATCAGGCTAGGGTTAGGGCAGGTGCCAAGGAGAAAGGCCTCGAGGAGGCCAGGTTGTGGCAGTTTTGCGATGCCCCTGGGATGCCCTTTGCAGCTGCAGTGTGCCCGCAGCTCTGGGCCTTTTAGTTTGCGGAACCCTAACCCTAGGCGTAACCCTAACCCTAACCCTAGGCCGGGCAGCCAATCAGCCTAGGGTTAGGGCAGGTGCCAAGGAGAAAGGCCTCGAGGAGGCCAGGTTGTGGCAGTTTTGCGAAGCCCCTGGGATGCCCTTTGCAGCTGCAGTGTGCCCGCAGCTCTGGGCCTTTTAGTTTGCGGCACCCTAACCCTAGGCGTAACCCTAACCCTAACCCTAGGCCGGGCAGCCAATCAGGCTAGGGTTAGGGCAGGTGCCAAGGAGAAAGGCCTCGAGGAGGCCAGGTTGTGGCAGTTTTGCGATGCCCCTGGGATGCCCTTTGCAGCTGCAGTGTGCCCGCAGCTCTGGGCCTTTTAGTTTGCGGAACCCTAACCCTAGGCGTAACCCTAACCCTAACCCTAGGCAGGGCAGCCAATCAGCCTAGGGTTAGGGCAGGTGCCAAGGAGAAAGGCCTCGAGGAGGCCAGGTTGTGGCAGTTTTGCGATGCCCCTGGGATGCCCTTTGCAGCTGCAGTGTGCCCGCAGCTCTGGGCCTTTTAGTTTGCGGAACCCTAACCCTAACCCTAACCCTAGGCCGGGCAGCCAATCAGCCTAGGGTTAGGGCAGGTGCCAAGGAGAAAGGCCTCGAGGAGGCCAGGTTGTGGCAGTTTTGCGATGCCCCTGGGATGCCCTTTGCAGCTGCAGTGTGCCCGCAGCTCTGGGCCTTTTAGTTTGCGGAACCCTAACCCTAGGCGTAACCCTAACCCTAACCCTAGGCCGGGCAGCCAATCAGCCTAGGGTTAGGGCAGGTGCCAAGGAGAAAGGCCTCGAGGAGGCCAGGTTGTGGCAGTTTTGCGATGCCCCTGGGATGCCCTTTGCAGCTGCAGTGTGCCCGCAGCTCTGGGCCTTTTAGTTTGCGGAACCCTAACCCTAGGCGTAACCCTAACCCTAACCCTAGGCCGGGCAGCCAATCAGCCTAGGGTTAGGGCAGGTGCCAAGGAGAAAGGCCTCGAGGAGGCCAGGTTGTGGCAGTTTTGCGATGCCCCTGGGATGCCCTTTGCAGCTGCAGTGTGCCCGCAGCTCTGGGCCTTTTAGTTTGCGGAACCCTAACCCTAACCCTAACCCTAACCCTAGGCCGGGCAGCCAATCAGCCTAGGGTTAGGGCAGGTGCCAAGGAGAAAGGCCTCGAGGAGGCCAGGTTGTGGCAGTTTTGCGATGCCCCTGGGATGCCCTTTGCAGCTGCAGTGTGCCCGCAGCTCTGGGCCTTTTAGTTTGCGGAACCCTAACCCTAACCCTAACCCTAGGCCGGGCACCCAATCAGCCTAGGGTTAGGGCAGGTGCCAAGGAGAAAGGCCTCGAGGAGGCCAGGTTGTGGCAGTTTTGCGAAGCCCCTGGGATGCCCTTTGCAGCTGCAGTGTGCCCGCAGCTCTGGGCCTTTTAGTTTGCGGAACCCTAACCCTAGGCGTAACCCTAACCCTAGGCCGGGCAGCCAATCAGCCTAGGGTTAGGGCAGGTGCCAAGGAGAAAGGCCTCGAGGAGGCCAGGTTGTGGCAGTTTTGCGAAGCCCCTGGGATGCCCTTTGCAGCTGCAGTGTGCCCGCAGCTCTGGGCCTTTTAGTTTGCGGAACCCTAACCCTAACTCTAACCCTAACCCTAGGCCGGGCAGCCAATCAGGCTAGGGTTAGGGCAGGTGCCAAGGAGAAAGGCCTCGAGGAGGCCAGGTTGTGGCAGTTTTGCGATGCCCCTGGGATGCCCTTTGCAGCTGCAGTGTGCCCGCAGCTCTGGGCCTTTTAGTTTGCGGAACCCTAACCCTAACCCTAACCCTAACCCTAGGCCGGGCAGCCAATCAGCCTAGGGTTAGGGCAGGTGCCAAGGAGAAAGGCCTCGAGGAGGCCAGGTTGTGGCAGTTTTGCGATGCCCCTGGGATGCCCTTTGCAGCTGCAGTGTGCCCGCAGCTCTGGGCCTTTTAGTTTGCGGAACCCTAACCCTAGGCGTAACCCTAACCCTAACCCTAGGCAGGGCAGCCAATCAGCCTAGGGTTAGGGCAGGTGCCAAGGAGAAAGGCCTCGAGGAGGCCAGGTTGTGGCAGTTTTGCGATGCCCCTGGGATGCCCTTTGCAGCTGCAGTGTGCCCGCAGCTCTGGGCCTTTTAGTTTGCGGAACCCTAACCCTAACCCTAGGCCGGGCAGCCAATCAGCCTAGGGTTAGGGCAGGTGCCAAGGAGAAAGGCCTCGAGGAGGCCAGGTTGTGGCAGTTTTGCGAAGCCCCTGGGATGCCCTTTGCAGCTGCAGTGTGCCCGCAGCTCTGGGCCTTTTAGTTTGCGGAACCCTAACCCTAGGCGTAACCCTAACCCTAACCCTAACCCTAGGCCGGGCAGCCAATCAGCCTAGGGTTAGGGCAGGTGCCAAGGAGAAAGGCCTCGAGGAGGCCAGGTTGTGGCAGTTTTGCGAAGCCCCTGGGATGCCCTTTGCAGCTGCAGTGTGCCCGCAGCTCTGGGCCTTTTAGTTTGCGGAACCCTAACCCTAACCCTAACCCTAGGCCGGGCAGCCAATCAGCCTAGGGTTAGGGCAGGTGCCAAGGAGAAAGGCCTCGAGGAGGCCAGGTTGTGGCAGTTTTGCGATGCCCCTGGGATGCCCTTTGCAGCTGCAGTGTGCCCGCAGCTCTGGGCCTTTTAGTTTGCGGAACCCTAACCCTAGGCGTAACCCTAACCCTAACCCTAGGCAGGGCAGCCAATCAGCCTAGGGTTAGGGCAGGTGCCAAGGAGAAAGGCCTCGAGGAGGCCAGGTTGTGGCAGTTTTGCGATGCCCCTGGGATGCCCTTTGCAGCTGCAGTGTGCCCGCAGCTCTGGGCCTTTTAGTTTGCGGAACCCTAACCCTAGGCGTAACCCTAACCCTAACCCTAGGCCGGGCAGCCAATCAGCCTAGTGTTAGGGCAGGTGCCAAGGAGAAAGGCCTCGAGGAGGCCAGGTTGTGGCAGTTTTGCGATGCCCCTGGGATGCCCTTTGCAGCTGCAGTGTGCCCGCAGCTCTGGGCCTTTTAGTTTGCGGAACCCTAACCCTAACCCTAACCCTAACCCTAGGCCGGGCAGCCAATCAGCCTAGGGTTAGGGCAGGTGCCAAGGAGAAAGGCCTCGAGGAGGCCAGGTTGTGGCAGTTTTGCGATGCCCCTGGGATGCCCTTTGCAGCTGCAGTGTGCCCGCAGCTCTGGGCCTTTTAGTTTGCGGAACCCTAACCCTAACCCTAACCCTAGGCCGGGCACCCAATCAGCCTAGGGTTAGGGCAGGTGCCAAGGAGAAAGGCCTCGAGGAGGCCAGGTTGTGGCAGTTTTGCGAAGCCCCCGGGATGCCCTTTGCAGCTGCAGTGTGCCCGCAGCTCTGGGCCTTTTAGTTTGCGGAACCCTAACCCTAGGCGTAACCCTAACCCTAACCCTAACCCTAGGCCGGGCAGCCAATCAGCCTAGGGTTAGGGCAGGTGCCAAGGAGAAAGGCCTCGAGGAGGCCAGGTTGTGGCAGTTTTGCGAAGCCCCTGGGATGCCCTTTGCAGCTGCAGTGTGCCCGCAGCTCTGGGCCTTTTAGTTTGCGGAACCCTAACCCTAACTCTAACCCTAACCCTAGGCCGGGCAGCCAATCAGGCTAGGGTTAGGGCAGGTGCCAAGGAGAAAGGCCTCGAGGAGGCCAGGTTGTGGCAGTTTTGCGATGCCCCTGGGATGCCCTTTGCAGCTGCAGTGTGCCCGCAGCTCTGGGCCTTTTAGTTTGCGGAACCCTAACCCTAACCCTAGGCCGGGCAGCCAATCAGCCTAGGGTTAGGGCAGGTGCCAAGGAGAAAGGCCTCGAGGAGGCCAGGTTGTGGCAGTTTTGCGATGCCCCTGGGATGCCCTTTGCAGCTGCAGTGTGCCCGCAGCTCTGGGCCTTTTAGTTTGCGGAACCCTAACCCTAGGCGTAACCCTAACCCTAACCCTAGGCCGGGCAGCCAATCAGCCTAGGGTTAGGGCAGGTGCCAAGGAGAAAGGCCTCGAGGAGGCCAGGTTGTGGCAGTTTTGCGATGCCCCTGGGATGCCCTTTGCAGCTGCAGTGTGCCCGCAGCTCTGGGCCTTTTAGTTTGCGGAACCCTAACCCTAGGCGTAACCCTAACCCTAACCCTAGGCAGGGCAGCCAATCAGCCTAGGGTTAGGGCAGGTGCCAAGGAGAAAGGCCTCGAGGAGGCCAGGTTGTGGCAGTTTTGCGATGCCCCTGGGATGCCCTTTGCAGCTGCAGTGTGCCCGCAGCTCTGGGCCTTTTAGTTTGCGGAACCCTAACCCTAGGCGTAACCCTAACCCTAACCCTAGGCCGGGCAGCCAATCAGCCTAGGGTTAGGGCAGGTGCCAAGGAGAAAGGCCTCGAGGAGGCCAGGTTGTGGCAGTTTTGCGATGCCCCTGGGATGCCCTTTGCAGCTGCAGTGTGCCCGCAGCTCTGGGCCTTTTAGTTTGCGGAACCCTAACCCTAACCCTAACCCTAACCCTAGGCCGGGCAGCCAATCAGCCTAGGGTTAGGGCAGGTGCCAAGGAGAAAGGCCTCGAGGAGGCCAGGTTGTGGCAGTTTTGCGATGCCCCTGGGATGCCCTTTGCAGCTGCAGTGTGCCCGCAGCTCTGGGCCTTTTAGTTTGCGGAACCCTAACCCTAACCCTAACCCTAGGCCGGGCACCCAATCAGCCTAGGGTTAGGGCAGGTGCCAAGGAGAAAGGCCTCGAGGAGGCCAGGTTGTGGCAGTTTTGCGAAGCCCCTGGGATGCCCTTTGCAGCTGCAGTGTGCCCGCAGCTCTGGGCCTTTTAGTTTGCGGAACCCTAACCCTAGGCGTAACCCTAACCCTAACCCTAACCCTAGGCCGGGCAGCCAATCAGCCTAGGGTTAGGGCAGGTGCCAAGGAGAAAGGCCTCGAGGAGGCCAGGTTGTGGCAGTTTTGCGAAGCCCCTGGGATGCCCTTTGCAGCTGCAGTGTGCCCGCAGCTCTGGGCCTTTTAGTTTGCGGAACCCTAACCCTAACTCTAACCCTAACCCTAGGCCGGGCAGCCAATCAGGCTAGGGTTAGGGCAGGTGCCAAGGAGAAAGGCCTCGAGGAGGCCAGGTTGTGGCAGTTTTGCGATGCCCCTGGGATGCCCTTTGCAGCTGCAGTGTGCCCGCAGCTCTGGGCCTTTTAGCTTGCGGAACCCTAACCCTAACCCTAACCCTAGGCCGGGCAGCCAATCAGCCTAGGGTTAGGGCAGGTGCCAAGGAGAAAGGCCTCGAGGAGGCCAGGTTGTGGCAGTTTTGCGATGCCCCTGGGATGCCCTTTGCAGCTGCAGTGTGCCCGCAGCTCTGGGCCTTTTAGTTTGCGGAACCCTAACCCTAGGCGTAACCCTAACCCTAACCCTAGGCCGGGCAGCCAATCAGCCTAGGGTTAGGGCAGGTGCCAAGGAGAAAGGCCTCGAGGAGGCCAGGTTGTGGCAGTTTTGCGATGCCCCTGGGATGCCCTTTGCAGCTGCAGTGTGCCCGCAGCTCTGGGCCTTTTAGTTTGCGGAACCCTAACCCTAGGCGTAACCCTAACCCTAACCCTAGGCCGGGCAGCCAATCAGCCTAGGGTTAGGGCAGGTGCCAAGGAGAAAGGCCTCGAGGAGGCCAGGTTGTGGCAGTTTTGCGATGCCCCTGGGATGCCCTTTGCAGCTGCAGTGTGCCCGCAGCTCTGGGCCTTTTAGTTTGCGGAACCCTAACCCTAGGCGTAACCCTAACCCTAACCCTAGGCCGGGCAGCCAATCAGCCTAGGGTTAGGGCAGGTGCCAAGGAGAAAGGCCTCGAGGAGGCCAGGTTGTGGCAGTTTTGCGATGCCCCTGGGATGCCCTTTGCAGCTGCAGTGTGCCCGCAGCTCTGGGCCTTTTAGTTTGCGGAACCCTAACCCTAGGCGTAACCCTAACCCTAACCCTAACCCTAGGCCGGGCAGCCAATCAGCCTAGGGTTAGGGCAGGTGCCAAGGAGAAAGGCCTCGAGGAGGCCAGGTTGTGGCAGTTTTGCGAAGCCCCTGGGATGCCCTTTGCAGCTGCAGTGTGCCCGCAGCTCTGGGCCTTTTAGTTTGCGGAACCCTAACCCTAACTCTAACCCTAACCCTAGGCCGGGCAGCCAATCAGGCTAGGGTTAGGGCAGGTGCCAAGGAGAAAGGCCTCGAGGAGGCCAGGTTGTGGCAGTTTTGCGATGCCCCTGGGATGCCCTTTGCAGCTGCAGTGTGCCCGCAGCTCTGGGCCTTTTAGTTTGCGGAACCCTAACCCTAACCCTAACCCTAGGCCGGGCAGCCAATCAGCCTAGGGTTAGGGCAGGTGCCAAGGAGAAAGGCCTCGAGGAGGCCAGGTTGTGGCAGTTTTGCGATGCCCCTGGGATGCCCTTTGCAGCTGCAGTGTGCCCGCAGCTCTGGGCCTTTTAGTTTGCGGAACCCTAACCCTAGGCGTAACCCTAACCCTAACCCTAGGCCGGGCAGCCAATCAGCCTAGGGTTAGGGCAGGTGCCAAGGAGAAAGGCCTCGAGGAGGCCAGGTTGTGGCAGTTTTGCGATGCCCCTGGGATGCCCTTTGCAGCTGCAGTGTGCCCGCAGCTCTGGGCCTTTTAGTTTGCGGAACCCTAACCCTAACCCTAACCCTAACCCTAGGCCGGGCAGCCAATCAGGCTAGGGTTAGGGCAGGTGCCAAGGAGAAAGGCCTCGAGGAGGCCAGGTTGTGGCAGTTTTGCGATGCCCCTGGGATGCCCTTTGCAGCTGCAGTGTGCCCGCAGCTCTGGGCCTTTTAGTTTGCGGAACCCTAACCCTAGGCGTAACCCTAACCCTAACCCTAGGCAGGGCAGCCAATCAGCCTAGGGTTAGGGCAGGTGCCAAGGAGAAAGGCCTCGAGGAGGCCAGGTTGTGGCAGTTTTGCGATGCCCCTGGGATGCCCTTTGCAGCTGCAGTGTGCCCGCAGCTCTGGGCCTTTTAGTTTGCGGAACCCTAACCCTAACCCTAACCCTAACCCTAGGCCGGGCAGCCAATCAGGCTAGGGTTAGGGCAGGTGCCAAGGAGAAAGGCCTCGAGGAGGCCAGGTTGTGGCAATTTTGCGATGCCCCTGGGATGCCCTTTGCAGCTGCAGTGTGCCCGCAGCTCTGGGCCTTTGAGTTTGCGGAACCCTAACCCTAACCCTAACCCTAACCCTAGGCCGGGCAGCCAATGAGCCTAGGGTTAGGGCAGGTGCCAAGGAGAAAGGCCTCGAGGAGGCCAGGTTGTGGCAGTTTTGCGATGCCCCTGGGATGCCCTTTGCAGCTGCAGTGTGCCCGCAGCTCTGGGCCTTTTAGTTTGCGGAACCCTAACCCTAGGCGTAACCCTAACCCTAACCCTAGGCCGGGCAGCCAATCAGCCTAGGGTTAGGGCAGGTGCCAAGGAGAAAGGCCTCGAGGAGGCCAGGTTGTGGCAGTTTTGCGAAGCCCCTGGGATGCCCTTTGCAGCTGCAGTGTGCCCGCAGCTCTGGGACTTTTAGTTTGCGGAACCCTAACCCTAGGCGTAACCCTAACCCTAACCCTAGGCAGGGCAGCCAATCAGCCTAGGGTTAGGGCAGGTGCCAAGGAGAAAGGCCTCGAGGAGGCCAGGTTGTGGCAGTTTTGCGATGCCCCTGGGATGCCCTTTGCAGCTGCAGTGTGCCCGCAGCTCTGGGCCTTTTAGTTTGCGGAACCCTAACCCTAGGCGTAACCCTAACCCTAACCCTAGGCCGGGCAGCCAATCAGCCTAGGGTTAGGGCAGGTGCCAAGGAGAAAGGCCTCGAGGAGGCCAGGTTGTGGCAGTTTTGCGATGCCCCTGGGATGCCCTTTGCAGCTGCAGTGTGCCCGCAGCTCTGGGCCTTTTAGTTTGCGGAACCCTAACCCTAACCCTAACCCTAACCCTAACCCTAGGCCGGGCAGCCAATCAGCCTAGGGTTAGGGCAGGTGCCAAGGAGAAAGGCCTCGAGGAGGCCAGGTTGTGGCAGTTTTGCGATGCCCCTGGGATGCCCTTTGCAGCTGCAGTGTGCCCGCAGCTCTGGGCCTTTTAGTTTGCGGAACCCTAACCCTAACCCTAACCCTAACCCTAGGCCGGGCAGCCAATCAGCCTAGGGTTAGGGCAGGTGCCAAGGAGAAAGGCCTCGAGGAGGCCAGGTTGTGGCAGTTTTGCGAAGCCCCTGGGATGCCCTTAGCAGCTGCAGTGTGCCCGCAGCTCTGGGCCTTTTAGTTTGCGGAACCCTAACCGTAGGCGTAACCCTAACCCTAACCCTAACCCTAGGCCGGGCAGCCAATCAGCCTAGGGTTAGGGCAGGTGCCAAGGAGAAAGGCCTCGAGGAGGCCAGGTTGTGGCAGTTTTGCGATGCCCCTGGGATGCCCTTTGCAGCTGCAGTGTGCCCGCAGCTCTGGGCCTTTTAGTTTGCGGAACCCTAACCCTAACCCTAACCCTAATCCTAACCCTAACCCTAGGCCGGGCAGCCAATCAGCCTAGGGTTAGGGCAGGTGCCAAGGAGAAAGGCCTCGAGGAGGCCAGGTTGTGGCAGTTTTGCGATGCCCCTGGGATGCCCTTTGCAGCTGCAGTGTGCCCGCAGCTCTGGGCCTTTTAGTTTGCAGAACCCTAACCCTAGGCGTAACCCTAACCCTAACCCTAGGCCAGGCAGCCAATCAGCCTAGGGTTAGGGCAGGTGCCAAGGAGAAAGGCCTCGAGGAGGCCAGGTTGTGGCAGTTTTGCGATGCCCCTGGGATGCCCTTTGCAGCTGCAGTGTGCCCGCAGCTCTGGGCCTTTTAGTTTGCGGAACCCTAACCCTAACCCTAACCCTAACCCTAGGCCGGGCAGCCAATCAGGCTAGGGTTAGGGCAGGTGCCAAGGAGAAAGGCCTCGAGGAGGCCAGGTTGTGGCAGTTTTGCGATGCCCCTGGGATGCCCTTTGCAGCTGCAGTGTGCCCGCAGCTCTGGGCCTTTTAGTTTGCGGAACCCTAACCCTAACCCTAACCCTAACCCTAGGCCGGGCAGCCAATCAGCCTAGGGTTAGGGCAGGTGCCAAGGAGAAAGGCCTCGAGGAGGCCAGGTTGTGGCAGTTTTGCGATGCCCCTGGGATGCCCTTTGCAGCTGCAGTGTGCCCGCAGCTCTGGGCCTTTTAGTTTGCGGAACCCTAACCCTAGGCGTAACCCTAACCCTAACCCTAGGCAGGGCAGCCAATCAGCCTAGGGTTAGGGCAGGTGCCAAGGAGAAAGGCCTCGAGGAGGCCAGGTTGTGGCAGTTTTGCGAAGCCCCTGGGATGCCCTTTGCAGCTGCAGTGTGCCCGCAGCTCTGGGCCTTTTAGTTTGCAGAACCCTAACCCTAACCCTAACCCTAGGCCGGGCAGCCAATCAGGCTAGGGTTAGGGCAGGTGCCAAGGAGAAAGGCCTCGAGGAGGCCAGGTTGTGGCAGTTTTGCGATGCCCCTGGGATGCCCTTTGCAGCTGCAGTGTGCCCGCAGCTCTGGGCCTTTTAGTTTGCGGAACCCTAACCCTAACCCTAACCCTAACCCTAACCCTAACCCTAGGCCGGGCAGCCAATCAGGCTAGGGTTAGGGCAGGTGCCAAGGAGAAAGGCCTCGAGGAGGCCAGGTTGTGGCAGTTTTGCGATGCCCCTGGGATGCCCTTTGCAGCTGCAGTGTGCCCGCAGCTCTGGGCCTTTTAGTTTGCGGAACCCTAACCCTAACCCTAACCCTAGGCCGGGCAGCCAATCAGCCTAGGGTTAGGGCAGGTGCCAAGGAGAAAGGCCTCGAGGAGGCCAGGTTGTGGCAGTTTTGCGATGCCCCTGGGATGCCCTTTGCAGCTGCAGTGTGCCCGCAGCTCTGGGCCTTTTAGTTTGCGGAACCCTAACCCTAACCCTAACCCTAACCCTAACCCTAGGCCGGGCAGCCAATCAGCCTAGGGTTAGGGCAGGTGCCAAGGAGAAAGCCCTCGAGGAGGCCAGGTTGTGGCAGTTTTGCGAAGCCCCTGGGATGCCCTTTGCAGCTGCAGTGTGCCCGCAGCTCTGGGCCTTTTAGTTTGCGGAACCCTAACCCTAGGCGTAACCCTAACCCTAACCCTAACCCTAGGCCGGGCAGCCAATCAGCCTAGGGTTAGGGCAGGTGCCAAGGAGAAAGGCCTCGAGGAGGCCAGGTTGTGGCAGTTTTGCGAAGCCCCTGGGATGCCCTTTGCAGCTGCAGTGTGCCCGCAGCTCTGGGCCTTTTAGTTTGCGGAACCCTAACCCTAGGCGTAACCCTAACCCTAACCCTAGGCAGGGCAGCCAATCAGCCTAGGGTTAGGGCAGGTGCCAAGGAGAAAGGCCTCGAGGAGGCCAGGTTGTGGCAGTTTTGCGATGCCCCTGGGATGCCCTTTGCAGCTGCAGTGTGCCCGCAGCTCTGGGCCTTTTAGTTTGCGGAACCCTAACCCTAACCCTAACCCTAACCCTAGGCCGGGCAGCCAATCAGCCTAGGGTTAGGGCAGGTGCCAAGGAGAAAGGCCTCGAGGAGGCCAGGTTGTGGCAGTTTTGCGATGCCCCTGGGATGCCCTTTGCAGCTGCAGTGTGCCCGCAGCTCTGGGCCTTTTAGTTTGCGGAACCCTAACCCTAACCCTAACCCTAACCCTAGGCCGGGCAGCCAATCAGCCTAGGGTTAGGGCAGGTGCCAAGGAGAAAGGCCTCGAGGAGGCCAGGTTGTGGCAGTTTTGCGATGCCCCTGGGATGCCCTTTGCAGCTGCAGTGTGCCCGCAGCTCTGGGCCTTTTAGTTTGCGGAACCCTAACCCTAGGCGTAACCCTAACCCTAACCCTAGGCAGGGCAGCCAATCAGCCTAGGGTTAGGGCAGGTGCCAAGGAGAAAGGCCTCGAGGAGGCCAGGTTGTGGCAGTTTTGCGATGCCCCTGGGATGCCCTTTGCAGCTGCAGTGTGCCCGCAGCTCTGGGCCTTTTAGTTTGCAGAACCCTAACCCTAACCCTAACCCTAACCCTAGGCCGGGCAGCCAATCAGGCTAGGGTTAGGGCAGGTGCCAAGGAGAAAGGCCTCGAGGAGGCCAGGTTGTGGCAGTTTTGCGAAGCCCCTGGGATGCCCTTTGCAGCTGCAGTGTGCCCGCAGCTCTGGGCCTTTTAGTTTGCGGAACCCTAACCCTAACCCTAACCCTAGGCCGGGCAGCCAATCAGGCTAGGGTTAGGGCAGGTGCCAAGGAGAAAGGCCTCGAGGAGGCCAGGTTGTGGCAGTTTTGCGATGCCCCTGGGATGCCCTTTGGAGCTGCAGTGTGCCCGCAGCTCTGGGCCTTTTAGTTTGCGGCACCCTAACCCTAGGCGTAACCCTAACCCTAACCCTAACCCTAGGCCGGGCAGCCAATCAGGCTAGGGTTAGGGCAGGTGCCAAGGAGAAAGGCCTCGAGGAGGCCAGGTTGTGGCAGTTTTGCGATGCCCCTGGGATGCCCTTTGCAGCTGCAGTGTGCCCGCAGCTCTGGGCCTTTTAGTTTGCAGAACCCTAACCCTAACCCTAACCCTAGGCCGGGCAGCCAATCAGGCTAGGGTTAGGGCAGGTGCCAAGGAGAAAGGCCTCGAGGAGGCCAGGTTGTGGCAGTTTTGCGAAGCCCCTGGGATGCCCTTTGCAGCTGCAGTGTGCCCGCAGCTCTGGGCCTTTTAGTTTGCGGAACCCTAACCCTAACCCTAACCCTAACCCTAGGCCGGGCAGCCAATCAGCCTAGGGTTAGGGCAGGTGCCAAGGAGAAAGGCCTCGAGGAGGCCAGGTTGTGGCAGTTTTGCGATGCCCCTGGGATGCCCTTTGCAGCTGCAGTGTGCCCGCAGCTCTGGGCCTTTTAGTTTGCGGAACCCTAACCCTAGGCGTAACCCTAACCCTAACCCTAGGCAGGGCAGCCAATCAGCCTAGGGTTAGGGCAGGTGCCAAGGAGAAAGGCCTCGAGGAGGCCAGGTTGTGGCAGTTTTGCGATGCCCCTGGGATGCCCTTTGCAGCTGCAGTGTGCCCGCAGCTCTGGGCCTTTTAGTTTGCGGAACCCTAACCCTAACCCTGACCCTAGGCCGGGCACCCAATCAGCCTAGGGTTAGGGCAGGTGCCAAGGAGAAAGGCCTCGAGGAGGCCAGGTTGTGGCAGTTTTGCGAAGCCCCTGGGATGCCCTTTGCAGCTGCAGTGTGCCCGCAGCTCTGGGCCTTTTAGTTTGCGGAACCCTAACCCTAGGCGTAACCCTAACCCTAACCCTAACCCTAGGCCGGGCAGCCAATCAGCCTAGGGTTAGGGCAGGTGCCAAGGAGAAAGGCCTCGAGGAGGCCAGGTTGTGGCAGTTTTGCGAAGCCCCTGGGATGCCCTTTGCAGCTGCAGTGTGCCCGCAGCTCTGGGACTTTTAGTTTGCGGAACCCTAACCCTAGGCGTAACCCTAACCCTAACCCTAGGCCGGGCAGCCAATCAGGCTTGGGTTAGGGCAGGTGCCAAGGAGAAAGGCCTCGAGGAGGCCAGGTTGTGGCAGTTTTGCGATGCCCCTGGGATGCCCTTTGCAGCTGCAGTGTGCCCGCAGCTCTGGGCCTTTTAGTTTGCGGAACCCTAACCCTAACCCTAACCCTAGGCCGGGCAGCCAATCAGGCTAGGGTTAGGGCAGGTGCCAAGGAGAAAGGCCTCGAGGAGGCCAGGTTGGTGCAGTTTTGCGATGCCCCTGGGATGCCCTTTGCAGCTGCAGTGTGCCCGCAGCTCTGGGCCTTTTAGTTTGCGGAACCCTAACCCTAACCCTAACCCTAGGCCGGGCAGCCAATCAGGCTAGGGTTAGGGCAGGTGCCAAGGAGAAAGGCCTCGAGGAGGCCAGGTTGTGGCAGTTTTGCGAAGCCCCTGGGATGCCCTTTGCAGCTGCAGTGTGCCCGCAGCTCTGGACCTTTTAGTTTGCGGAACCCTAACCCTAGGCGTAACCCTAACCCTAACCCTAACCCTAGGCCGGGCAGCCAATCAGCCTAGGGTTAGGGCAGGTGCCAAGGAGAAAGGCCTCGAGGAGGCCAGGTTGTGGCAGTTTTGCGAAGCCCCTGGGATGCCCTTTGCAGCTGCAGTGTGCCCGCAGCTCTGGGCCTTTTAGTTTGCGGAACCCTAACCCTAGGCGTAACCCTAACCCTAACCCTAGGCAGGGCAGCCAATCAGCCTAGGGTTAGGGCAGGTGCCAAGGAGAAAGGCCTCGAGGAGGCCAGGTTGTGGCAGTTTTGCGATGCCCCTGGGATGCCCTTTGCAGCTGCAGTGTGCCCGCAGCTCTGGGCCTTTTAGTTTGCGGAACCCTAACCCTAACCCTAACCCTAACCCTAGGCCGGGCAGCCAATCAGCCTAGGGTTAGGGCAGGTGCCAAGGAGAAAGGCCTCGAGGAGGCCAGGTTGTGGCAGTTTTGCGATGCCCCTGGGATGCCCTTTGCAGCTGCAGTGTGCCCGCAGCTCTGGGCCTTTTAGTTTGCGGAACCCTAACCCTAGGCGTAACCCTAACCCTAACCCTAGGCAGGGCAGCCAATCAGCCTAGGGTTAGGGCAGGTGCCAAGGAGAAAGGCCTCGAGGAGGCCAGGTTGTGGCAGTTTTGCGATGCCCCTGGGATGCCCTTTGCAGCTGCAGTGTGCCCGCAGCTCTGGGCCTTTTAGTTTGCGGAACCCTAACCCTAGGCGTAACCCTAACCCTAACCCTAACCCTAGGCCGGGCAGCCAATCAGCCTAGGGTTAGGGCAGGTGCCAAGGAGAAAGGCCTCGAGGAGGCCAGGTTGTGGCAGTTTTGCGAAGCCCCTGGGATGCCCTTTGCAGCTGCAGTGTGCCCGCAGCTCTGGGCCTTTTAGTTTGCGGAACCCTAACCCTAACCCTAACCCTAACCCTAACCCTAACCCTAGGCCGGGCAGCCAATCAGGCTAGGGTTAGGGCAGGTGCCAAGGAGAAAGGCCTCGAGGAGGCCAGGTTGTGGCAGTTTTGCGATGCCCCTGGGATGCCCTTTGCAGCTGCAGTGTGCCCGCAGCTCTGGGCCTTTTAGTTTGCGGAACCCTAACCCTAACCCTAACCCTAACCCTAGGCCGGGCAGCCAATCAGGCTAGGGTTAGGGCAGGTGCCAAGGAGAAAGGCCTCGAGGAGGCCAGGTTGTGGCAGTTTTGCGATGCCCCTGGGATGCCCTTTGCAGCTGCAGTGTGCCCGCAGCTCTGGGCCTTTTAGTTTGCGGAACCATAACCCTAACCCTAACCCTAGGCCGGGCAGCCAATCAGCCTAGGGTTAGGGCAGGTGCCAAGGAGAAAGGCCTCGAGGAGGCCAGGTTGTGGCAGTTTTGCGATGCCCCTGGGATGCCCTTTGCAGCTGCAGTGTGCCCGCAGCTCTGGGCCTTTTAGTTTGCGGAACCCTAACCCTAGGCGTAACCCTAACCCTAACCCTAGGCAGGGCAGCCAATCAGCCTAGGGTTAGGGCAGGTGCCAAGGAGAAAGGCCTCGAGGAGGCCAGGTTGTGGCAGTTTTGCGATGCCCCTGGGATGCCCTTTGCAGCTGCAGTGTGCCCGCAGCTCTGGGCCTTTTAGTTTGCGGAACCCTAACCCTAACCCTAACCCTAACCCTAGGCCGGGCAGCCAATCAGCCTAGGGTTAGGGCAGGTGCCAAGGAGAAAGGCCTCGAGGAGGCCAGGTTGTGGCAGTTTTGCGATGCCCCTGGGATGCCCTTTGCAGCTGCAGTGTGCCCGCAGCTCTGGGCCTTTTAGTTTGCGGAACCCTAACCCTAACCCTAACCCTAACCCTAACCCTAACCCTAACCCTAGGCCGGGCAGCCAATCAGCCTAGGGTTAGGGCAGGTGCCAAGGAGAAAGCCCTCGAGGAGGCCAGGTTGTGGCAGTTTTGCGAAGCCCCTGGGATGCCCTTTGCAGCTGCAGTGTGCCCGCAGCTCTGGACCTTTTAGTTTGCGGAACCCTAACCCTAGGCGTAACCCTAACCCTAACCCTAACCCTAGGCCGGGCAGCCAATCAGCCTAGGGTTAGGGCAGGTGCCAAGGAGAAAGGCCTCAAGGAGGCCAGGTTGTGGCAGTTTTGCGAAGCCCCTGGGATGCCCTTTGCAGCTGCAGTGTGCCCGCAGCTCTGGGCCTTTTAGTTTGCGGAACCCTAACCCTAGGCGTAACCCTAACCCTAACCCTAGGCAGGGCAGCCAATCAGCCTAGGGTTAGGGCAGGTGCCAAGGAGAAAGGCCTCGAGGAGGCCAGGTTGTGGCAGTTTTGCGATGCCCCTGGGATGCCCTTTGCAGCTGCAGTGTGCCCGCAGCTCTGGGCCTTTTAGTTTGCGGAACCCTAACCCTAACCCTAACCCTAGGCCGGGCAGCCAATCAGCCTAGGGTTAGGGCAGGTGCCAAGGAGAAAGGCCTCGAGGAGGCCAGGTTGTGGCAGTTTTGCGATGCCCCTGGGATGCCCTTTGCAGCTGCAGTGTGCCCGCAGCTCTGGGCCTTTTAGTTTGCGGAACCCTAACCCTAGGCGTAACCCTAACCCTAACCCTAGGCAGGGCAGCCAATCAGCCTAGGGTTAGGGCAGGTGCCAAGGAGAAAGGCCTCGAGGAGGCCAGGTTGTGGCAGTTTTGCGATGCCCCTGGGATGCCCTTTGCAGCTGCAGTGTGCCCGCAGCTCTGGGCCTTTTAGTTTGCGGAACCCTAACCCTAACCCTAACCCTAACCCTAGGCAGGGCAGCCAATCAGGCTAGGGTTAGGGCAGGTGCCAAGGAGAAAGGCCTCGAGGAGGCCAGGTTGTGGCAGTTTTGCGAAGCCCCTGGGATGCCCTTTGCAGCTGCAGTGTGCCCGCAGCTCTGGGCCTTTTAGTTTGCGGAACCCTAACCCTAACCCTAACCCTAGGCCGGGCAGCCAATCAGGCTAGGGTTAGGGCAGGTGCCAAGGAGAAAGGCCTCGAGGAGGCCAGGTTGTGGCAGTTTTGCGATGCCCCTGGGATGCCCTTTGCAGCTGCAGTGTGCCCGCAGCTCTGGGCCTTTTAGTTTGCGGAACCCTAACCCTAGGCGTAACCCTAACCCTAACCCTAGGCAGGGCAGCCAATCAGCCTAGGGTTAGGGCAGGTGCCAAGGAGAAAGGCCTCGAGGAGGCCAGGTTGTGGCAGTTTTGCGATGCCCCTGGGATGCCCTTTGCAGCTGCAGTGTGCCCGCAGCTCTGGGCCTTTTAGTTTGCGGAACCCTAACCCTAACCCTAACCCTAACCCTAGGCCGGGCAGCCAATCAGCCTAGGGTTAGGGCAGGTGCCAAGGAGAAAGCCCTCGAGGAGGCCAGGTTGTGGCAGTTTTGCGAAGCCCCTGGGATGCCCTTTGCAGCTGCAGTGTGCCCGCAGCTCTGGGCCTTTTAGTTTGCGGAACCCTAACCCTAGGCGTAACCCTAACCCTAACCCTAACCCTAGGCCGGGCAGCCAATCAGGCTAGGGTTAGGGCAGGTGCCAAGGAGAAAGGCTTCGAGGAGGCCAGGTTGTGGCAGTTTTGCGATGCCCCTGGGATGCTCTTTGCAGCTGCAGTGTGCCCGCAGCTCTGGGCCTTTTAGTTTGCGGAACCCTAACCCTAGGCGTAACCCTAACCCTAACCCTAGGCAGGGCAGCCAATCAGCCTAGGGTTAGGGCAGGTGCCAAGGAGAAAGGCCTCGAGGAGGCCAGGTTGTGGCAGTTTTGCGATGCCCCTGGGATGCCCTTTGCAGCTGCAGTGTGCCCGCAGCTCTGGGCCTTTTAGTTTGCGGAACCCTAACCCTAACCCTAACCCTAACCCTAGGCCGGGCAGCCAATCAGCCTAGGGTTAGGGCAGGTGCCAAGGAGAAAGGCCTCGAGGAGGCCAGGTTGTGGCAGTTTTGCGAAGCCCCTGGGATGCCCTTTGCAGCTGCAGTGTGCCCGCAGCTCTGGGCCTTTTAGTTTGCGGAACCCTAACCCTAGGCGTAACCCTAACCCTAACCCTAGGCCGGGCAGCCAATCAGCCTAGGGTTAGGGCAGGTGCCAAGGAGAAAGGCCTCGAGGAGGCCAGGTTGTGGCAGTTTTGCGATGCCCCTGGGATGCCCTTTGCAGCTGCAGTGTGCCCGCAGCTCTGGGCCTTTTAGTTTGCGGAACCCTAACCCTAGGCGTAACCCTAACCCTAACCCTAGGCCGGGCAGCCAATCAGCCTAGGGTTAGGGCAGGTGCCAAGGAGAAAGGCCTCGAGGAGGCCAGGTTGTGGCAGTTTTGCGAAGCCCCTGGGATGCCCTTTGCAGCTGCAGTGTGCCCGCAGCTCTGGGCCTTTTAGTTTGCGGAACCCTAACCCTAACCCTAACCCTAACCCTAGGCCGGGCAGCCAATCAGCCTAGGGTTAGGGCAGGTGCCAAGGAGAAAGGCCTCGAGGAGGCCAGGTTGTGGCAGTTTTGCGATGCCCCTGGGATGCCCTTTGCAGCTGCAGTGTGCCCGCAGCTCTGGGCCTTTTAGTTTGCGGAACCCTAACCCTAACCCTAACCCTAACCCTAACCCTAGGCAGGGCAGCCAATCAGGCTAGGGTTAGGGCAGGTGCCAAGGAGAAAGGCCTCGAGGAGGCCAGGTTGTGGCAGTTTTGCGATGCCACTGGGATGCCCTTTGCAGCTGCAGTGTGCCCGCAGCTCTGGGCCTTTTAGTTTGCGAAACCCTAACCCTAACCCTAACCCTAACCCTAACCCTAGGCCGGGCAGCCAATCAGGCTAGGGTTAGGGCAGGTGCCAAGGAGAAAGGCCTCGAGGAGGCCAGGTTGTGGCAGTTTTGCGATGCCCCTGGGATGCCCTTTGCAGCTGCAGTGTGCCCGCAGCTCTGGGCCTTTTAGTTTGCGGAACCCTAACCCTAGGCGTAACCCTAACCCTAACCCTAGGCCGGGCAGCCAATCAGCCTAGGGTTAGGGCAGGTGCCAAGGAGAAAGCCCTCGAGGAGGCCAGGTTGTGGCAGTTTTGCGAAGCCCCTGGGATGCCCTTTGCAGCTGCAGTGTGCCCGCAGCTCTGGACCTTTTAGTTTGCGGAACCCTAACCCTAGGCGTAACCCTAACCCTAACCCTAACCCTAGGCCGGGCAGCCAATCAGCCTAGGGTTAGGGCAGGTGCCAAGGAGAAAGGCCTCAAGGAGGCCAGGTTGTGGCAGTTTTGCGAAGCCCCTGGGATGCCCTTTGCAGCTGCAGTGTGCCCGCAGCTCTGGGCCTTTTAGTTTGCGGAACCCTAACCCTAGGCGTAACCCTAACCCTAACCCTAGGCAGGGCAGCCAATCAGCCTAGGGTTAGGGCAGGTGCCAAGGAGAAAGGCCTCGAGGAGGCCAGGTTGTGGCAGTTTTGCGATGCCCCTGGGATGCCCTTTGCAGCTGCAGTGTGCCCGCAGCTCTGGGCCTTTTAGTTTGCGGAACCCTAACCCTAACCCTAACCCTAACCCTAGGCCGGGCAGCCAATCAGCCTAGGGTTAGGGCAGGTGCCAAGGAGAAAGGCCTCGAGGAGGCCAGGTTGTGGCAGTTTTGCGATGCCCCTGGGATGCCCTTTGCAGCTGCAGTGTGCCCGCAGCTCTGGGCCTTTTAGTTTGCGGAACCCTAACCCTAGGCGTAACCCTAACCCTAACCCTAGGCAGGGCAGCCAATCAGCCTAGGGTTAGGGCAGGTGCCAAGGAGAAAGGCCTCGAGGAGGCCAGGTTGTGGCAGTTTTGCGATGCCCCTGGGATGCCCTTTGCAGCTGCAGTGTGCCCGCAGCTCTGGGCCTTTTAGTTTGCGGAACCCTAACCCTAACCCTAACCCTAACCCTAGGCAGGGCAGCCAATCAGGCTAGGGTTAGGGCAGGTGCCAAGGAGAAAGGCCTCGAGGAGGCCAGGTTGTGGCAGTTTTGCGAAGCCCCTGGGATGCCCTTTGCAGCTGCAGTGTGCCCGCAGCTCTGGGCCTTTTAGTTTGCGGAACCCTAACCCTAACCCTAACCCTAGGCCGGGCAGCCAATCAGGCTAGGGTTAGGGCAGGTGCCAAGGAGAAAGGCCTCGAGGAGGCCAGGTTGTGGCAGTTTTGCGATGCCCCTGGGATGCCCTTTGCAGCTGCAGTGTGCCCGCAGCTCTGGGCCTTTTAGTTTGCGGAACCCTAACCCTAGGCGTAACCCTAACCCTAACCCTAGGCAGGGCAGCCAATCAGCCTAGGGTTAGGGCAGGTGCCAAGGAGAAAGGCCTCGAGGAGGCCAGGTTGTGGCAGTTTTGCGATGCCCCTGGGATGCCCTTTGCAGCTGCAGTGTGCCCGCAGCTCTGGGCCTTTTAGTTTGCGGAACCCTAACCCTAACCCTAACCCTAACCCTAGGCCGGGCAGCCAATCAGCCTAGGGTTAGGGCAGGTGCCAAGGAGAAAGCCCTCGAGGAGGCCAGGTTGTGGCAGTTTTGCGAAGCCCCTGGGATGCCCTTTGCAGCTGCAGTGTGCCCGCAGCTCTGGGCCTTTTAGTTTGCGGAACCCTAACCCTAGGCGTAACCCTAACCCTAACCCTAACCCTAGGCCGGGCAGCCAATCAGGCTAGGGTTAGGGCAGGTGCCAAGGAGAAAGGCTTCGAGGAGGCCAGGTTGTGGCAGTTTTGCGATGCCCCTGGGATGCTCTTTGCAGCTGCAGTGTGCCCGCAGCTCTGGGCCTTTTAGTTTGCGGAACCCTAACCCTAGGCGTAACCCTAACCCTAACCCTAGGCAGGGCAGCCAATCAGCCTAGGGTTAGGGCAGGTGCCAAGGAGAAAGGCCTCGAGGAGGCCAGGTTGTGGCAGTTTTGCGATGCCCCTGGGATGCCCTTTGCAGCTGCAGTGTGCCCGCAGCTCTGGGCCTTTTAGTTTGCGGAACCCTAACCCTAACCCTAACCCTAACCCTAGGCCGGGCAGCCAATCAGCCTAGGGTTAGGGCAGGTGCCAAGGAGAAAGGCCTCGAGGAGGCCAGGTTGTGGCAGTTTTGCGAAGCCCCTGGGATGCCCTTTGCAGCTGCAGTGTGCCCGCAGCTCTGGGCCTTTTAGTTTGCGGAACCCTAACCCTAGGCGTAACCCTAACCCTAACCCTAGGCCGGGCAGCCAATCAGCCTAGGGTTAGGGCAGGTGCCAAGGAGAAAGGCCTCGAGGAGGCCAGGTTGTGGCAGTTTTGCGATGCCCCTGGGATGCCCTTTGCAGCTGCAGTGTGCCCGCAGCTCTGGGCCTTTTAGTTTGCGGAACCCTAACCCTAGGCGTAACCCTAACCCTAACCCTAGGCCGGGCAGCCAATCAGCCTAGGGTTAGGGCAGGTGCCAAGGAGAAAGGCCTCGAGGAGGCCAGGTTGTGGCAGTTTTGCGAAGCCCCTGGGATGCCCTTTGCAGCTGCAGTGTGCCCGCAGCTCTGGGCCTTTTAGTTTGCGGAACCCTAACCCTAACCCTAACCCTAGGCCGGGCAGCCAATCAGCCTAGGGTTAGGGCAGGTGCCAAGGAGAAAGGCCTCAAGGAGGCCAGGTTGTGGCAGTTTTGCGAAGCCCCTGGGATGCCCTTTGCAGCTGCAGTGTGCCCGCAGCTCTGGGCCTTTTAGTTTGCGGAACCCTAACCCTAGGCGTAACCCTAACCCTAACCCTAGGCAGGGCAGCCAATCAGCCTAGGGTTAGGGCAGGTGCCAAGGAGAAAGGCCTCGAGGAGGCCAGGTTGTGGCAGTTTTGCGATGCCCCTGGGATGCCCTTTGCAGCTGCAGTGTGCCCGCAGCTCTGGGCCTTTTAGTTTGCGGAACCCTAACCCTAACCCTAACCCTAACCCTAGGCCGGGCAGCCAATCAGCCTAGGGTTAGGGCAGGTGCCAAGGAGAAAGGCCTCGAGGAGGCCAGGTTGTGGCAGTTTTGCGATGCCCCTGGGATGCCCTTTGCAGCTGCAGTGTGCCCGCAGCTCTGGGCCTTTTAGTTTGCGGAACCCTAACCCTAGGCGTAACCCTAACCCTAACCCTAGGCAGGGCAGCCAATCAGCCTAGGGTTAGGGCAGGTGCCAAGGAGAAAGGCCTCGAGGAGGCCAGGTTGTGGCAGTTTTGCGATGCCCCTGGGATGCCCTTTGCAGCTGCAGTGTGCCCGCAGCTCTGGGCCTTTTAGTTTGCGGAACCCTAACCCTAACCCTAACCCTAACCCTAGGCAGGGCAGCCAATCAGGCTAGGGTTAGGGCAGGTGCCAAGGAGAAAGGCCTCGAGGAGGCCAGGTTGTGGCAGTTTTGCGAAGCCCCTGGGATGCCCTTTGCAGCTGCAGTGTGCCCGCAGCTCTGGGCCTTTTAGTTTGCGGAACCCTAACCCTAACCCTAACCCTAGGCCGGGCAGCCAATCAGGCTAGGGTTAGGGCAGGTGCCAAGGAGAAAGGCCTCGAGGAGGCCAGGTTGTGGCAGTTTTGCGATGCCCCTGGGATGCCCTTTGCAGCTGCAGTGTGCCCGCAGCTCTGGGCCTTTTAGTTTGCGGAACCCTAACCCTAGGCGTAACCCTAACCCTAACCCTAGGCAGGGCAGCCAATCAGCCTAGGGTTAGGGCAGGTGCCAAGGAGAAAGGCCTCGAGGAGGCCAGGTTGTGGCAGTTTTGCGATGCCCCTGGGATGCCCTTTGCAGCTGCAGTGTGCCCGCAGCTCTGGGCCTTTTAGTTTGCGGAACCCTAACCCTAACCCTAACCCTAACCCTAGGCCGGGCAGCCAATCAGCCTAGGGTTAGGGCAGGTGCCAAGGAGAAAGCCCTCGAGGAGGCCAGGTTGTGGCAGTTTTGCGAAGCCCCTGGGATGCCCTTTGCAGCTGCAGTGTGCCCGCAGCTCTGGGCCTTTTAGTTTGCGGAACCCTAACCCTAGGCGTAACCCTAACCCTAACCCTAACCCTAGGCCGGGCAGCCAATCAGGCTAGGGTTAGGGCAGGTGCCAAGGAGAAAGGCTTCGAGGAGGCCAGGTTGTGGCAGTTTTGCGATGCCCCTGGGATGCTCTTTGCAGCTGCAGTGTGCCCGCAGCTCTGGGCCTTTTAGTTTGCGGAACCCTAACCCTAGGCGTAACCCTAACCCTAACCCTAGGCAGGGCAGCCAATCAGCCTAGGGTTAGGGCAGGTGCCAAGGAGAAAGGCCTCGAGGAGGCCAGGTTGTGGCAGTTTTGCGATGCCCCTGGGATGCCCTTTGCAGCTGCAGTGTGCCCGCAGCTCTGGGCCTTTTAGTTTGCGGAACCCTAACCCTAACCCTAACCCTAACCCTAGGCCGGGCAGCCAATCAGCCTAGGGTTAGGGCAGGTGCCAAGGAGAAAGGCCTCGAGGAGGCCAGGTTGTGGCAGTTTTGCGAAGCCCCTGGGATGCCCTTTGCAGCTGCAGTGTGCCCGCAGCTCTGGGCCTTTTAGTTTGCGGAACCCTAACCCTAGGCGTAACCCTAACCCTAACCCTAGGCCGGGCAGCCAATCAGCCTAGGGTTAGGGCAGGTGCCAAGGAGAAAGGCCTCGAGGAGGCCAGGTTGTGGCAGTTTTGCGATGCCCCTGGGATGCCCTTTGCAGCTGCAGTGTGCCCGCAGCTCTGGGCCTTTTAGTTTGCGGAACCCTAACCCTAGGCGTAACCCTAACCCTAACCCTAGGCCGGGCAGCCAATCAGCCTAGGGTTAGGGCAGGTGCCAAGGAGAAAGGCCTCGAGGAGGCCAGGTTGTGGCAGTTTTGCGAAGCCCCTGGGATGCCCTTTGCAGCTGCAGTGTGCCCGCAGCTCTGGGCCTTTTAGTTTGCGGAACCCTAACCCTAACCCTAACCCTAACCCTAGGCCGGGCAGCCAATCAGCCTAGGGTTAGGGCAGGTGCCAAGGAGAAAGGCCTCGAGGAGGCCAGGTTGTGGCAGTTTTGCGATGCCCCTGGGATGCCCTTTGCAGCTGCAGTGTGCCCGCAGCTCTGGGCCTTTTAGTTTGCGGAACCCTAACCCTAACCCTAACCCTAACCCTAACCCTAGGCAGGGCAGCCAATCAGGCTAGGGTTAGGGCAGGTGCCAAGGAGAAAGGCCTCGAGGAGGCCAGGTTGTGGCAGTTTTGCGATGCCACTGGGATGCCCTTTGCAGCTGCAGTGTGCCCGCAGCTCTGGGCCTTTTAGTTTGCGAAACCCTAACCCTAACCCTAACCCTAACCCTAACCCTAGGCCGGGCAGCCAATCAGGCTAGGGTTAGGGCAGGTGCCAAGGAGAAAGGCCTCGAGGAGGCCAGGTTGTGGCAGTTTTGCGATGCCCCTGGGATGCCCTTTGCAGCTGCAGTGTGCCCGCAGCTCTGGGCCTTTTAGTTTGCGGAACCCTAACCCTAGGCGTAACCCTAACCCTAACCCTAGGCCGGGCAGCCAATCAGCCTAGGGTTAGGGCAGGTGCCAAGGAGAAAGGCCTCGAGGAGGCCAGGTTGTGGCAGTTTTGCGATGCCCCTGGGATGCCCTTTGCAGCTGCAGTGTGCCCGCAGCTCTGGGCCTTTTAGTTTGCGGAACCCTAACCCTAGGCGTAACCCTAACCCTAACCCTAGGCAGGGCAGCCAATCAGCCTAGGGTTAGGGCAGGTGCCAAGGAGAAAGGCCTCGAGGAGGCCAGGTTGTGGCAGTTTTGCGATGCCCCTGGGATGCCCTTTGCAGCTGCAGTGTGCCCGCAGCTCTGGGCCTTTTAGTTTGCGGAACCCTAACCCTAGGCGTAACCCTAACCCTAACCCTAGGCAGGGCAGCCAATCAGCCTAGGGTTAGGGCAGGTGCCAAGGAGAAAGGCCTCGAGGAGGCCAGGTTGTGGCAGTTTTGCGATGCCCCTGGGATGCCCTTTGCAGCTGCAGTGTGCCCGCAGCTCTGGGCCTTTTAGTTTGCGGAACCCTAACCCTAACCCTAACCCTAACCCTAGGCAGGGCAGCCAATGAGGCTAGGGTTAGGGTAGGTGCCAAGGAGAAAGCCCCCGAGGAGGCCAGGTTGTGGCAGTTTTGCGATGCCCCTGGGATGCCCTTTGCAGCTGCAGTGTGCCCGCAGCTCTGGGCCTTTTAGTTTGCGGAACCCTAACCCTAACCCTAACCCTAACCCTAGGCAGGGCAGCCAATCAGGCTAGGGTTAGGGCAGGTGCCAAGGAGAAAGGCCTCGAGGAGGCCAGGTTGTGGCAGTTTTGCGATGCCCCTGGGATGCCCTTTGCAGCTGCAGTGTGCCCGCAGCTCTGGGCCTTTTAGTTTGCGGAACCCTAACCCTAACCCTAACCCTAACCCTAGGCCGGGCAGCCAATCAGCCTAGGGTTAGGGCAGGTGCCAAGGAGAAAGGCCTCGAGGAGGCCAGGTTGTGGCAGTTTTGCGATGCCCCTGGGATGCCCTTTGCAGCTGCAGTGTGCCCGCAGCTCTGGGCCTTTTAGTTTGCGGAACCCTAACCCTAGGTGTAACCCTAACCCAAACCCTAGGCAGGGCAGCCAATCAGGCTAGGGTTAGGGCAGGTGCCAAGGAGAAAGGCCTCGAGGAGGCCAGGTTGTGGCAGTTTTGCGATGCCCCTGGGATGCCCTTTGCAGCTGCAGTGTGCCCGCAGCTCTGGGCCTTTTAGTTTGCGGAACCCTAACCCTAACCCTAACCCTAGGCAGGGCAGCCAATCAGCCTAGGGTTAGGGCAGGTGCCAAGGAGAAAGGCCTCGAGGAGGCCAGGTTGTGGCAGTTTTGCGATGCCCCTGGGATGCCCTTTGCAGCTGCAGTGTGCCCGCAGCTCTGGGCCTTTTAGTTTGCGGAACCCTAACCCTAGGCGTAACCCTAACCCTAACCCTAGGCCGGGCAGCCAATCAGCCTAGGGTTAGGGCAGGTGCCAAGGAGAAAGGCCTCGAGGAGGCCAGGTTGTGGCAGTTTTGCGATGCCCCTGGGATGCCCTTTGCAGCTGCAGTGTGCCCGCAGCTCTGGGCCTTTTAGTTTGCGGAACCCTAACCCTAACCCTAACCCTAACCCTAGGCCGGGCAGCCAATCAGCCTAGGGTTAGGGCAGGTGCCAAGGAGAAAGGCCTCGAGGAGGCCAGGTTGTGGCAGTTTTGCGAAGCCCCTGGGATGCCCTTTGCAGCTGCAGTGTGCCCGCAGCTCTGGGCCTTTTAGTTTGCGGAACCCTAACCCTAGGCGTAACCCTAACCCTAACCCTAGGCAGGGCAGCCAATCAGCCTAGGGTTAGGGCAGGTGCCAAGGAGAAAGGCCTCGAGGAGGCCAGGTTGTGGCAGTTTTGCGATGCCCCTGGGATGCCCTTTGCAGCTGCAGTGTGCCCGCAGCTCTGGGCCTTTTAGTTTGCGGAACCCTAACCCTAGGCGTAACCCTAACCCTAACCCTAGGCAGGGCAGCCAATCAGCCTAGGGTTAGGGCAGGTGCCAAGGAGAAAGGCCTCGAGGAGGCCAGGTTGTGGCAGTTTTGCGATGCCCCTGGGATGCCCTTTGAGGCTGCAGTGTGCCCGCAGCTCTGGGCCTTTTAGTTTGCGGAACCCTAACCCTAGGCGTAACCCTAACCCTAACCCTAGGCAGGGCAGCCAATCAGCCTAGGGTTAGGGCAGGTGCCAAGGAGAAAGGCCTCGAGGAGGCCAGGTTGTGGCAGTTTTGCGATGCCCCTGGGATGCCCTTTGCAGCTGCAGTGTGCCCGCAGCTCTGGGCCTTTTAGTTTGCGGAACCCTAACCCTAACCCTAACCCTAACCCTAACCCTAGGCCGGGCAGCCAATCAGGCTAGGGTTAGGGCAGGTGCCAAGGAGAAAGGCCTCGAGGAGGCCAGGTTGTGGCAGTTTTGCGATGCCCCTGGGATGCCCTTTGCAGCTGCAGTGTGCCCGCAGCTCTGGGCCTTTTAGTTTGCGGAAACCTAACCCTAACCCTAACCCTAACCCTAGGCCGGGCAGCCAATCAGCCTAGGGTTAGGTCAGGTGCCAAGGAGAAAGGCCTCGAGGAGGCCAGGTTGTGGCAGTTTTGCGAAGCCCCTGGGATGCCCTTTGCAGCTGCAGTGTGCCCGCAGCTCTGGGCCTTTTAGTTTGCGGAACCCTAACCCTAGGCGTAACCCTAACCCTAACCCTAGGCAGGGCAGCCAATCAGGCTAGGGTTAGGGCAGGTGCCAAGGAGAAAGGCCTCGAGGAGGCCAGGTTGTGGCAGTTTTGCGATGCCCCTGGGATGCCCTTTGCAGCTGCAGTGTGCCCGCAGCTCTGGGCCTTTTAGTTTGCGGAACCCTAACCCTAGGCGTAACCCTAACCCTAACCCTAGGCAGGGCAGCCAATCAGCCTAGGGTTAGGGCAGGTGCCAAGGAGAAAGGCCTCGAGGAGGCCAGGTTGTGGCAGTTTTGCGATGCCCCTGGGATGCCCTTTGCAGCTGCAGTGTGCCCGCAGCTCTGGGCCTTTTAGTTTGCGGAACCCTAACCCTAGGCGTAACCCTAACCCTAACCCTAACCCTAGGCCGGGCAGCCAATCAGCCTAGGGTTAGGGCAGGTGCCAAGGAGAAAGGCCTCGAGGAGGCCAGGTTGTGGCAGTTTTGCGATGCCCCTGGGATGCCCTTTGCAGCTGCAGTGTGCCCGCAGCTCTGGGCCTTTTAGTTTGCGGAACCCTAACCCTAGGCGTAACCCTAACCCTAACCCTAGGCAGGGCAGCCAATCAGGCTAGGGTTAGGGCAGGTGCCAAGGAGAAAGGCCTCGAGGAGGCCAGGTTGTGGCAGTTTTGCGATGCCCCTGGGATGCCCTTTGCAGCTGCAGTGTGCCCGCAGCTCTGGGCCTTTTAGTTTGCGGAACCCTAACCCTAGGCGTAACCCTAACCCTAACCCTAGGCAGGGCAGCCAATCAGCCTAGGGTTAGGGCAGGTGCCAAGGAGAAAGGCCTCGAGGAGGCCAGGTTGTGGCAGTTTTGCGATGCCCCTGGGATGCCCTTTGCAGCTGCAGTGTGCCCGCAGCTCTGGGCCTTTTAGTTTGCGGAACCCTAAACCTAACCCTAACCCTAACCCTAGGCCGGGCAGCCAATCAGCCTAGGGTTAGGGCAGGTGCCAAGGAGAAAGGCCTCGAGGAGGCCAGGTTGTGGCAGTTTTGCGATGCCCCTGGGATGCCCTTTGCAGCTGCAGTGTGCCCGCAGCTCTGGGCCTTTTAGTTTGCGGAACCCTAACCCTAGGCGTAACCCTAACCCTAACCCTAGGCAGGGCAGCCAATCAGCCTAGGGTTAGGGCAGGTGCCAAGGAGAAAGGCCTCGAGGAGGCCAGGTTGTGGCAGTTTTGCGATGCCCCTGGGATGCCCTTTGCAGCTGCAGTGTGCCCGCAGCTCTGGGCCTTTTAGTTTGCGGAACCCTAACCCTAGGCGTAACCCTAACCCTAACCCTAGGCAGGGCAGCCAATCAGCCTAGGGTTAGGGCAGGTGCCAAGGAGAAAGGCCTCGAGGAGGCCAGGTTGTGGCAGTTTTGCGATGCCCCTGGGATGCCCTTTGCAGCTGCAGTGTGCCCGCAGCTCTGGGCCTTTTAGTTTGCGGAACCCTAACCCTAACCCTAACCCTAGGCCGGGCAGCCAATCAGCCTAGGGTTAGGGCAGGTGCCAAGGAGAAAGGCCTCGAGGAGGCCAGGTTGTGGCAGTTTTGCGAAGCCCCTGGGATGCTCTTTGCAGCTGCAGTGTGCCCGCAGCTCTGGGCCTTTTAGTTTGCGGAACCCTAACCCTAGGCGTAACCCTAACCCTAACCCTAGGCCGGGCAGCCAATCAGCCTAGGGTTAGGGCAGGTGCCAAGGAGAAAGGCCTCGAGGAGGCCAGGTTGTGGCAGTTTTGCGATGCCCCTGGGATGCCCTTTGCAGCTGCAGTGTGCCCGCAGCTCTGGGCCTTTTAGTTTGCGGAACCCTAACCCTAACCCTAACCCTAACCCTAGGCCGGGCAGCCAATCAGCCTAGGGTTAGGGCAGGTGCCAAGGAGAAAGGCCTCGAGGAGGCCAGGTTGTGGCAGTTTTGCGATGCCCCTGGGATGCCCTTTGCAGCTGCAGTGTGCCCGCAGCTCTGGGCCTTTTAGTTTGCGGAACCCTAACCCTAGGCGTAACCCTAACCCTAACCCTAACCCTAGGCCGGGCAGCCAATCAGCCTAGGGTTAGGGCAGGTGCCAAGGAGAAAGGCCTCGAGGAGGCCAGGTTGTGGCAGTTTTGCGATGCCCCTGGGATGCCCTTTGCAGCTGCAGTGTGCCCGCAGCTCTGGGCCTTTTAGTTTGCGGAACCCTAACCCTAGGCGTGACCCTAACCCTAACCCTAGGCAGGGCAGCCAATCAGCCTAGGGTTAGGGCAGGTGCCAAGGAGAAAGGCCTCGAGGAGGCCAGGTTGTGGCAGTTTTGCGATGCCCCTGGGATGCCCTTTGCAGCTGCAGTGTGCCCGCAGCTCTGGGCCTTTTAGTTTGCGGAACCCTAACCCTAGGCGTAACCCTAACCCTAACCCTAGGCAGGGCAGCCAATCAGGCTAGGGTTAGGGCAGGTGCCAAGGAGAAAGGCCTCGAGGAGGCCAGGTTGTGGCAGTTTTGCGATGCCCCTGGGATGCCCTTTGCAGCTGCAGTGTGCCCGCAGCTCTGGGCCTTTTAGTTTGCGGAACCCTAACCCTAGGCGTAACCCTAACCCTAACCCTAGGCAGGGCAGCCAATCAGCCTAGGGTTAGGGCAGGTGCCAAGGAGAAAGGCCTCGAGGAGGCCAGGTTGTGGCAGTTTTGCGATGCCCCTGGGATGCCCTTTGCAGCTGCAGTGTGCCCGCAGCTCTGGGCCTTTTAGTTTGCGGAACCCTAACCCTAACCCTAACCCTAACCCTAGGCCGGGCAGCCAATCAGCCTAGGGTTAGGGCAGGTGCCAAGGAGAAAGGCCTCGAGGAGGCCAGGTTGTGGCAGTTTTGCGAAGCCCCTGGGATGCCCTTTGCAGCTGCAGTGTGCCCGCAGCTCTGGGCCTTTTAGTTTGCGGAACCCTAACCCTAGGCGTAACCCTAACCCTAACCCTAGGCCGGGCAGCCAATCAGCCTAGGGTTAGGGCAGGTGCCAAGGAGAAAGGCCTCGAGGAGGCCAGGTTGTGGCAGTTTTGCGATGCCCCTGGGATGCCCTTTGCAGCTGCAGTGTGCCCGCAGCTCTGGGCCTTTTAGTTTGCGGAACCCTAACCCTAGGCGTAACCCTAACACTAACCCTAGGCCGGGCAGCCAATCAGCCTAGGGTTAGGGCAGGTGCCAAGGAGAAAGGCCTCGAGGAGGCCAGGTTGTGGCAGTTTTGCGAAGCCCCTGGGATGCCCTTTGCAGCTGCAGTGTGCCCGCAGCTCTGGGCCTTTTAGTTTGCGGAACCCTAACCCTAGGCGTAACCCTAACCCTAACCCTAGGCCGGGCAGCCAATCAGGCTAGGGTTAGGGCAGGTGCCAAGGAGAAAGGCCTCGAGGAGGCCAGGTTGTGGCAGTTTTGCGATGCCCCTGGGATGCCCTTTGCAGCTGCAGTGTGCCCGCAGCTCTGGGCCTTTTAGTTTGCGGAACCCTAACCCTAACCCTAACCCTAACCCTAACCCTAGGCAGGGCAGCCAATCAGGCTAGGGTTAGGGCAGGTGCCAAGGAGAAAGGCCTCGAGGAGGCCAGGTTGTGGCAGTTTTGCGATGCCACTGGGATGCCCTTTGCAGCTGCAGTGTGCCCGCAGCTCTGGGCCTTTTAGTTTGCGAAACCCTAACCCTAACCCTAACCCTAACCCTAACCCTAGGCCGGGCAGCCAATCAGGCTAGGGTTAGGGCAGGTGCCAAGGAGAAAGGCCTCGAGGAGGCCAGGTTGTGGCAGTTTTGCGATGCCCCTGGGATGCCCTTTGCAGCTGCAGTGTGCCCGCAGCTCTGGGCCTTTTAGTTTGCGGAACCCTAACCCTAGGCGTAACCCTAACCCTAACCCTAGGCCGGGCAGCCAATCAGCCTAGGGTTAGGGCAGGTGCCAAGGAGAAAGGCCTCGAGGAGGCCAGGTTGTGGCAGTTTTGCGATGCCCCTGGGATGCCCTTTGCAGCTGCAGTGTGCCCGCAGCTCTGGGCCTTTTAGTTTGCGGAACCCTAACCCTAGGCGTAACCCTAACCCTAACCCTAGGCAGGGCAGCCAATCAGCCTAGGGTTAGGGCAGGTGCCAAGGAGAAAGGCCTCGAGGAGGCCAGGTTGTGGCAGTTTTGCGATGCCCCTGGGATGCCCTTTGCAGCTGCAGTGTGCCCGCAGCTCTGGGCCTTTTAGTTTGCGGAACCCTAACCCTAGGCGTAACCCTAACCCTAACCCTAGGCAGGGCAGCCAATCAGCCTAGGGTTAGGGCAGGTGCCAAGGAGAAAGGCCTCGAGGAGGCCAGGTTGTGGCAGTTTTGCGATGCCCCTGGGATGCCCTTTGCAGCTGCAGTGTGCCCGCAGCTCTGGGCCTTTTAGTTTGCGGAACCCTAACCCTAACCCTAACCCTAACCCTAGGCAGGGCAGCCAATGAGGCTAGGGTTAGGGTAGGTGCCAAGGAGAAAGCCCCCGAGGAGGCCAGGTTGTGGCAGTTTTGCGATGCCCCTGGGATGCCCTTTGCAGCTGCAGTGTGCCCGCAGCTCTGGGCCTTTTAGTTTGCGGAACCCTAACCCTAACCCTAACCCTAACCCTAGGCAGGGCAGCCAATCAGGCTAGGGTTAGGGCAGGTGCCAAGGAGAAAGGCCTCGAGGAGGCCAGGTTGTGGCAGTTTTGCGATGCCCCTGGGATGCCCTTTGCAGCTGCAGTGTGCCCGCAGCTCTGGGCCTTTTAGTTTGCGGAACCCTAACCCTAGGCGTAACCCTAACCCTAACCCTAGGCAGGGCAGCCAATCAGGCTAGGGTTAGGGCAGGTGCCAAGGAGAAAGGCCTCGAGGAGGCCAGGTTGTGGCAGTTTTGCGATGCCCCTGGGATGCCTTTTGCAGCTGCAGTGTGCCCGCAGCTCTGGGCCTTTTAGTTTGCGGAACCCTAACCCTAACCCTAACCCTAACCCTAGGCCGGGCAGCCAATCAGCCTAGGGTTAGGGCAGGTGCCAAGGAGAAAGGCCTCGAGGAGGCCAGGTTGTGGCAGTTTTGCGATGCCCCTGGGATGCCCTTTGCAGCTGCAGTGTGCCCGCAGCTCTGGGCCTTTTAGTTTGCGGAACCCTAACCCTAGGCGTAACCCTAACCCTAACCCTAGGCAGGGCAGCCAATCAGCCTAGGGTTAGGGCAGGTGCCAAGGAGAAAGGCCTCGAGGAGGCCAGGTTGTGGCAGTTTTGCGATGCCCCTGGGATGCCCTTTGCAGCTGCAGTGTGCCCGCAGCTCTGGGCCTTTTAGTTTGCGGAACCCTAACCCTAACCCTAACCCAAACCCTAGGCAGGGCAGCCAATCAGGCTAGGGTTAGGGCAGGTGCCAAGGAGAAAGGCCTCGAGGAGGCCAGGTTGTGGCAGTTTTGCGATGCCCCTGGGATGCCCTTTGCAGCTGCAGTGTGCCCGCAGCTCTGGGCCTTTTAGTTTGCGGAACCCTAACCCTAACCCTAACCCTAGGCCGGGCAGCCAATCAGCCTAGGGTTAGGGCAGGTGCCAAGGAGAAAGGCCTCGAGGAGGCCAGGTTGTGGCAGTTTTGCGATGCCCCTGGGATGCCCTTTGCAGCTGCAGTGTGCCCGCAGCTCTGGGCCTTTTAGTTTGCGGAACCCTAACCCTAGGCGTAACCCTAACCCTAACCCTAGGCAGGGCAGCCAATCAGCCTAGGGTTAGGGCAGGTGCCAAGGAGAAAGGCCTCGAGGAGGCCAGGTTGTGGCAGTTTTGCGATGCCCCTGGGATGCCCTTTGCAGCTGCAGTGTGCCCGCAGCTCTGGGCCTTTTAGTTTGCGGAACCCTAACCCTAGGCGTAACCCTAACCCTAACCCTAGGCAGGGCAGCCAATCAGCCTAGGGTTAGGGCAGGTGCCAAGGAGAAAGGCCTCGAGGAGGCCAGGTTGTGGCAGTTTTGCGATGCCCCTGGGATGCCCTTTGCAGCTGCAGTGTGCCCGCAGCTCTGGGCCTTTTAGTTTGCGGAACCCTAACCCTAGGCGTAACCCTAACCCTAACCCTAGGCAGGGCAGCCAATCAGCCTAGGGTTAGGGCAGGTGCCAAGGAGAAAGGCCTCGAGGAGGCCAGGTTGTGGCAGTTTTGCGATGCCCCTGGGATGCCCTTTGCAGCTGCAGTGTGCCCGCAGCTCTGGGCCTTTTAGTTTGCGGAACCCTAACCCTAACCCTAACCCTAACCCTAACCCTAACCCTAGGCCGGGCAGCCAATCAGGCTAGGGTTAGGGCAGGTGCCAAGGAGAAAGGCCTCGAGGAGGCCAGGTTGTGGCAGTTTTGCGATGCCCCTGGGATGCCCTTTGCAGCTGCAGTGTGCCCGCAGCTCTGGGCCTTTTAGTTTGCGGAACCCTAAACCTAACCCTAACCCTAACCCTAGGCCGGGCAGCCAATCAGCCTAGGGTTAGGGCAGGTGCCAAGGAGAAAGGCCTCGAGGAGGCCAGGTTGTGGCAGTTTTGCGATGCCCCTGGGATGCCCTTTGCAGCTGCAGTGTGCCCGCAGCTCTGGGCCTTTTAGTTTGCGGAACCCTAACCCTAGGCGTAACCCTAACCCTAACCCTAGGCAGGGCAGCCAATCAGCCTAGGGTTAGGGCAGGTGCCAAGGAGAAAGGCCTCGAGGAGGCCAGGTTGTGGCAGTTTTGCGATGCCCCTGGGATGCCCTTTGCAGCTGCAGTGTGCCCGCAGCTCTGGGCCTTTTAGTTTGCGGAACCCTAACCCTAGGCGTAACCCTAACCCTAACCCTAGGCAGGGCAGCCAATCAGCCTAGGGTTAGGGCAGGTGCCAAGGAGAAAGGCCTCGAGGAGGCCAGGTTGTGGCAGTTTTGCGATGCCCCTGGGATGCCCTTTGCAGCTGCAGTGTGCCCGCAGCTCTGGGCCTTTTAGTTTGCGGAACCCTAACCCTAACCCTAACCCTAGGCCGGGCAGCCAATCAGCCTAGGGTTAGGGCAGGTGCCAAGGAGAAAGGCCTCGAGGAGGCCAGGTTGTGGCAGTTTTGCGAAGCCCCTGGGATGCTCTTTGCAGCTGCAGTGTGCCCGCAGCTCTGGGCCTTTTAGTTTGCGGAACCCTAACCCTAGGCGTAACCCTAACCCTAACCCTAGGCCGGGCAGCCAATCAGCCTAGGGTTAGGGCAGGTGCCAAGGAGAAAGGCCTCGAGGAGGCCAGGTTGTGGCAGTTTTGCGATGCCCCTGGGATGCCCTTTGCAGCTGCAGTGTGCCCGCAGCTCTGGGCCTTTTAGTTTGCGGAACCCTAACCCTAACCCTAACCCTAACCCTAGGCCGGGCAGCCAATCAGCCTAGGGTTAGGGCAGGTGCCAAGGAGAAAGGCCTCGAGGAGGCCAGGTTGTGGCAGTTTTGCGATGCCCCTGGGATGCCCTTTGCAGCTGCAGTGTGCCCGCAGCTCTGGGCCTTTTAGTTTGCGGAACCCTAACCCTAGGCGTAACCCTAACCCTAACCCTAACCCTAGGCCGGGCAGCCAATCAGCCTAGGGTTAGGGCAGGTGCCAAGGAGAAAGGCCTCGAGGAGGCCAGGTTGTGGCAGTTTTGCGATGCCCCTGGGATGCCCTTTGCAGCTGCAGTGTGCCCGCAGCTCTGGGCCTTTTAGTTTGCGGAACCCTAACCCTAGGCGTGACCCTAACCCTAACCCTAGGCAGGGCAGCCAATCAGCCTAGGGTTAGGGCAGGTGCCAAGGAGAAAGGCCTCGAGGAGGCCAGGTTGTGGCAGTTTTGCGATGCCCCTGGGATGCCCTTTGCAGCTGCAGTGTGCCCGCAGCTCTGGGCCTTTTAGTTTGCGGAACCCTAACCCTAGGCGTAACCCTAACCCTAACCCTAGGCAGGGCAGCCAATCAGGCTAGGGTTAGGGCAGGTGCCAAGGAGAAAGGCCTCGAGGAGGCCAGGTTGTGGCAGTTTTGCGATGCCCCTGGGATGCCCTTTGCAGCTGCAGTGTGCCCGCAGCTCTGGGCCTTTTAGTTTGCGGAACCCTAACCCTAGGCGTAACCCTAACCCTAACCCTAGGCAGGGCAGCCAATCAGCCTAGGGTTAGGGCAGGTGCCAAGGAGAAAGGCCTCGAGGAGGCCAGGTTGTGGCAGTTTTGCGATGCCCCTGGGATGCCCTTTGCAGCTGCAGTGTGCCCGCAGCTCTGGGCCTTTTAGTTTGCGGAACCCTAACCCTAACCCTAACCCTAACCCTAGGCCGGGCAGCCAATCAGCCTAGGGTTAGGGCAGGTGCCAAGGAGAAAGGCCTCGAGGAGGCCAGGTTGTGGCAGTTTTGCGAAGCCCCTGGGATGCCCTTTGCAGCTGCAGTGTGCCCGCAGCTCTGGGCCTTTTAGTTTGCGGAACCCTAACCCTAGGCGTAACCCTAACCCTAACCCTAGGCCGGGCAGCCAATCAGCCTAGGGTTAGGGCAGGTGCCAAGGAGAAAGGCCTCGAGGAGGCCAGGTTGTGGCAGTTTTGCGATGCCCCTGGGATGCCCTTTGCAGCTGCAGTGTGCCCGCAGCTCTGGGCCTTTTAGTTTGCGGAACCCTAACCCTAGGCGTAACCCTAACCCTAACCCTAGGCCGGGCAGCCAATCAGCCTAGGGTTAGGGCAGGTGCCAAGGAGAAAGGCCTCGAGGAGGCCAGGTTGTGGCAGTTTTGCGAAGCCCCTGGGATGCCCTTTGCAGCTGCAGTGTGCCCGCAGCTCTGGGCCTTTTAGTTTGCGGAACCCTAACCCTAACCCTAACCCTAACCCTAACCCTAGGCCGGGCAGCCAATCAGGCTAGGGTTAGGGCAGGTGCCAAGGAGAAAGGCCTCGAGGAGGCCAGGTTGTGGCAGTTTTGCGATGCCCCTGGGATGCCCTTTGCAGCTGCAGTGTGCCCGCAGCTCTGGGCCTTTTAGTTTGCGGAACCCTAACCCTAACCCTAACCCTAACCCTAACCCTAGGCAGGGCAGCCAATCAGGCTAGGGTTAGGGCAGGTGCCAAGGAGAAAGGCCTCGAGGAGGCCAGGTTGTGGCAGTTTTGCGATGCCACTGGGATGCCCTTTGCAGCTGCAGTGTGCCCGCAGCTCTGGGCCTTTTAGTTTGCGAAACCCTAACCCTAACCCTAACCCTAACCCTAACCCTAGGCCGGGCAGCCAATCAGGCTAGGGTTAGGGCAGGTGCCAAGGAGAAAGGCCTCGAGGAGGCCAGGTTGTGGCAGTTTTGCGATGCCCCTGGGATGCCCTTTGCAGCTGCAGTGTGCCCGCAGCTCTGGGCCTTTTAGTTTGCGGAACCCTAACCCTAGGCGTAACCCTAACCCTAACCCTAGGCCGGGCAGCCAATCAGCCTAGGGTTAGGGCAGGTGCCAAGGAGAAAGGCCTCGAGGAGGCCAGGTTGTGGCAGTTTTGCGATGCCCCTGGGATGCCCTTTGCAGCTGCAGTGTGCCCGCAGCTCTGGGCCTTTTAGTTTGCGGAACCCTAACCCTAGGCGTAACCCTAACCCTAACCCTAGGCAGGGCAGCCAATCAGCCTAGGGTTAGGGCAGGTGCCAAGGAGAAAGGCCTCGAGGAGGCCAGGTTGTGGCAGTTTTGCGATGCCCCTGGGATGCCCTTTGCAGCTGCAGTGTGCCCGCAGCTCTGGGCCTTTTAGTTTGCGGAACCCTAACCCTAGGCGTAACCCTAACCCTAACCCTAGGCAGGGCAGCCAATCAGCCTAGGGTTAGGGCAGGTGCCAAGGAGAAAGGCCTCGAGGAGGCCAGGTTGTGGCAGTTTTGCGATGCCCCTGGGATGCCCTTTGCAGCTGCAGTGTGCCCGCAGCTCTGGGCCTTTTAGTTTGCGGAACCCTAACCCTAACCCTAACCCTAACCCTAGGCAGGGCAGCCAATGAGGCTAGGGTTAGGGTAGGTGCCAAGGAGAAAGGCCTCGAGGAGGCCAGGTTGTGGCAGTTTTGCGATGCCCCTGGGATGCCCTTTGCAGCTGCAGTGTGCCCGCAGCTCTGGGCCTTTTAGTTTGCGGAACCCTAACCCTAACCCTAACCCTAACCCTAGGCAGGGCAGCCAATCAGGCTAGGGTTAGGGCAGGTGCCAAGGAGAAAGGCCTCGAGGAGGCCAGGTTGTGGCAGTTTTGCGATGCCCCTGGGATGCCCTTTGCAGCTGCAGTGTGCCCGCAGCTCTGGGCCTTTTAGTTTGCGGAACCCTAACCCTAGGCGTAACCCTAACCCTAACCCTAGGCAGGGCAGCCAATCAGGCTAGGGTTAGGGCAGGTGCCAAGGAGAAAGGCCTCGAGGAGGCCAGGTTGTGGCAGTTTTGCGATGCCCCTGGGATGCCTTTTGCAGCTGCAGTGTGCCCGCAGCTCTGGGCCTTTTAGTTTGCGGAACCCTAACCCTAACCCTAACCCTAACCCTAGGCCGGGCAGCCAATCAGGCTAGGGTTAGGGCAGGTGCCAAGGAGAAAGGCCTCGAGGAGGCCAGGTTGTGGCAGTTTTGCGATGCCCCTGGGATGCCCTTTGCAGCTGCAGTGTGCCCGCAGCTCTGGGCCTTTTAGTTTGCGGAACCCTAACCCTAGGCGTAACCCTAACCCTAACCCTAGGCCGGGCAGCCAATCAGCCTAGGGTTAGGGCAGGTGCCAAGGAGAAAGGCCTCGAGGAGGCCAGGTTGTGGCAGTTTTGCGAAGCCCCTGGGATGCCCTTTGCAGCTGCAGTGTGCCCGCAGCTCTGGGCCTTTTAGTTTGCGGAACCCTAACCCTAACCCTAACCCTAACCCTAGGCCGGGCAGCCAATCAGGCTAGGGTTAGGGCAGGTGCCAAGGAGAAAGGCCTCGAGGAGGCCAGGTTGTGGCAGTTTTGCGATGCCCCTGGGATGCCCTTTGCAGCTGCAGTGTGCCCGCAGCTCTGGGCCTTTTAGTTTGCGGAACCCTAACCCTAACCCTAACCCTAACCCTAACCCTAGGCAGGGCAGCCAATCAGGCTAGGGTTAGGGCAGGTGCCAAGGAGAAAGGCCTCGAGGAGGCCAGGTTGTGGCAGTTTTGCGATGCCACTGGGATGCCCTTTGCAGCTGCAGTGTGCCCGCAGCTCTGGGCCTTTTAGTTTGCGAAACCCTAACCCTAACCCTAACCCTAACCCTAACCCTAGGCCGGGCAGCCAATCAGGCTAGGGTTAGGGCAGGTGCCAAGGAGAAAGGCCTCGAGGAGGCCAGGTTGTGGCAGTTTTGCGATGCCCCTGGGATGCCCTTTGCAGCTGCAGTGTGCCCGCAGCTCTGGGCCTTTTAGTTTGCGGAACCCTAACCCTAGGCGTAACCCTAACCCTAACCCTAGGCCGGGCAGCCAATCAGCCTAGGGTTAGGGCAGGTGCCAAGGAGAAAGGCCTCGAGGAGGCCAGGTTGTGGCAGTTTTGCGATGCCCCTGGGATGCCCTTTGCAGCTGCAGTGTGCCCGCAGCTCTGGGCCTTTTAGTTTGCGGAACCCTAACCCTAGGCGTAACCCTAACCCTAACCCTAGGCAGGGCAGCCAATCAGCCTAGGGTTAGGGCAGGTGCCAAGGAGAAAGGCCTCGAGGAGGCCAGGTTGTGGCAGTTTTGCGATGCCCCTGGGATGCCCTTTGCAGCTGCAGTGTGCCCGCAGCTCTGGGCCTTTTAGTTTGCGGAACCCTAACCCTAGGCGTAACCCTAACCCTAACCCTAGGCAGGGCAGCCAATCAGCCTAGGGTTAGGGCAGGTGCCAAGGAGAAAGGCCTCGAGGAGGCCAGGTTGTGGCAGTTTTGCGATGCCCCTGGGATGCCCTTTGCAGCTGCAGTGTGCCCGCAGCTCTGGGCCTTTTAGTTTGCGGAACCCTAACCCTAACCCTAACCCTAACCCTAGGCAGGGCAGCCAATGAGGCTAGGGTTAGGGTAGGTGCCAAGGAGAAAGCCCCCGAGGAGGCCAGGTTGTGGCAGTTTTGCGATGCCCCTGGGATGCCCTTTGCAGCTGCAGTGTGCCCGCAGCTCTGGGCCTTTTAGTTTGCGGAACCCTAACCCTAACCCTAACCCTAACCCTAGGCAGGGCAGCCAATCAGGCTAGGGTTAGGGCAGGTGCCAAGGAGAAAGGCCTCGAGGAGGCCAGGTTGTGGCAGTTTTGCGATGCCCCTGGGATGCCCTTTGCAGCTGCAGTGTGCCCGCAGCTCTGGGCCTTTTAGTTTGCGGAACCCTAACCCTAGGCGTAACCCTAACCCTAACCCTAGGCAGGGCAGCCAATCAGGCTAGGGTTAGGGCAGGTGCCAAGGAGAAAGGCCTCGAGGAGGCCAGGTTGTGGCAGTTTTGCGATGCCCCTGGGATGCCTTTTGCAGCTGCAGTGTGCCCGCAGCTCTGGGCCTTTTAGTTTGCGGAACCCTAACCCTAACCCTAACCCTAACCCTAGGCCGGGCAGCCAATCAGGCTAGGGTTAGGGCAGGTGCCAAGGAGAAAGGCCTCGAGGAGGCCAGGTTGTGGCAGTTTTGCGATGCCCCTGGGATGCCCTTTGCAGCTGCAGTGTGCCCGCAGCTCTGGGCCTTTTAGTTTGCGGAACCCTAACCCTAGGCGTAACCCTAACCCTAACCCTAGGCAGGGCAGCCAATCAGCCTAGGGTTAGGGCAGGTGCCAAGGAGAAAGGCCTCGAGGAGGCCAGGTTGTGGCAGTTTTGCGATGCCCCTGGGATGCCCTTTGCAGCTGCAGTGTGCCCGCAGCTCTGGGCCTTTTAGTTTGCGGAACCCTAACCCTAACCCTAACCCAAACCCTAGGCAGGGCAGCCAATCAGGCTAGGGTTAGGGCAGGTGCCAAGGAGAAAGGCCTCGAGGAGGCCAGGTTGTGGCAGTTTTGCGATGCCCCTGGGATGCCCTTTGCAGCTGCAGTGTGCCCGCAGCTCTGGGCCTTTTAGTTTGCGGAACCCTAACCCTAACCCTAACCCTAGGCCGGGCAGCCAATCAGCCTAGGGTTAGGGCAGGTGCCAAGGAGAAAGGCCTCGAGGAGGCCAGGTTGTGGCAGTTTTGCGATGCCCCTGGGATGCCCTTTGCAGCTGCAGTGTGCCCGCAGCTCTGGGCCTTTTAGTTTGCGGAACCCTAACCCTAGGCGTAACCCTAACCCTAACCCTAGGCAGGGCAGCCAATCAGCCTAGGGTTAGGGCAGGTGCCAAGGAGAAAGGCCTCGAGGAGGCCAGGTTGTGGCAGTTTTGCGATGCCCCTGGGATGCCCTTTGCAGCTGCAGTGTGCCCGCAGCTCTGGGCCTTTTAGTTTGCGGAACCCTAACCCTAACCCTAACCCTAACCCTAGGCAGGGCAGCCAATCAGCCTAGGGTTAGGGCAGGTGCCAAGGAGAAAGGCCTCGAGGAGGCCAGGGAATGGCAGTTTTGCGATGCCCCTGGGATGCCCTTTGCAGCTGCAGTGTGCCCGCAGCTCTGGGCCTTTTAGTTTGCGGAACCCTAACCCTAGGCGTAACCCTAACCCTAACCCTAGGCAGGGCAGCCAATCAGCCTAGGGTTAGGGCAGGTGCCAAGGAGAAAGGCCTCGAGGAGGCCAGGTTGTGGCAGTTTTGCGATGCCCCTGGGATGCCCTTTGCAGCTGCAGTGTGCCCGCAGCTCTGGGCCTTTTAGTTTGCGGAACCCTAACCCTAACCCTAACCCTAACCCTAACCCTAGGCCGGGCAGCCAATCAGGCTAGGGTTAGGGCAGGTGCCAAGGAGAAAGGCCTCGAGGAGGCCAGGTTGTGGCAGTTTTGCGATGCCCCTGGGATGCCCTTTGCAGCTGCAGTGTGCCCGCAGCTCTGGGCCTTTTAGTTTGCGGAACCCTAACCCTAACCCTAACCCTAACCCTAACCCTAGGCCGGGCAGCCAATCAGGCTAGGGTTAGGGCAGGTGCCAAGGAGAAAGGCCTCGAGGAGGCCAGGTTGTGGCAGTTTTGCGATGCCCCTGGGATGCCCTTTGCAGCTGCAGTGTGCCCGCAGCTCTGGGCCTTTTAGTTTGCGGAACCCTAACCCTAACCCTAGGCCGGGCAGCCAATCAGCCTAGGGTTAGGTCAGGTGCCAAGGAGAAAGGCCTCGAGGAGGCCAGGTTGTGGCAGTTTTGCGATGCCCCTGGGATGCCCTTTGCAGCTGCAGTGTGCCCGCAGCTCTGGGCCTTTTAGTTTGCGGAACCCTAACCCTAGGCGTAACCCTAACCCTAACCCTAGGCAGGGCAGCCAATCAGCCTAGGGTTAGGGCAGGTGCCAAGGAGAAAGGCCTCGAGGAGGCCAGGTTGTGGCAGTTTTGCGATGCCCCTGGGATGCCCTTTGCAGCTGCAGTGTGCCCGCAGCTCTGGGCCTTTTAGTTTGCGGAACCCTAACCCTAACCCTAACCCTAACCCTAACCCTAGGCCGGGCAGCCAATCAGCCTAGGGTTAGGGCAGGTGCCAAGGAGAAAGGCCTCGAGGAGGCCAGGTTGTGGCAGTTTTGCGATGCCCCTGGGATGCCCTTTGCAGCTGCAGTGTGCCCGCAGCTCTGGGCCTTTTAGTTTGCGGAACCCTAACCCTAACCCTAACCCTAACCCTAGGCAGGGCAGCCAATCAGCCTAGGGTTAGGGCAGGTGCCAAGGAGAAAGGCCTCGAGGAGGCCAGGTTGTGGCAGTTTTGCGATGCCCCTGGGATGCCCTTTGCAGCTGCAGTGTGCCCGCAGCTCTGGGCCTTTTAGTTTGCGGAACCCTAACCCTAGGCGGAACCCTAACCCTAACCCTAGGCCGGGCAGCCAATCAGCCTAGGGTTAGGTCAGGTGCCAAGGAGAAAGGCCTCGAGGAGGCCAGGTTGTGGCAGTTTTGCGGTGCCCCTGGGATGCCCTTTGCAGCTGCAGTGTGCCCGCAGCTCTGGGCCTTTTAGTTTGCGGAACCCTAACCCTAACCCTAACCCTAACCCTAACCCTAGGCCGGGCAGCCAATCAGCCTAGGGTTAGGGCAGGTGCCAAGGAGAAAGGCCTCGAGGAGGCCAGGTTGTGGCAGTTTTGCGATGCCCCTGGGATGCCCATTGCAGCTGCAGTGTGCCCGCAGCTCTGGGCCTTTTAGTTTGCGGAACCGTAACCCTAACCCTAACCCTAAACCTAGGCCGGGCAGCCAATCAGCCTAGGGTTAGGGCAGGTGCCAAGGAGAAAGGCCTCGAGGAGGCCAGGTTGTGGCAGTTTTGCGATGCCCCTGGGATGCCCTTTGCAGCTGCAGTGTGCCCGCAGCTCTGGGCCTTTTAGTTTGCGGAACCCTAACCCTAACCCTAACCCTAACCCTAGGCCGGGCAGCCAATCAGCCTAGGGTTAGGGCAGGTGCCAAGGAGAAAGGCCTCGAGGAGGCCAGGTTGTGGCAGTTTTGCGATGCCCCTGGGATGCCCTTTGCAGCTGCAGTGTGCCCGCAGCTCTGGGCCTTTTAGTTTGCGGAACCCTAACCCTAGGCGTAACCCTAACCCTAACCCTAGGCCGGGCAGCCAATCAGGCTAGGGTTAGGGCAGGTGCCAAGGAGAAAGGCCTCGAGGAGGCCAGGTTGTGGCAGTTTTGCGATGCCCCTGGGATGCCCTTTGCAGCTGCAGTGTGCCCGCAGCTCTGGGCCTTTTAGTTTGCGGAACCCTAACCCTAACCCTAACCCTAACCCTAGGCCGGGCAGCCAATCAGCCTAGGGTTAGGGCAGGTGCCAAGGAGAAAGGCCTCGAGCAGGCAAGGTTGTGGCAGTTCTGTGAAGCCCCTGGGATGCCCTTTACAGCTGCAGTGTGCCCGCAGCTCTGGGCCTTTTAGTTTGCGGAACCCTAACCCTAACCCTAACCCTAACCCTAGGCCGGGCAGCCAATCAGCCTAGGGTTAGGGCAGGTGCCAAGGAGAAAGGCCTCGAGGAGGCCAGGTTGTGGCAGTTTTGCGATGCCCCTGGGATGCCCTTTGCAGCTGCAGTGTGCCCGCAGCTCTGGGCCTTTTAGTTTGCGGAACCCTAACCCTAACCCTAACCCTAACCCTAGGCCGGGCAGCCAATCAGCCTAGGGTTAGGGCAGGTGCCAAGGAGAAAGGCCTCGAGGAGGCCAGGTTGTGGCAGTTTTGCGAAGCCCCTGGGATGCCCTTTGCAGCTGCAGTGTGCCCGCAGCTCTGGGCCTTTTAGTTTGCGGAACCCTAACCCTAGGCGTAACCCTAACCCTAACCCTAGGCAGGGCAGCCAATCAGGCTAGGGTTAGGGCAGGTGCCAAGGAGAAAGGCCTCGAGGAGGCCAGGTTGTGGCAGTTTTGCGATGCCCCTGGGATGCCCTTTGCAGCTGCAGTGTGCCCGCAGCTCTGGGCCTTTTAGTTTGCGGAACCCTAACCCTAGGCGTAACCCTAACCCTAACCCTAGGCAGGGCAGCCAATCAGCCTAGGGTTAGGGCAGGTGCCAAGGAGAAAGGCCTCGAGGAGGCCAGGTTGTGGCAGTTTTGCGATGCCCCTGGGATGCCCTTTGCAGCTGCAGTGTGCCCGCAGCTCTGGGCCTTTTAGTTTGCGGAACCCTAACCCTAGGCGTAACCCTAACCCTAACCCTAACCCTAGGCCGGGCAGCCAATCAGCCTAGGGTTAGGGCAGGTGCCAAGGAGAAAGGCCTCGAGGAGGCCAGGTTGTGGCAGTTTTGCGATGCCCCTGGGATGCCCTTTGCAGCTGCAGTGTGCCCGCAGCTCTGGGCCTTTTAGTTTGCGGAACCCTAACCCTAGGCGTAACCCTAACCCTAACCCTAGGCAGGGCAGCCAATCAGGCTAGGGTTAGGGCAGGTGCCAAGGAGAAAGGCCTCGAGGAGGCCAGGTTGTGGCAGTTTTGCGATGCCCCTGGGATGCCCTTTGCAGCTGCAGTGTGCCCGCAGCTCTGGGCCTTTTAGTTTGCGGAACCCTAACCCTAGGCGTAACCCTAACCCTAACCCTAGGCAGGGCAGCCAATCAGGCTAGGGTTAGGGCAGGTGCCAAGGAGAAAGGCCTCGAGGAGGCCAGGTTGTGGCAGTTTTGCGATGCCCCTGGGATGCCCTTTGCAGCTGCAGTGTGCCCGCAGCTCTGGGCCTTTTAGTTTGCGGAACCCTAACCCTAGGCGTAACCCTAACCCTAACCCTAGGCAGGGCAGCCAATCAGGCTAGGGTTAGGGCAGGTGCCAAGGAGAAAGGCCTCGAGGAGGCCAGGTTGTGGCAGTTTTGCGATGCCCCTGGGATGCCCTTTGCAGCTGCAGTGTGCCCGCAGCTCTGGGCCTTTTAGTTTGCGGAACCCTAACCCTAGGCGTAACCCTAACCCTAACCCTAGGCCGGGCAGCCAATCAGCCTAGGGTTAGGGCAGGTGCCAAGGAGAAAGGCCTCGAGCAGGCAAGGTTGTGGCAGTTTTGTGAAGCCCCTGGGATGCCCTTTACAGCTGCAGTGTGCCCGCAGCTCTGGGCCTTTTAGTTTGCGGAACCCTAACCCTAACCCTAACCCTAACCCTAGGCCGGGCAGCCAATCAGCCTAGGGTTAGGGCAGGTGCCAAGGAGAAAGGCCTCGAGGAGGCCAGGTTGTGGCAGTTTTGCGATGCCCCTGGGATGCCCTTTGCAGCTGCAGTGTGCCCGCAGCTCTGGGCCTTTTAGTTTGCGGAACCCTAACCCTAACCCTAACCCTAACCCTAGGCCGGGCAGCCAATCAGCCTAGGGTTAGGGCAGGTGCCAAGGAGAAAGGCCTCGAGGAGGCCAGGTTGTGGCAGTTTTGCGAAGCCCCTGGGATGCCCTTTGCAGCTGCAGTGTGCCCGCAGCTCTGGGCCTTTTAGTTTGCGGAACCCTAACCCTAACCCTAACCCTAACCCTAGGCCGGGCAGCCAATCAGCCTAGGGTTAGGGCAGGTGCCAAGGAGAAAGGCCTCGAGGAGGCCAGGTTGTGGCAGTTTTGCGAAGCCCCTGGGATGCCCTTTGCAGCTGCAGTGTGCCCGCAGCTCTGGGCCTTTTAGTTTGCGGAACCCTAACCCTAGGCGTAACCCTAACCCTAACCCTAGGCAGGGCAGCCAATCAGGCTAGGGTTAGGGCAGGTGCCAAGGAGAAAGGCCTCGAGGAGGCCAGGTTGTGGCAGTTTTGCGATGCCCCTGGGATGCCCTTTGCAGCTGCAGTGTGCCCGCAGCTCTGGGCCTTTTAGTTTGCGGAACCCTAACCCTAGGCGTAACCCTAACCCTAACCCTAGGCAGGGCAGCCAATCAGCCTAGGGTTAGGGCAGGTGCCAAGGAGAAAGGCCTCGAGGAGGCCAGGTTGTGGCAGTTTTGCGATGCCCCTGGGATGCCCTTTGCAGCTGCAGTGTGCCCGCAGCTCTGGGCCTTTTAGTTTGCGGAGCCCTAACCCTAGGCGTAACCCTAACCCTAACCCTAACCCTAGGCAGGGCAGCCAATCAGCCTAGGGTTAGGGCAGGTGCCAAGGAGAAAGGCCTCGAGGAGGCCAGGTTGTGGCAGTTTTGCGATGCCCCTGGGATGCCCTTTGCAGCTGCAGTGTGCCCGCAGCTCTGGGCCTTTTAGTTTGCGGAACCCTAACCCTAGGCCTAACCCTAACCCTAACCCTAGGCAGGGCAGCCAATCAGCCTAGGGTTAGGGCAGGTGCCAAGGAGAAAGGCCTCGAGGAGGCCAGGTTGTGGCAGTTTTGCGATGCCCCTGGGATGCCCTTTGCAGCTGCAGTGTGCCCGCAGCTCTGGGCCTTTTAGTTTGCGGAACCCTAACCCTAACCCTAACCCTAACCCTAACCCTAGGCCGGGCAGCCAATCAGCCTAGGGTTAGGGCAGGTGCCAAGGAGAAAGGCCTCGAGGAGGCCAGGTTGTGGCAGTTTTGCGATGCCCCTGGGATGCCCTTTGCAGCTGCAGTGTGCCCGCAGCTCTGGGCCTTTTAGTTTGCGGAACCCTAACCCTAGGCCTAACCCTAACCCTAAACCTAGGCCGGGCAGCCAATCAGCCTAGGGTTAGGGCAGGTGCCAAGGAGAAAGGCCTCGAGGAGGCCAGGTTGTGGCAGTTTTGCGATGCCCCTGGGATGCCCTTTGCAGCTGCAGTGTGCCCGCAGCTCTGGGCCTTTTAGTTTGCGGAACCCTAACCCTAGGCGTAACCCTAACCCTAACCCTAGGCAGGGCAGCCAATCAGGCTAGGGTTAGGGCAGGTGCCAAGGAGAAAGGCCTCGAGGAGGCCAGGTTGTGGCAGTTTTGCGATGCCCCTGTGATGCCCTTTGCAGCTGCAGTGTGCCCGCAGCTCTGGGCCTTTTAGTTTGCGGAACCCTAACCCTAACCCTAACCCTAACCCTAACCCTAGGCCGGGCAGCCAATCAGCCTAGGGTTAGGGCAGGTGCCAAGGAGAAAGGCCTCGAGGAGGCCAGGTTGTGGCAGTTTTGCGATGCCCCTGGGATGCCCTTTGCAGCTGCAGTGTGCCCGCAGCTCTGGGCCTTTTAGTTTGCGGAACCCTAACCCTAGGCGTAACCCTAACCCTAACCCTAGGCAGGGCAGCCAATCAGGCTAGGGTTAGGGCAGGTGCCAAGGAGAAAGGCCTCGAGGAGGCCAGGTTGTGGCAGTTTTGCGATGCCCCTGGGATGCCCTTTGCAGCTGCAGTGTGCCCGCAGCTCTGGGCCTTTTAGTTTGCGGAACCCTAACCCTAGGCGTAACCCTAACCCTAACCCTAGGCAGGGCAGCCAATCAGGCTAGGGTTAGGGCAGGTGCCAAGGAGAAAGGCCTCGAGGAGGCCAGGTTGTGGCAGTTTTGCGATGCCCCTGGGATGCCCTTTGCAGCTGCAGTGTGCCCGCAGCTCTGGGCCTTTTAGTTTGCGGAACCCTAACCCTAACCCTAACCCTAACCCTAGGCCGGGCAGCCAATCAGCCTAGGGTTAGGGCAGGTGCCAAGGAGAAAGGCCTCGAGCAGGCAAGGTTGTGGCAGTTTTGTGAAGCCCCTGGGATGCCCTTTACAGCTGCAGTGTGCCCGCAGCTCTGGGCCTTTTAGTTTGCGGAACCCTAACCCTAACCCTAACCCTAACCCTAGGCCGGGCAGCCAATCAGCCTAGGGTTAGGGCAGGTGCCAAGGAGAAAGGCCTCGAGGAGGCCAGGTTGTGGCAGTTTTGCGATGCCCCTGGGATGCCCTTTGCAGCTGCAGTGTGCCCGCAGCTCTGGGCCTTTTAGTTTGCGGAACCCTAACCCTAACCCTAACCCTAACCCTAGGCCGGGCAGCCAATCAGCCTAGGGTTAGGGCAGGTGCCAAGGAGAAAGGCCTCGAGGAGGCCAGGTTGTGGCAGTTTTGCGAAGCCCCTGGGATGCCCTTTGCAGCTGCAGTGTGCCCGCAGCTCTGGGCCTTTTAGTTTGCGGAACCCTAACCCTAGGCGTAACCCTAACCCTAACCCTAACCCTAGGCCGGGCAGCCAATCAGCCTAGGGTTAGGGCAGGTGCCAAGGAGAAAGGCCTCGAGGAGGCCAGGTTGTGGCAGTTTTGCGATGCCCCTGGGATGCCCTTTGCAGCTGCAGTGTGCCCGCAGCTCTGGGCCTTTTAGTTTGCGGAACCCTAACCCTAGGCGTAACCCTAACCCTAACCCTAGGCAGGGCAGCCAATCAGCCTAGGGTTAGGGCAGGTGCCAAGGAGAAAGGCCTCGAGGAGGCCAGGTTGTGGCAGTTTTGCGATGCCCCTGGGATGCCCTTTGCAGCTGCAGTGTGCCCGCAGCTCTGGGCCTTTTAGTTTGCGGAACCCTAACCCTAGGCGTAACCCTAACCCTAACCCTAGGCCGGGCAGCCAATCAGCCTAGGGTTAGGGCAGGTGCCAAGGAGAAAGGCCTCGAGGAGGCCAGGTTGTGGCAGTTTTGCGATGCCCCTGGGATGCCCTTTGCAGCTGCAGTGTGCCCGCAGCTCTGGGCCTTTTAGTTTGCGGAACCCTAACCCTAGGCGTAACCCTAACCCTAACCCTAGGCAGGGCAGCCAATCAGGCTAGGGTTAGGGCAGGTGCCAAGGAGAAAGGCCTCGAGGAGGCCAGGTTGTGGCAGTTTTGCGATGCCCCTGGGATGCCCTTTGCAGCTGCAGTGTGCCCGCAGCTCTGGGCCTTTTAGTTTGCGGAACCCTAACCCTAGGCGTAACCCTAACCCTAACCCTAGGCCGGGCAGCCAATCAGCCTAGGGTTAGGGCAGGTGCCAAGGAGAAAGGCCTCGAGCAGGCAAGGTTGTGGCAGTTTTGTGAAGCCCCTGGGATGCCCTTTACAGCTGCAGTGTGCCCGCAGCTCTGGGCCTTTTAGTTTGCGGAACCCTAACCCTAACCCTAACCCTAACCCTAGGCCGGGCAGCCAATCAGCCTAGGGTTAGGGCAGGTGCCAAGGAGAAAGGCCTCGAGGAGGCCAGGTTGTGGCAGTTTTGCGATGCCCCTGGGATGCCCTTTGCAGCTGCAGTGTGCCCGCAGCTCTGGGCCTTTTAGTTTGCGGAACCCTAACCCTAACCCTAACCCTAACCCTAACCCTAGGCCGGGCAGCCAATCAGCCTAGGGTTAGGGCAGGTGCCAAGGAGAAAGGCCTCGAGGAGGCCAGGTTGTGGCAGTTTTGCGAAGCCCCTGGGATGCCCTTTGCAGCTGCAGTGTGCCCGCAGCTCTGGGCCTTTTAGTTTGCGGAACCCTAACCCTAACCCTAACCCTAACCCTAGGCCGGGCAGCCAATCAGCCTAGGGTTAGGGCAGGTGCCAAGGAGAAAGGCCTCGAGGAGGCCAGGTTGTGGCAGTTTTGCGAAGCCCCTGGGATGCCCTTTGCAGCTGCAGTGTGCCCGCAGCTCTGGGCCTTTTAGTTTGCGGAACCCTAACCCTAGGCGTAACCCTAACCCTAACCCTAGGCAGGGCAGCCAATCAGGCTAGGGTTAGGGCAGGTGCCAAGGAGAAAGGCCTCGAGGAGGCAGGTTGTGGCAGTTTTGCGATGCCCCTGGGATGCCCTTTGCAGCTGCAGTGTGCCCGCAGCTCTGGGCCTTTTAGTTTGCGGAACCCTAACCCTAGGCGTAACCCTAACCCTAACCCTAGGCAGGGCAGCCAATCAGCCTAGGGTTAGGGCAGGTGCCAAGGAGAAAGGCCTCGAGGAGGCCAGGTTGTGGCAGTTTTGCGATGCCCCTGGGATGCCCTTTGCAGCTGCAGTGTGCCCGCAGCTCTGGGCCTTTTAGTTTGCGGAACCCTAACCCTAGGCGTAACCCTAACCCTAACCCTAACCCTAGGCAGGGCAGCCAATCAGCCTAGGGTTAGGGCAGGTGCCAAGGAGAAAGGCCTCGAGGAGGCCAAGTTGTGGCAGTTTTGCGATGCCCCTGGGATGCCCTTTGCAGCTGCAGTGTGCCCGCAGCTCTGGGCCTTTTAGTTTGCGGAACCCTAACCCTAGGCGTAACCCTAACCCTAACCCTAGGCAGGGCAGCCAATCAGGCTAGGGTTAGGGCAGGTGCCAAGGAGAAAGGCCTCGAGGAGGCCAGGTTGTGGCAGTTTTGCGATGCCCCTGGGATGCCCTTTGCAGCTGCAGTGTGCCCGCAGCTCTGGGCCTTTTAGTTTGCGGAACCCTAACCCTAACCCTAACCCTAACCCTAACCCTAGGCCGGGCAGCCAATCAGCCTAGGGTTAGGGCAGGTGCCAAGGAGAAAGGCCTCGAGGAGGCCAGGTTGTGGCAGTTTTGCGATGCCCCTGGGATGCCCTTTGCAGCTGCAGTGTGCCCGCAGCTCTGGGCCTTTTAGTTTGCGGAACCCTAACCCTAGGCCTAACCCTAACCCTAAACCTAGGCCGGGCAGCCAATCAGCCTAGGGTTAGGGCAGGTGCCAAGGAGAAAGGCCTCGAGGAGGCCAGGTTGTGGCAGTTTTGCGATGCCCCTGGGATGCCCTTTGCAGCTGCAGTGTGCCCGCAGCTCTGGGCCTTTTAGTTTGCGGAACCCTAACCCTAGGCGTAACCCTAACCCTAACCCTAGGCAGGGCAGCCAATCAGGCTAGGGTTAGGGCAGGTGCCAAGGAGAAAGGCCTCGAGGAGGCCAGGTTGTGGCAGTTTTGCGATGCCCCTGGGATGCCCTTTGCAGCTGCAGTGTGCCCGCAGCTCTGGGCCTTTTAGTTTGCGGAACCCTAACCCTAACCCTAACCCTAGGCAGGGCAGCCAATCAGCCTAGGGTTAGGGCAGGTGCCAAGGAGAAAGGCCTCGAGGAGGCCAGGTTGTGGCAGTTTTGCGAAGCCCCTGGGATGCCCTTTGCAGCTGCAGTGTGCCCGCAGCTCTGGGCCTTTTAGTTTGCGGAACCCTAACCCTAGGCGTAACCCTAACCCTAACCCTAGGCAGGGCAGCCAATCAGCCTAGGGTTAGGGCAGGTGCCAAGGAGAAAGGCCTCGAGGAGGCCAGGTTGTGGCAGTTTTGCGATGCCCCTGGGATGCCCTTTGCAGCTGCAGTGTGCCCGCAGCTCTGGGCCTTTTAGTTTGCGGAACCCTAACCCTAGGCGTAACCCTAACCCTAACCCTAGGCAGGGCAGCCAATCAGCCTAGGGTTAGGGCAGGTGCCAAGGAGAAAGGCCTCGAGGAGGCCAGGTTGTGGCAGTTTTGCGATGCCCCTGGGATGCCCTTTGCAGCTGCAGTGTGCCCGCAGCTCTGGGCCTTTTAGTTTGCGGAACCCTAACCCTAACCCTAACCCTAACCCTAACCCTAACCCTAACCCTAGGCCGGGCAGCCAATCAGCCTAGGGTTAGGGCAGGTGCCAAGGAGAAAGGCCTCGAGGAGGCCAGGTTGTGGCAGTTTTGCGATGCCCCTGGGATGCCCTTTGCAGCTGCAGCGTGCCCGCAGCTCTGGGCCTTTTAGTTTGCGGAACCCTAACCCTAACCCTAACCCTAACCCTAGGCCGGGCAGCCAATCAGCCTAGGGTTAGGGCAGGTGCCAAGGAGAAAGCCCCCGAGGAGGCCAGGTTGTGGCAGTTTTGCGATGCCCCTGGGATGCCCTTTGCAGCTGCAGTGTGCCCGCAGCTCTGGGCCTTTTAGTTTGCGGAACCCTAACCCTAGGCGTAACCCTAACCCTAACCCTAGGCAGGGCAGCCAATCAGCCTAGGGTTAGGGCAGGTGCCAAGGAGAAAGGCCTCGAGGAGGCCAGGTTGTGGCAGTTTTGCGATGCCCCTGGGATGCCCTTTGCAGCTGCAGTGTGCCCGCAGCTCTGGGCCTTTTAGTTTGCGGAACCCTAACCCTAACCCTAACCCTAGGCCGGGCAGCCAATCAGCCTAGGGTTAGGGCAGGTGCCAAGGAGAAAGGCCTCGAGGAGGCCAGGTTGTGGCAGTTTTGCGATGCCCCTGGGATGCCCTTTGCAGCTGCAGTGTGCCCGCAGCTCTGGGCCTTTTAGTTTGCAGAACCCTAACCCTAGGCGTAACCCTAACCCTAACCCTAGGCCGGGCAGCCAATCAGCCTAGGGTTAGGGCAGGTGCCAAGGAGAAAGGCCTCGAGGAGGCCAGGTTGTGGCAGTTTTGCGATGCCCCTGGGATGCCCTTTGCAGCTGCAGTGTGCCCGCAGCTCTGGGCCTTTTAGTTTGCGGAACCCTAACCCTAACCCTAACCCTAACCCTAACCCTAACCCTAGGCCGGGAAGCCAATCAGCCTAGGGTTAGGGCAGGTGCCAAGGAGAAAGGCCTCGAGGAGGCCAGGTTGTGGCAGTTTTGCGATGCCCCTGGGATGCCCTTTGCAGCTGCAGTGTGCCCGCAGCTCTGGGCCTTTTAGTTTGCGGAACCCTAACCGTAGGCGTAATCCTAACCCTAACCCTAACCCTAGGCCGGGCAGCCAATCAGGCTAGGGTTAGGGCAGGTGCCAAGGAGAAAGGCCTCGAGGAGGCCAGGTTGTGGCAGTTTTGCGATGCCCCTGGGATGCCCTTTGCAGCTGCAGTGTGCCCGCAGCTCTGGGCCTTTTAGTTTGCGGAACCCTAACCCTAACCCTAACCCTAACCCTAGGCCGGGCAGCCAATCAGCCTAGGGTTAGGGCAGGTGCCAAGGAGAAAGGCCTCGAGGAGGCCAGGTTGTGGCAGTTTTGCGATGCCCCTGGGATGCCCTTTGCAGCTGCAGTGTGCCCGCAGCTCTGGGCCTTTTAGTTTGCGGAACCCTAACCCTAGGCGTAACCCTAACCCTAACCCTAGGCCGGGCAGCCAATCAGGCTAGGGTTAGGGCAGGTGCCAAGGAGAAAGGCCTCGAGGAGGCCAGGTTGTGGCAGTTTTGCGATGCCCCTGGGATGCCCTTCGCAGCTGCAGTGTGCCCGCAGCTCTGGGCCTTTTAGTTTGCGGAACCCTAACCCTAACCCTAACCCTAACCCTAACCCTAACCCTAGGCCGGGCAGCCAATCAGCCTAGGGTTAGGGCAGGTGCCAAGGAGAAAGGCCTCGAGGAGGCCAGGTTGTGGCAGTTTTGCGATGCCCCTGGGATGCCCTTTGCAGCTGCAGTGTGCCCGCAGCTCTGGGCCTTTTAGTTTGCGGAACCCTAACCCTAACCCTAGGCCGGGCAGCCAATCAGCCTAGGGTTAGGGCAGGTGCCAAGGAGAAAGCCCCCGAGGAGGCCAGGTTGTGGCAGTTTTGCGATGCCCCTGGGATGCCCTTTGCAGCTGCAGTGTGCCCGCAGCTCTGGGCCTTTTAGTTTGCGGAACCCTAACCCTAGGCGTAACCCTAACCCTAACCCTAGGCAGGGCAGCCAATCAGCCTAGGGTTAGGGCAGGTGCCAAGGAGAAAGGCCTCGAGGAGGCCAGGTTGTGGCAGTTTTGCGATGCCCCTGGGATGCCCTTTGCAGCTGCAGTGTGCCCGCAGCTCTGGGCCTTTTAGTTTGCGGAACCCTAACCCTAACCCTAACCCTAGGCCGGGCAGCCAATCAGGCTAGGGTTAGGGCAGGTGCCAAGGAGAAAGGCCTCGAGGAGGCCAGGTTGTGGCAGTTTTGCGATGCCCCTGGGATGCCCTTTGCAGCTGCAGTGTGCCCGCAGCTCTGGGCCTTTTAGTTTGCGGAACCCTAACCCTAGGCGTAACCCTAACCCTAACCCTAGGCAGGGCAGCCAATCAGGCTAGGGTTAGGGCAGGTGCCAAGGAGAAAGGCCTCGAGGAGGCCAGGTTGTGGCAGTTTTGCGATGCCCCTGGGATGCCCTTTGCAGCTGCAGTGTGCCCGCAGCTCTGGGCCTTTTAGTTTGCGGAACCCTAACCCTAGGCCTAACCCTAACCCTAACCCTAGGCCGGGCAGCCAATCAGCCTAGGGTTAGGGCAGGTGCCAAGGAGAAAGCCCCCGAGGAGGCCAGGTTGTGGCAGTTTTGCGATGCCCCTGGGATGCCCTTTGCAGCTGCAGTGTGCCCGCAGCTCTGGGCCTTTTAGTTTGCGGAACCCTAACCCTAGGCGTAACCCTAACCCTAACCCTAGGCAGGGCAGCCAATCAGCCTAGGGTTAGGGCAGGTGCCAAGGAGAAAGGCCTCGAGGAGGCCAGGTTGTGGCAGTTTTGCGATGCCCCTGGGATGCCCTTTGCAGCTGCAGTGTGCCCGCAGCTCTGGGCCTTTTAGTTTGCGGAACCCTAACCCTAGGCGTAACCCTAACCCTAACCCTAGGCCGGGCAGCCAATCAGCCTAGGGTTAGGGCAGGTGCCAAGGAGAAAGGCCTCGAGGAGGCCAGGTTGTGGCAGTTTTGCGATGCCCCTGGGATGCCCTTTGCAGCTGCAGTGTGCCCGCAGCTCTGGGCCTTTTAGTTTGCGGAACCCTAACCCTAACCCTAACCCTAACCCTAACCCTAGGCCGGGCAGCCAATCAGCCTAGGGTTAGGGCAGGTGCCAAGGAGAAAGGCCTCGAGGAGGCCAGGTTGTGGCAGTTTTGCGAAGCCCCTGGGATGCTCTTTGCAGCTGCAGTGTGCCCGCAGCTCTGGGCCTTTTAGTTTGCGGAACCCTAACCCTAACCCTAACCCTAACCCTAACCCTAGGCCGGGCAGCCAATCAGCCTAGGGTTAGGGCAGGTGCCAAGGAGAAAGGCCTCGAGGAGGCCAGGTTGTGGCAGTTTTGCGATGCCCCTGGGATGCCCTTTGCAGCTGCAGTGTGCCCGCAGCTCTGGGCCTTTTAGTTTGCGGAACCCTAACCCTAACCCTAACCCTAACCCTAACCCTAGGCCGGGCAGCCAATCAGCCTAGGGTTAGGGCAGGTGCCAAGGAGAAAAGCCTCGAGGAGGCCAGGTTGTGGCAGTTTTGCGATGCCCCTGGGATGCCCTTTGCAGCTGCAGTGTGCCCGCAGCTCTGGGCCTTTTAGTTTGCGGAACCCTAACCCTAACCCTAACCCTAACCCTAGGCCGGGCAGCCAATCAGCCTAGGGTTAGGGCAGGTGCCAAGGAGAAAGCCCTCGAGGAGGCCAGGTTGTGGCAGTTTTGCGATGCCCCTGGGATGCCCTTTGCAGCTGCAGTGTGCCCGCAGCTCTGGGCCTTTTAGTTTGCGGAACCCTAACCCTAGGCGTAACCCTAACCCTAACCCTAGGCAGGGCAGCCAATCAGGCTAGGGTTAGGGCAGGTGCCAAGGAGAAAGGCCTCGAGGAGGCCAGGTTGTGGCAGTTTTGCGATGCCCCTGGGATGCCCTTTGCAGCTGCAGTGTGCCCGCAGCTCTGGGCCTTTTAGTTTGCGGAACCCTAACCCTAACCCTAACCCTAACCCTAACCCTAACCCTAGGCCGGGCAGCCAATCAGCCTAGGGTTAGGGCAGGTGCCAAGGAGAAAGGCCTCGAGGAGGCCAGGTTGTGGCAGTTTTGCGATGCCCCTGGGATGCCCTTTGCAGCTGCAGTGTGCCCGCAGCTCTGGGCCTTTTAGTTTGCGGAACCCTAACCCTAGGCCTAACCCTAACCCTAACCCTAGGCCGGGCAGCCAATCAGCCTAGGGTTAGGGCAGGTGCCAAGGAGAAAGCCCCCGAGGAGGCCAGGTTGTGGCAGTTTTGCGATGCCCCTGGGATGCCCTTTGCAGCTGCAGTGTGCCCGCAGCTCTGGGCCTTTTAGTTTGCGGAACCCTAACCCTAACCCTAACCCTAACCCTAGGCAGGGCAGCCAATCAGCCTAGGGTTAGGGCAGGTGCCAAGGAGAAAGGCCTCGAGGAGGCCAGGTTGTGGCAGTTTTGCGATGCCCCTGGGATGCCCTTTGCAGCTGCAGTGTGCCCGCAGCTCTGGGCCTTTTAGTTTGCGGAACCCTAACCCTAACCCTAACCCTAACCCTAGGCAGGGCAGCCAATCAGCCTAGGGTTAGGGCAGGTGCCAAGGAGAAAGGCCTCGAGGAGGCCAGGTTGTGGCAGTTTTGCGATGCCCCTGGGATGCCCTTTGCAGCTGCAGTGTGCCCGCAGCTCTGGGCCTTTTAGTTTGCGGAACCCTAACCCTAGGCCTAACCCTAACCCTAACCCTAGGCCGGGCAGCCAATCAGCCTAGGGTTAGGGCAGGTGCCAAGGAGAAAGGCCTCGAGGAGGCCAGGTTGTGGCAGTTTTGCGATGCCCCTGGGATGCCCTTTGCAGCTGCAGTGTGCCCGCAGCTCTGGGCCTTCTAGTTTGCGGAACCCTAACTCTAGGTGTAACCCTAACCCTAACCCTAGGCCGGGCAGCCAATCAGCCTAGGGTTAGGGCAGGTGCCAAGGAGAAAGGCCTCGAGGAGGCCAGGTTGTGGCAGTTTTGCGATGCCCCTGGGATGCCCTTTGCAGCTGCAGTGTGCCCGCAGCTCTGGGCCTTTTAGTTTGCGGAACCCTAACCCTAACCCTAACCCTAACCCTAACCCTAGGCCGGGCAGCCAATCAGCCTAGGGTTAGGGCAGGTGCCAAGGAGAAAGGCCTCGAGGAGGCCAGGTTGTGGCAGTTTTGCGAAGCCCCTGGGATGCTCTTTGCAGCTGCAGTGTGCCCGCAGCTCTGGGCCTTTTAGTTTGCGGAACCCTAACCCTAGGCGTAACCCTAACCCTAACCCTAGGCCGGGCAGCCAATCAGCCTAGGGTTAGGGCAGGTGCCAAGGAGAAAGGCCTCGAGGAGGCCAGGTTGTGGCAGTTTTGCGATGCCCCTGGGATGCCCTTTGCAGCTGCAGTGTGCCCGCAGCTCTGGGCCTTTTAGTTTGCGGAACCCTAACCCTAACCCTAACCCTAACCCTAACCCTAGGCCGGGCAGCCAATCAGCCTAGGGTTAGGGCAGGTGCCAAGGAGAAAGGCCTCGAGGAGGCCAGGTTGTGGCAGTTTTGCGATGCCCCTGGGATGCCCTTTGCAGCTGCAGTGTGCCCGCAGCTCTGGGCCTTTTAGTTTGCGGAACCCTAACCCTAACCCTAACCCTAACCCTAACCCTAACCCTAACCCTAGGCCGGGCAGCCAATCAGGCTAGGGTTAGGGCAGGTGCCAAGGAGAAAGGCCTCGAGGAGGCCAGGTTGTGGCAGTTTTGCGATGCCCCTGGGATGCCCTTTGCAGCTGCAGTGTGCCCGCAGCTCTGGGCCTTTTAGTTTGCGGAACCCTAACCCTAACCCTAACCCTAACCCTAGGCCGGGCAGCCAATCAGCCTAGGGTTAGGGCAGGTGCCAAGGAGAAAGGCCTCGAGGAGGCCAGGTTGTGGCAGTTTTGCGATGCCCCTGGGATGCCCTTTGCAGCTGCAGTGTGCCCGCAGCTCTGGGCCTTTTAGTTTGCGGAACCCTAACCCTAGGCGTAACCCTAACCCTAACCCTAGGCAGGGCAGCCAATCAGGCTAGGGTTAGGGCAGGTGCCAAGGAGAAAGGCCTCGAGGAGGCCAGGTTGTGGCAGTTTTGCGATGCCCCTGGGATGCCCTTTGCAGCTGCAGTGTGCCCGCAGCTCTGGGCCTTTTAGTTTGCGGAACCCTAACCCTAACCCTAACCCTAACCCTAACCCTAACCCTAGGCCGGGCAGCCAATCAGCCTAGGGTTAGGGCAGGTGCCAAGGAGAAAGGCCTCGAGGAGGCCAGGTTGTGGCAGTTTTGCGATGCCCCTGGGATGCCCTTTGCAGCTGCAGTGTGCCCGCAGCTCTGGGCCTTTTAGTTTGCGGAACCCTAACCCTAGGCCTAACCCTAACCCTAGGCCGGGCAGCCAATCAGCCTAGGGTTAGGGCAGGTGCCAAGGAGAAAGCCCCCGAGGAGGCCAGCTTGTGGCAGTTTTGCGATGCCCCTGGGATGCCCTTTGCAGCTGCAGTGTGCCCGCAGCTCTGGGCCTTTTAGTTTGCGGAACCCTAACCCTAGGCGTAACCCTAACCCTAACCCTAGGCAGGGCAGCCAATCAGCCTAGGGTTAGGGCAGGTGCCAAGGAGAAAGGCCTCGAGGAGGCCAGGTTGTGGCAGTTTTGCGATGCCCCTGGGATGCCCTTTGCAGCTGCAGTGTGCCCGCAGCTCTGGGCCTTTTAGTTTGCGGAACCCTAACCCTAACCCTAACCCTAACCCTAACCCTAGGCCGGGCAGCCAATCAGCCTAGGGTTAGGGCAGGTGCCAAGGAGAAAGGCCTCGAGGAGGCCAGGTTGTGGCAGTTTTGCGATGCCCCTGGGATGCCCTTTGCAGCTGCAGTGTGCCCGCAGCTCTGGGCCTTTTAGTTTGCGGAACCCTAACCCTAGGCGTAACCCTAACCCTAACCCTAGGCCGGGCAGCCAATCAGCCTAGGGTTAGGGCAGGTGCCAAGGAGAAAGCCCCCGAGGAGGCCAGGTTGTGGCAGTTTTGCGATGCCCCTGGGATGCCCTTCGCAGCTGCAGTGTGCCCGCAGCTCTGGGCCTTTTAGTTTGCGGAACCCTAACCCTAACCCTAACCCTAACCCTAACCCTAACCCTAGGCCGGGCAGCCAATCAGCCTAGGGTTAGGGCAGGTGCCAAGGAGAAAGGCCTCGAGGAGGCCAGGTTGTGGCAGTTTTGCGATGCCCCTGGGATGCCCTTTGCAGCTGCAGTGTGCCCGCAGCTCTGGGCCTTTTAGTTTGCGGAACCCTAACCCTAACCCTAGGCCGGGCAGCCAATCAGCCTAGGGTTAGGGCAGGTGCCAAGGAGAAAGCCCCCGAGGAGGCCAGGTTGTGGCAGTTTTGCGATGCCCCTGGGATGCCCTTTGCAGCTGCAGTGTGCCCGCAGCTCTGGGCCTTTTAGTTTGCGGAACCCTAACCCTAGGCGTAACCCTAACCCTAACCCTAGGCAGGGCAGCCAATCAGCCTAGGGTTAGGGCAGGTGCCAAGGAGAAAGGCCTCGAGGAGGCCAGGTTGTGGCAGTTTTGCGATGCCCCTGGGATGCCCTTTGCAGCTGCAGTGTGCCCGCAGCTCTGGGCCTTTTAGTTTGCGGAACCCTAACCCTAACCCTAACCCTAGGCCGGGCAGCCAATCAGGCTAGGGTTAGGGCAGGTGCCAAGGAGAAAGGCCTCGAGGAGGCCAGGTTGTGGCAGTTTTGCGATGCCCCTGGGATGCCCTTTGCAGCTGCAGTGTGCCCGCAGCTCTGGGCCTTTTAGTTTGCGGAACCCTAACCCTAGGCGTAACCCTAACCCTAACCCTAGGCAGGGCAGCCAATCAGGCTAGGGTTAGGGCAGGTGCCAAGGAGAAAGGCCTCGAGGAGGCCAGGTTGTGGCAGTTTTGCGATGCCCCTGGGATGCCCTTTGCAGCTGCAGTGTGCCCGCAGCTCTGGGCCTTTTAGTTTGCGGAACCCTAACCCTAGGCCTAACCCTAACCCTAACCCTAGGCCGGGCAGCCAATCAGCCTAGGGTTAGGGCAGGTGCCAAGGAGAAAGCCCCCGAGGAGGCCAGGTTGTGGCAGTTTTGCGATGCCCCTGGGATGCCCTTTGCAGCTGCAGTGTGCCCGCAGCTCTGGGCCTTTTAGTTTGCGGAACCCTAACCCTAGGCGTAACCCTAACCCTAACCCTAGGCAGGGCAGCCAATCAGCCTAGGGTTAGGGCAGGTGCCAAGGAGAAAGGCCTCGAGGAGGCCAGGTTGTGGCAGTTTTGCGATGCCCCTGGGATGCCCTTTGCAGCTGCAGTGTGCCCGCAGCTCTGGGCCTTTTAGTTTGCGGAACCCTAACCCTAGGCGTAACCCTAACCCTAACCCTAGGCCGGGCAGCCAATCAGCCTAGGGTTAGGGCAGGTGCCAAGGAGAAAGGCCTCGAGGAGGCCAGGTTGTGGCAGTTTTGCGATGCCCCTGGGATGCCCTTTGCAGCTGCAGTGTGCCCGCAGCTCTGGGCCTTTTAGTTTGCGGAACCCTAACCCTAACCCTAACCCTAACCCTAACCCTAGGCCGGGCAGCCAATCAGCCTAGGGTTAGGGCAGGTGCCAAGGAGAAAGGCCTCGAGGAGGCCAGGTTGTGGCAGTTTTGCGAAGCCCCTGGGATGCTCTTTGCAGCTGCAGTGTGCCCGCAGCTCTGGGCCTTTTAGTTTGCGGAACCCTAACCCTAACCCTAACCCTAACCCTAACCCTAGGCCGGGCAGCCAATCAGCCTAGGGTTAGGGCAGGTGCCAAGGAGAAAGGCCTCGAGGAGGCCAGGTTGTGGCAGTTTTGCGATGCCCCTGGGATGCCCTTTGCAGCTGCAGTGTGCCCGCAGCTCTGGGCCTTTTAGTTTGCGGAACCCTAACCCTAACCCTAACCCTAACCCTAACCCTAGGCCGGGCAGCCAATCAGCCTAGGGTTAGGGCAGGTGCCAAGGAGAAAAGCCTCGAGGAGGCCAGGTTGTGGCAGTTTTGCGATGCCCCTGGGATGCCCTTTGCAGCTGCAGTGTGCCCGCAGCTCTGGGCCTTTTAGTTTGCGGAACCCTAACCCTAACCCTAACCCTAACCCTAGGCCGGGCAGCCAATCAGCCTAGGGTTAGGGCAGGTGCCAAGGAGAAAGCCCTCGAGGAGGCCAGGTTGTGGCAGTTTTGCGATGCCCCTGGGATGCCCTTTGCAGCTGCAGTGTGCCCGCAGCTCTGGGCCTTTTAGTTTGCGGAACCCTAACCCTAGGCGTAACCCTAACCCTAACCCTAGGCAGGGCAGCCAATCAGGCTAGGGTTAGGGCAGGTGCCAAGGAGAAAGGCCTCGAGGAGGCCAGGTTGTGGCAGTTTTGCGATGCCCCTGGGATGCCCTTTGCAGCTGCAGTGTGCCCGCAGCTCTGGGCCTTTTAGTTTGCGGAACCCTAACCCTAACCCTAACCCTAACCCTAACCCTAGGCCGGGCAGCCAATCAGCCTAGGGTTAGGGCAGGTGCCAAGGAGAAAGGCCTCGAGGAGGCCAGGTTGTGGCAGTTTTGCGATGCCCCTGGGATGCCCTTTGCAGCTGCAGTGTGCCCGCAGCTCTGGGCCTTTTAGTTTGCGGAACCCTAACCCTAGGCCTAACCCTAACCCTAACCCTAGGCCGGGCAGCCAATCAGCCTAGGGTTAGGGCAGGTGCCAAGGAGAAAGCCCCCGAGGAGGCCAGGTTGTGGCAGTTTTGCGATGCCCCTGGGATGCCCTTTGCAGCTGCAGTGTGCCCGCAGCTCTGGGCCTTTTAGTTTGCGGAACCCTAACCCTAACCCTAACCCTAACCCTAGGCAGGGCAGCCAATCAGCCTAGGGTTAGGGCAGGTGCCAAGGAGAAAGGCCTCGAGGAGGCCAGGTTGTGGCAGTTTTGCGATGCCCCTGGGATGCCCTTTGCAGCTGCAGTGTGCCCGCAGCTCTGGGCCTTTTAGTTTGCGGAACCCTAACCCTAACCCTAACCCTAACCCTAACCCTAGGCCGGGCAGCCAATCAGGCTAGGGTTAGGGCAGGTGCCAAGGAGAAAGGCCTCGAGGAGGCCAGGTTGTGGCAGTTTTGCGATGCCCCTGGGATGCCCTTTGCAGCTGCAGTGTGCCCGCAGCTCTGGGCCTTTTAGTTTGCGGAACCCTAACCCTAACCCTAACCCTAACCCTAGGCAGGGCAGCCAATCAGCCTAGGGTTAGGGCAGGTGCCAAGGAGAAAGGCCTCGAGGAGGCCAGGTTGTGGCAGTTTTGCGATGCCCCTGGGATGCCCTTTGCAGCTGCAGTGTGCCCGCAGCTCTGGGCCTTTTAGTTTGCGGAACCCTAACCCTAGGCCTAACCCTAACCCTAACCCTAGGCCGGGCAGCCAATCAGCCTAGGGTTAGGGCAGGTGCCAAGGAGAAAGCCCTCGAGGAGGCCAGGTTGTGGCAGTTTTGCGATGCCCCTGGGATGCCCTTTGCAGCTGCAGTGTGCCCGCAGCTCTGGGCCTTCTAGTTTGCGGAACCCTAACCCTAGGTGTAACCCTAACCCTAACCCTAGGCCGGGCAGCCAATCAGCCTAGGGTTAGGGCAGGTGCCAAGGAGAAAGGCCTCGAGGAGGCCAGGTTGTGGCAGTTTTGCGATGCCCCTGGGATGCCCTTTGCAGCTGCAGTGTGCCCGCAGCTCTGGGCCTTTTAGTTTGCGGAACCCTAACCCTAACCCTAACCCTAACCCTAACCCTAGGCCGGGCAGCCAATCAGCCTAGGGTTAGGGCAGGTGCCAAGGAGAAAGGCCTCGAGGAGGCCAGGTTGTGGCAGTTTTGCGAAGCCCCTGGGATGCTCTTTGCAGCTGCAGTGTGCCCGCAGCTCTGGGCCTTTTAGTTTGCGGAACCCTAACCCTAGGCGTAACCCTAACCCTAACCCTAGGCCGGGCAGCCAATCAGCCTAGGGTTAGGGCAGGTGCCAAGGAGAAAGGCCTCGAGGAGGCCAGGTTGTGGCAGTTTTGCGATGCCCCTGGGATGCCCTTTGCAGCTGCAGTGTGCCCGCAGCTCTGGGCCTTTTAGTTTGCGGAACCCTAACCCTAACCCTAACCCTAACCCTAACCCTAGGCCGGGCAGCCAATCAGCCTAGGGTTAGGGCAGGTGCCAAGGAGAAAGGCCTCGAGGAGGCCAGGTTGTGGCAGTTTTGCGATGCCCCTGGGATGCCCTTTGCAGCTGCAGTGTGCCCGCAGCTCTGGGCCTTTTAGTTTGCGGAACCCTAACCCTAACCCTAACCCTAACCCTAACCCTAGGCCGGGCAGCCAATCAGCCTAGGGTTAGGGCAGGTGCCAAGGAGAAAAGCCTCGAGGAGGCCAGGTTGTGGCAGTTTTGCGATGCCCCTGGGATGCCCTTTGCAGCTGCAGTGTGCCCGCAGCTCTGGGCCTTTTAGTTTGCGGAACCCTAACCCTAACCCTAACCCTAACCCTAGGCCGGGCAGCCAATCAGCCTAGGGTTAGGGCAGGTGCCAAGGAGAAAGCCCTCGAGGAGGCCAGGTTGTGGCAGTTTTGCGATGCCCCTGGGATGCCCTTTGCAGCTGCAGTGTGCCCGCAGCTCTGGGCCTTTTAGTTTGCGGAACCCTAACCCTAGGCGTAACCCTAACCCTAACCCTAGGCAGGGCAGCCAATCAGGCTAGGGTTAGGGCAGGTGCCAAGGAGAAAGGCCTCGAGGAGGCCAGGTTGTGGCAGTTTTGCGATGCCCCTGGGATGCCCTTTGCAGCTGCAGTGTGCCCGCAGCTCTGGGCCTTTTAGTTTGCGGAACCCTAACCCTAACCCTAACCCTAACCCTAACCCTAACCCTAGGCCGGGCAGCCAATCAGCCTAGGGTTAGGGCAGGTGCCAAGGAGAAAGGCCTCGAGGAGGCCAGGTTGTGGCAGTTTTGCGATGCCCCTGGGATGCCCTTTGCAGCTGCAGTGTGCCCGCAGCTCTGGGCCTTTTAGTTTGCGGAACCCTAACCCTAGGCCTAACCCTAACCCTAACCCTAGGCCGGGCAGCCAATCAGCCTAGGGTTAGGGCAGGTGCCAAGGAGAAAGCCCCCGAGGAGGCCAGGTTGTGGCAGTTTTGCGATGCCCCTGGGATGCCCTTTGCAGCTGCAGTGTGCCCGCAGCTCTGGGCCTTTTAGTTTGCGGAACCCTAACCCTAACCCTAACCCTAACCCTAGGCAGGGCAGCCAATCAGCCTAGGGTTAGGGCAGGTGCCAAGGAGAAAGGCCTCGAGGAGGCCAGGTTGTGGCAGTTTTGCGATGCCCCTGGGATGCCCTTTGCAGCTGCAGTGTGCCCGCAGCTCTGGGCCTTTTAGTTTGCGGAACCCTAACCCTAACCCTAACCCTAACCCTAACCCTAGGCCGGGCAGCCAATCAGGCTAGGGTTAGGGCAGGTGCCAAGGAGAAAGGCCTCGAGGAGGCCAGGTTGTGGCAGTTTTGCGATGCCCCTGGGATGCCCTTTGCAGCTGCAGTGTGCCCGCAGCTCTGGGCCTTTTAGTTTGCGGAACCCTAACCCTAACCCTAACCCTAACCCTAGGCAGGGCAGCCAATCAGCCTAGGGTTAGGGCAGGTGCCAAGGAGAAAGGCCTCGAGGAGGCCAGGTTGTGGCAGTTTTGCGATGCCCCTGGGATGCCCTTTGCAGCTGCAGTGTGCCCGCAGCTCTGGGCCTTTTAGTTTGCGGAACCCTAACCCTAGGCGTAACCCTAACCCTAACCCTAGGCCGGGCAGCCAATCAGCCTAGGGTTAGGGCAGGTGCCAAGGAGAAAGCCCTCGAGGAGGCCAGCTTGTGGCAGTTTTGCGATGCCCCTGGGATGCCCTTTGCAGCTGCAGTGTGCCCGCAGCTCTGGGCCTTCTAGTTTGCGGAACCCTAACCCTAGGTGTAACCCTAACCCTAACCCTAGGCCGGGCAGCCAATCAGCCTAGGGTTAGGGCAGGTGCCAAGGAGAAAGGCCTCGAGGAGGCCAGGTTGTGGCAGTTTTGCGATGCCCCTGGGATGCCCTTTGCAGCTGCAGTGTGCCCGCAGCTCTGGGCCTTTTAGTTTGCGGAACCCTAACCCTAACCCTAACCCTAACCCTAACCCTAGGCCGGGCAGCCAATCAGCCTAGGGTTAGGGCAGGTGCCAAGGAGAAAGGCCTCGAGGAGGCCAGGTTGTGGCAGTTTTGCGAAGCCCCTGGGATGCTCTTTGCAGCTGCAGTGTGCCCGCAGCTCTGGGCCTTTTAGTTTGCGGAACCCTAACCCTAGGCGTAACCCTAACCCTAACCCTAGGCCGGGCAGCCAATCAGCCTAGGGTTAGGGCAGGTGCCAAGGAGAAAGGCCTCGAGGAGGCCAGGTTGTGGCAGTTTTGCGATGCCCCTGGGATGCCCTTTGCAGCTGCAGTGTGCCCGCAGCTCTGGGCCTTTTAGTTTGCGGAACCCTAACCCTAACCCTAACCCTAACCCTAACCCTAGGCCGGGCAGCCAATCAGCCTAGGGTTAGGGCAGGTGCCAAGGAGAAAGGCCTTGAGGAGGCCAGGTTGTGGCAGTTTTGCGATGCCCCTGGGATGCCCTTTGCAGCTGCAGTGTGCCCGCAGCTCTGGGCCTTTTAGTTTGCGGAACCCTAACCCTAACCCTAACCCTAACCCTAACCCTAACCCTAACCCTAGGCCGGGCAGCCAATCAGGCTAGGGTTAGGGCAGGTGCCAAGGAGAAAGGCCTCGAGGAGGCCAGGTTGTGGCAGTTTTGCGATGCCCCTGGGATGCCCTTTGCAGCTGCAGTGTGCCCGCAGCTCTGGGCCTTTTAGTTTGCGGAACCCTAACCCTAACCCTAACCCTAACCCTAGGCCGGGCAGCCAATCAGCCTAGGGTTAGGGCAGGTGCCAAGGAGAAAGGCCTCGAGGAGGCCAGGTTGTGGCAGTTTTGCGATGCCCCTGGGATGCCCTTTGCAGCTGCAGTGTGCCCGCAGCTCTGGGCCTTTTAGTTTGCGGAACCCTAACCCTAGGCGTAACCCTAACCCTAACCCTAGGCAGGGCAGCCAATCAGGCTAGGGTTAGGGCAGGTGCCAAGAAGAAAGGCCTCGAGGAGGCCAGGTTGTGGCAGTTTTGCGATGCCCCTGGGATGCCCTTTGCAGCTGCAGTGTGCCCGCAGCTCTGGGCCTTTTAGTTTGCGGAACCCTAACCCTAACCCTAACCCTAACCCTAACCCTAACCCTAGGCCGGGCAGCCAATCACCCTAGGGTTAGGGCAGGTGCCAAGGAGAAAGGCCTCGAGGAGGCCAGGTTGTGGCAGTTTTGCGATGCCCCTGGGATGCCCTTTGCAGCTGCAGTGTGCCCGCAGCTCTGGGCCTTTTAGTTTGCGGAACCCTAACCCTAGGCCTAACCCTAACCCTAGGCCGGGCAGCCAATCAGCCTAGGGTTAGGGCAGGTGCCAAGGAGAAAGCCCCCGAGGAGGCCAGCTTGTGGCAGTTTTGCGATGCCCCTGGGATGCCCTTTGCAGCTGCAGTGTGCCCGCAGCTCTGGGCCTTTTAGTTTGCGGAACCCTAACCCTAGGCGTAACCCTAACCCTAACCCTAGGCAGGGCAGCCAATCAGCCTAGGGTTAGGGCAGGTGCCAAGGAGAAAGGCCTCGAGGAGGCCAGGTTGTGGCAGTTTTGCGATGCCCCTGGGATGCCCTTTGCAGCTGCAGTATGCCCGCAGCTCTGGGCCTTTTAGTTTGCGGAACCCTAACCCTAACCCTAACCCTAACCCTAACCCTAGGCCGGGCAGCCAATCAGCCTAGGGTTAGGGCAGGTGCCAAGGAGAAAGGCCTCGAGGAGGCCAGGTTGTGGCAGTTTTGCGATGCCCCTGGGATGCCCTTTGCAGCTGCAGTGTGCCCGCAGCTCTGGGCCTTTTAGTTTGCGGAACCCTAACCCTAGGCGTAACCCTAACCCTAACCCTAGGCAGGGCAGCCAATCAGCCTAGGGTTAGGGCAGGTGCCAAGGAGAAAGGCCTCGAGGAGGCCAGGTTGTGGCAGTTTTGCGATGCCCCTGGGATGCCCTTTGCAGCTGCAGTGTGCCCGCAGCTCTGGGCCTTTTAGTTTGCGGAACCCTAACCCTAGGCGTAACCCTAACCCTAACCCTAGGCCGGGCAGCCAATCAGCCTAGGGTTAGGGCAGGTGCCAAGGAGAAAGGCCTCGAGGAGGCCAGGTTGTGGCAGTTTTGCGATGCCCCTGGGATGCCCTTTGCAGCTGCAGTGTGCCCGCAGCTCTGGGCCTTTTAGTTTGCGGAACCCTAACCCTAACCCTAACCCTAACCCTAGGGCGGGCAGCCAATCAGCCTAGGGTTAGGGCAGGTGCCAAGGAGAAAGGCCTCGAGGAGGCCAGGTTGTGGCAGTTTTGCGAAGCCCCTGGGATTCCCTTTGCAGCTGCAGTGTGCCCGCAGCTCTGGGCCTTTTAGTTTGCGGAACCCTAACCCTAGGCGTAACCCTAACCCTAACCCTAGGCAGGGCAGCCAATCAGCCTAGGGTTAGGGCAGGTGCCAAGGAGAAAGGCCTCGAGGAGGCCAGGTTGTGGCAGTTTTGCGATGCCCCTGGGATGCCCTTTGCAGCTGCAGTGTGCCCGCAGCTCTGGGCCTTTTAGTTTGCGGAACCCTAACCCTAGGCGTAACCCTAACCCTAACCCTAGGCAGGGCAGCCAATCAGCCTAGGGTTAGGGCAGGTGCCAAGGAGAAAGGCCTCGAGGAGGCCAGGTTGTGGCAGTTTTGCGATGCCCCTGGGATGCCCTTTGCAGCTGCAGTGTGCCCGCAGCTCTGGGCCTTTTAGTTTGCGGAACCCTAACCCTAACCCTAACCCTAACCCTAACCCTAACCCTAGGCCGGGCAGCCAATCAGCCTAGGGTTAGGGCAGGTGCCAAGGAGAAAGGCCTCGAGGAGGCCAGGTTGTGGCAGTTTTGCGATGCCCCTGGGATGCCCTTTGCAGCTGCAGTGTGCCCGCAGCTCTGGGCCTTTTAGTTTGCGGAACCCTAACCCTAGGCCTAACCCTAACCCTAACCCTAGGCCGGGCAGCCAATCAGCCTAGGGTTAGGGCAGGTGCCAAGGAGAAAGCCCCCGAGGAGGCCAGCTTGTGGCAGTTTTGCGATGCCCCTGGGATGCCCTTTGCAGCTGCAGTGTGCCCGCAGCTCTGGGCCTTTTAGTTTGCGGAACCCTAACCCTAACCCTAACCCTAACCCTAGGCCGGGCAGCCAATCAGCCTAGGGTTAGGGCAGGTGCCAAGGAGAAAGCCCCCGAGGAGGCCAGGTTGTGGCAGTTTTGCGATGCCCCTGGGATGCCCTTTGCAGCTGCAGTGTGCCCGCAGCTCTGGGCCTTTTAGTTTGCGGAACCCTAACCCTAACCCTAACCCTAACCCTAACCCTAGGCCGGGCAGCCAATCAGCCTAGGGTTAGGGCAGGTGCCAAGGAGAAAGGCCTCGAGGAGGCCAGGTTGTGGCAGTTTTGCGAAGCCCCTGGGATGCTCTTTGCAGCTGCAGTGTGCCCGCAGCTCTGGGCCTTTTAGTTTGCGGAACCCTAACCCTAGGCGTAACCCTAACCCTAACCCTAGGCCGGGCAGCCAATCAGCCTAGGGTTAGGGCAGGTGCCAAGGAGAAAGGCCTCGAGGAGGCCAGGTTGTGGCAGTTTTGCGATGCCCCTGGGATGCCCTTTGCAGCTGCAGTGTGCCCGCAGCTCTGGGCCTTTTAGTTTGCGGAACCCTAACCCTAACCCTAACCCTAACCCTAACCCTAGGCCGGGCAGCCAATCAGCCTAGGGTTAGGGCAGGTGCCAAGGAGAAAGGCCTCGAGGAGGCCAGGTTGTGGCAGTTTTGCGATGCCCCTGGGATGCCCTTTGCAGCTGCAGTGTGCCCGCAGCTCTGGGCCTTTTAGTTTGCGGAACCCTAACCCTAGGCGTAACCCTAACCCTAACCCTAACCCTAGGCCGGGCTGCCAATCAGGCTAGGGTTAGGGCAGGTGCCAAGGAGAAAGGCCTCGAGGAGGCCAGGTTGTGGCAGTTTTGCGATGCCCCTGGGATGCCCTTTGCAGCTGCAGTGTGCCCGCAGCTCTGGGCCTTTTAGTTTGCGGAACCCTAACCCTAACCCTAACCCTAACCCTAGGCCGGGCAGCCAATCAGCCTAGGGTTAGGGCAGGTGCCAAGGAGAAAGGCCTCGAGGAGGCCAGGTTGTGGCAGTTTTGCGATGCCCCTGGGATGCCCTTTGCAGCTGCAGTGTGCCCGCAGCTCTGGGCCTTTTAGTTTGCGGAACCCTAACCCTAGGCGTAACCCTAACCCTAACCCTAGGCAGGGCAGCCAATCAGGCTAGGGTTAGGGCAGGTGCCAAGGAGAAAGGCCTCGAGGAGGCCAGGTTGTGGCAGTTTTGCGATGCCCCTGGGATGCCCTTTGCAGCTGCAGTGTGCCCGCAGCTCTGGGCCTTTTAGTTTGCGGAACCCTAACCCTAACCCTAACCCTAACCCTAACCCTAACCCTAGGCCGGGCAGCCAATCAGCCTAGGGTTAGGGCAGGTGCCAAGGAGAAAGGCCTCGAGGAGGCCAGGTTGTGGCAGTTTTGCGATGCCCCTGGGATGCCCTTTGCAGCTGCAGTGTGCCCGCAGCTCTGGGCCTTTTAGTTTGCGGAACCCTAACCCTAGGCCTAACCCTAACCCTAACCCTAGGCCGGGCAGCCAATCAGCCTAGGGTTAGGGCAGGTGCCAAGGAGAAAGCCCCCGAGGAGGCCAGCTTGTGGCAGTTTTGCGATGCCCCTGGGATGCCCTTTGCAGCTGCAGTGTGCCCGCAGCTCTGGGCCTTTTAGTTTGCGGAACCCTAACCCTAACCCTAACCCTAACCCTAGGCCGGGCAGCCAATCAGCCTAGGGTTAGGGCAGGTGCCAAGGAGAAAGCCCCCGAGGAGGCCAGGTTGTGGCAGTTTTGCGATGCCCCTGGGATGCCCTTTGCAGCTGCAGTGTGCCCGCAGCTCTGGGCCTTTTAGTTTGCGGAACCCTAACCCTAGGCGTAACCCTAACCCTAACCCTAGGCAGGGCAGCCAATCAGCCTAGGGTTAGGGCAGGTGCCAAGGAGAAAGGCCTCGAGGAGGCCAGGTTGTGGCAGTTTTGCGATGCCCCTGGGATGCCCTTTGCAGCTGCAGTGTGCCCGCAGCTCTGGGCCTTTTAGTTTGCGGAACCCTAACCCTAACCCTAACCCTAACCCTAACCCTAGGCCGGGCAGCCAATCAGCCTAGGGTTAGGGCAGGTGCCAAGGAGAAAGGCCTCGAGGAGGCCAGGTTGTGGCAGTTTTGCGATGCCCCTGGGATGCCCTTTGCAGCTGCAGTGTGCCCGCAGCTCTGGGCCTTTTAGTTTGCGGAACCCTAACCCTAGGCGTAACCCTAACCCTAACCCTAGGAAGGGCAGCCAATCAGCCTAGGGTTAGGGCAGGTGCCAAGGAGAAAGGCCTCGAGGAGGCCAGGTTGTGGCAGTTTTGCGATGCCCCTGGGATGCCCTTTGCAGCTGCAGTGTGCCCGCAGCTCTGGGCCTTTTAGTTTGCGGAACCCTAACCCTAACCCTAACCCTAACCCTAACCCTAGGCCGGGCAGCCAATCAGGCTAGGGTTAGGGCAGGTGCCAAGGAGAAAGGCCTCGAGGAGGCCAGGTTGTGGCAGTTTTGCGATGCCCCTGGGATGCCCTTTGCAGCTGCAGTGTGCCCGCAGCTCTGGGCCTTTTAGTTTGCGGAACCCTAACCCTAGGCCTAACCCTAACCCTAACCCTAGGCCGGGCAGCCAATCAGCCTAGGGTTAGGGCAGGTGCCAAGGAGAAAGCCCCCGAGGAGGCCAGGTTGTGGCAGTTTTGCGATGCCCCTGGGATGCCCTTTGCAGCTGCAGTGTGCCCGCAGCTCTGGGCCTTTTAGTTTGCGGAACCCTAACCCTAACCCTAACCCTAACCCTAGGGCGGGCAGCCAATCAGCCTAGGGTTAGGGCAGGTGCCAAGGAGAAAGGCCTCGAGGAGGCCAGGTTGTGGCAGTTTTGCGAAGCCCCTGGGATTCCCTTTGCAGCTGCAGTGTGCCCGCAGCTCTGGGCCTTTTAGTTTGCGGAACCCTAACCCTAGGCGTAACCCTAACCCTAACCCTAGGCAGGGCAGCCAATCAGCCTAGGGTTAGGGCAGGTGCCAAGGAGAAAGGCCTCGAGGAGGCCAGGTTGTGGCAGTTTTGCGATGCCCCTGGGATGCCCTTTGCAGCTGCAGTGTGCCCGCAGCTCTGGGCCTTTTAGTTTGCGGAACCCTAACCCTAGGCGTAACCCTAACCCTAACCCTAGGCAGGGCAGCCAATCAGGCTAGGGTTAGGGCAGGTGCCAAGGAGAAAGGCCTCGAGGAGGCCAGGTTGTGGCAGTTTTGCGATGCCCCTGGGATGCCCTTTGCAGCTGCAGTGTGCCCGCAGCTCTGGGCCTTTTAGTTTGCGGAACCCTAACCCTAACCCTAACCCTAACCCTAACCCTAACCCTAGGCCGGGCAGCCAATCAGCCTAGGGTTAGGGCAGGTGCCAAGGAGAAAGGCCTCGAGGAGGCCAGGTTGTGGCAGTTTTGCGATGCCCCTGGGATGCCCTTTGCAGCTGCAGTGTGCCCGCAGCTCTGGGCCTTTTAGTTTGCGGAACCCTAACCCTAGGCCTAACCCTAACCCTAACCCTAGGCCGGGCAGCCAATCAGCCTAGGGTTAGGGCAGGTGCCAAGGAGAAAGCCCCCGAGGAGGCCAGCTTGTGGCAGTTTTGCGATGCCCCTGGGATGCCCTTTGCAGCTGCAGTGTGCCCGCAGCTCTGGGCCTTTTAGTTTGCGGAACCCTAACCCTAACCCTAACCCTAACCCTAGGCCGGGCAGCCAATCAGCCTAGGGTTAGGGCAGGTGCCAAGGAGAAAGCCCCCGAGGAGGCCAGGTTGTGGCAGTTTTGCGATGCCCCTGGGATGCCCTTTGCAGCTGCAGTGTGCCCGCAGCTCTGGGCCTTTTAGTTTGCGGAACCCTAACCCTAGGCGTAACCCTAACCCTAACCCTAGGCAGGGCAGCCAATCAGCCTAGGGTTAGGGCAGGTGCCAAGGAGAAAGGCCTCGAGGAGGCCAGGTTGTGGCAGTTTTGCGATGCCCCTGGGATGCCCTTTGCAGCTGCAGTGTGCCCGCAGCTCTGGGCCTTTTAGTTTGCGGAACCCTAACCCTAACCCTAACCCTAACCCTAACCCTAGGCCGGGCAGCCAATCAGCCTAGGGTTAGGGCAGGTGCCAAGGAGAAAGGCCTCGAGGAGGCCAGGTTGTGGCAGTTTTGCGATGCCCCTGGGATGCCCTTTGCAGCTGCAGTGTGCCCGCAGCTCTGGGCCTTTTAGTTTGCGGAACCCTAACCCTAGGCGTAACCCTAACCCTAACCCTAGGCAGGGCAGCCAATCAGCCTAGGGTTAGGGCAGGTGCCAAGGAGAAAGGCCTCGAGGAGGCCAGGTTGTGGCAGTTTTGCGATGCCCCTGGGATGCCCTTTGCAGCTGCAGTGTGCCCGCAGCTCTGGGCCTTTTAGTTTGCGGAACCCTAACCCTAACCCTAACCCTAACCCTAACCCTAACCCTAGGCCGGGCAGCCAATCAGCCTAGGGTTAGGGCAGGTGCCAAGGAGAAAGGCCTCGAGGAGGCCAGGTTGTGGCAGTTTTGCGATGCCCCTGGGATGCCCTTTGCAGCTGCAGTGTGCCCGCAGCTCTGGGCCTTTTAGTTTGCGGAACCCTAACCCTAGGCCTAACCCTAACCCTAACCCTAGGCCGGGCAGCCAATCAGCCTAGGGTTAGGGCAGGTGCCAAGGAGAAAGCCCCCGAGGAGGCCAGGTTGTGGCAGTTTTGCGATGCCCCTGGGATGCCCTTTGCAGCTGCAGTGTGCCCGCAGCTCTGGGCCTTTTAGTTTGCGGAACCCTAACCCTAGGCGTAACCCTAACCCTAACCCTAGGCAGGGCAGCCAATCAGCCTAGGGTTAGGGCAGGTGCCAAGGAGAAAGGCCTCGAGGAGGCCAGGTTGTGGCAGTTTTGCGATGCCCCTGGGATGCCCTTTGCAGCTGCAGTGTGCCCGCAGCTCTGGGCCTTTTAGTTTGCGGAACCCTAACCCTAACCCTAACCCTAACCCTAGGCCGGGCAGCCAATCAGCCTAGGGTTAGGGCAGGTGCCAAGGAGAAAGGCCTCGAGGAGGCCAGGTTGTGGCAGTTTTGCGAAGCCCCTGGGATGCCCTTTGCAGCTGCAGTGTGCCCGCAGCTCTGGGCCTTTTAGTTTGCGGAACCCTAACCCTAGGTGTAACCCTAACCCTAGGCCGGGCAGCCAATCAGCCTAGGGTTAGGGCAGGTGCCAAGGAGAAAGGCCTCGAGGAGGCCAGGTTGTGGCAGTTTTGCGATGCCCCTGGGATGCCCTTTGCAGCTGCAGTGTGCCCGCAGCTCTGGGCCTTTTAGTTTGCGGAACCCTAACCCTAGGCCTAACCCTAACCCTAACCCTAGGCCGGGCAGCCAATCAGCCTAGGGTTAGGGCAGGTGCCAAGGAGAAAGGCCTCGAGGAGGCCAGGTTGTGGCAGTTTTGCGAAGCCCCTGGGATGCTCTTTGCAGCTGCAGTGTGCCCGCAACTCTGGGCCTTTTAGTTTGCGGAACCCTAACCCTAGGCGTAACCCTAACCCTAACCCTAATCCTAGGCCGGGCAGCCAATCAGGCTAGGGTTAGGGCAGGTGCCAAGGAGAAAGGCCTCGAGGAGGCCAGGTTGTGGCAGTTTTGCGATGCCCCTGGGATGCCCTTTGCAGCTGCAGTGTGCCCGCAGCTGTGGGCCTTTTAGTTTGCGGAACCCTAACCCTAACCCTAACCCTAACCCTAGGCCGGGCAGCCAATCAGCCTAGGGTTAGGGCAGGTGCCAAGGAGAAAGGCCTCGAGGAGGCCAGGTTGTGGCAGTTTTGCGATGCCCCTGGGATGCCCTTTGCAGCTGCAGTGTGCCCGCAGCTCTGGGCCTTTTAGTTTGCGGAACCCTAACCCTAGGCGTAACCCTAACCCTAACCCTAGGCAGGGCAGCCAATCAGGCTAGGGTTAGGGCAGGTGCCAAGGAGAAAGGCCTCGAGGAGGCCAGGTTGTGGCAGTTTTGCGATGCCCCTGGGATGCCCTTTGCAGCTGCAGTGTGCCCGCAGCTCTGGGCCTTTTAGTTTGCGGAACCCTAACCCTAACCCTAACCCTAACCCTAACCCTAACCCTAGGCCGGGCAGCCAATCAGCCTAGGGTTAGGGCAGGTGCCAAGGAGAAAGGCCTCGAGGAGGCCAGGTTGTGGCAGTTTTGCGATGCCCCTGGGATGCCCTTTGCAGCTGCAGTGTGCCCGCAGCTCTGGGCCTTTTAGTTTGCGGAACCCTAACCCTAGGCCTAACCCTAACCCTAACCCTAGGCCGGGCAGCCAATCAGGCTAGGGTTAGGTCAGGTGCCAAGGAGAAAGGCCTCGAGGAGGCCAGGTTGTGGCAGTTTTGCGATGCCCCTGGGATGCCCTTTGCAGCTGCAGTGTGCCCGCAGCTCTGGGCCTTTTAGTTTGCGGAACCCTAACCCTAGGCGTAACCCTAACCCTAACCCTAGGCCGGGCAGCCAATCAGCCTAGGGTTAGGGCAGGTGCCAAGGAGAAAGGCCTCGAGGAGGCCAGGTTGTGGCAGTTTTGCGATGCCCCTGGGATGCCCTTTGCAGCTGCAGTGTGCCCGCAGCTCTGGGCCTTTTAGTTTGCGGAACCCTAGCCCTAACCCTAACCCTAGGCCGGGCAGCCAATCAGCCTAGGGTTAGGGCAGGTGCCAAGGAGAAAGGCCTCGAGGAGGCCAGGTTGTGGCAGTTTTGCGAAGCCCCTGGGATGCCCTTTGCAGCTGCAGTGTGCCCGCAGCTCTGGGCCTTTTAGTTTGCGGAACCCTAACCCTAGGCGTAACCCTAACCCTAACCCTAGGCAGGGCAGCCAATCAGCCTAGGGTTAGGGCAGGTGCCAAGGAGAAAGGCCTCGAGGAGGCCAGGTTGTGGCAGTTTTGCGATGCCCCTGGGATGCCCTTTGCAGCTGCAGTGTGCCCGCAGCTCTGGGCCTTTTAGTTTGCGGAACCCTAACCCTAACCCTAACCCTAGGCCGGGCAGCCAATCAGCCTAGGGTTAGGGCAGGTGCCAAGGAGAAAGGCCTCGAGGAGGCCAGGTTGTGGCAGTTTTGCGATGCCCCTGGGATGCCCTTTGCAGCTGCAGTGTGCCCGCAGCTCTGGGCCTTTTAGTTTGCGGAACCCTAACCCTAGGCGTAACCCTAACCCTAACCCTAGGCCGGGCAGCCAATCAGCCTAGGGTTAGGGCAGGTGCCAAGGAGAAAGGCCTCGAGGAGGCCAGGTTGTGGCAGTTTTGCGATGCCCCTGGGATGCCCTTTGCAGCTGCAGTGTGCCCGCAGCTCTGGGCCTTTTAGTTTGCGGAACCCTAACCCTAACCCTAACCCTAACCCTAGGCCGGGCAGCCAATCAGCCTAGGGTTAGGGCAGGTGCCAAGGAGAAAGGCCTCGAGGAGGCCAGGTTGTGGCAGTTTTGCGATGCCCCTGGGATGCCCTTTGCAGCTGCAGTGTGCCCGCAGCTCTGGGCCTTTTAGTTTGCGGAACCCTAACCCTAACCCTAACCCTAACCCTAGGCAGGGCAGCCAATCAGGCTAGGGTTAGGGCAGGTGCCAAGGAGAAAGGCCTCGAGGAGGCCAGGTTGTGGCAGTTTTGCGATGCCCCTGGGATGCCCTTTGCAGCTGCAGTGTGCCCGCAGCTCTGGGCCTTTTAGTTTGCGGAACCCTAACCCTAGGCGTAACCCTAACCCTAACCCTAGGCAGGGCAGCCAATCAGGCTAGGGTTAGGGCAGGTGCCAAGGAGAAAGGCCTCGAGGAGGCCAGGTTGTGGCAGTTTTGCGATGCCCCTGGGATGCCCTTCGCAGCTGCAGTGTGCCCGCAGCTCTGGGCCTTTTAGTTTGCGGAACCCTAACCCTAACCCTAACCCTAACCCTAACCCTAGGCCGGGCAGCTAATCAGGCTAGGGTTAGGGCAGGTGCCAAGGAGAAAGGCCTCGAGGAGGCCAGGTTGTGGCAGTTTTGCGATGCCCCTGGGATGCCCTTTGCAGCTGCAGTGTGCCCGCAGCTCTGGGCCTTTTAGTTTGCGGAACCCTAACCCTAGGCGTAACCCTAACCCTAACCCTAGGCAGGGCAGCCAATCAGGCTAGGGTTAGGGCAGGTGCCAAGGAGAAAGGCCTCGAGGAGGCCAGGTTGTGGCAGTTTTGCGATGCCCCTGGGATGCCCTTTGCAGCTGCAGTGTGCCCGCAGCTCTGGGCCTTTTAGTTTGCGGAACCCTAACCCTAACCCTAACCCTAACCCTAACCCTAGGCCGGGCAGCCAATCAGCCTAGGATTAGGGCAGGTGCCAAGGAGAAAGGCCTCGAGGAGGCCAGGTTGTGGCAGTTTTGCGATGCCCCTGGGATGCCCTTTGCAGCTGCAGTGTGCCCGCAGCTCTGGGCCTTTTAGTTTGCGGAACCCTAACCCTAGGCCTAACCCTAACCCTAACCCTAGGCCGGGCAGCCAATCAGCCTAGGGTTAGGGCAGGTGCCAAGGAGAAAGCCCCCGAGGAGGCCAGGTTGTGGCAGTTTTGCGATGCCCCTGGGATGCCCTTTGCAGCTGCAGTGTGCCCGCAGCTCTGGGCCTTTTAGTTTGCGGAACCCTAACCCTAACCCTAACCCTAGGCCGGGCAGCCAATCAGCCTAGGGTTAGGGCAGGTGCCAAGGAGAAAGGCCTCGAGGAGGCCAGGTTGTGGCAGTTTTGCGATGCCCCTGGGATGCCCTTTGCAGCTGCAGTGTGCCCGCAGCTCTGGGCCTTTTAGTTTGCGGAACCCTAACCCTAACCCTAACCCTAACCCTAACCCTAACCCTAGGCCGGGCAGCTAATCAGCCTAGGGTTAGGGCAGGTGCCAAGGAGAAAGGCCTCGAGGAGGCCAGGTTGTGGCAGTTTTGCGATGCCCCTGGGATGCCCTTTGCAGCTGCAGTGTGCCCGCAGCTCTGGGCCTTTTAGTTTGCGGAACCCTAACCCTAGGCGTAACCCTAACCCTAACCCTAACCCTAGGCCGGGCAGCCAATCAGTCTAGGGTTAGGGCAGGTGCCAAGGAGAAAGGCCTCGAGGAGGCCAGGTTGTGGCAGTTTTGCGATGCCCCTGGGATGCCCTTTGCAGCTGCAGTGTGCCCGCAGCTCTGGGCCTTTTAGTTTGCGGAACCCTAACCCTAACCCTAACCCTAACCCTAGGCAGGGCAGCCAATCAGCCTAGGGTTAGGGCAGGTGCCAAGGAGAAAGGCCTCGAGGAGACCAGGTTGTGGCAGTTTTGCGATGCCCCTGGGATGCCCTTTGCAGCTGCAGTGTGCCCGCAGCTCTGGGCCTTTTAGTTTGCGGAACCCTAACCCTAGGCGTAACCCTAACCCTAACCCTAGGCAGGGCAGCCAATCAGGCTAGGGTTAGGGCAGGTGCCAAGGAGAAAGGCCTCGAGGAGGCCAGGTTGTGGCAGTTTTGCGATGCCCCTGGGATGCCCTTTGCAGCTGCAGTGTGCCCGCAGCTCTGGGCCTTTTAGTTTGCAGAACCCTAACCCTAACCCTAACCCTAGGCCGGGCAGCCAATCAGCCTAGGGTTAGGGCAGGTGCCAAGGAGAAAGGCCTCGAGGAGGCCAGGTTGTGGCAGTTTTGCGATGCCCCTGGGATGCCCTTTGCAGCTGCAGTGTGCCCGCAGCTCTGGGCCTTTTAGTTTGCGGAACCCTAACCCTAACCCTAACCCTAACCCTAGGCCGGGCAGCCAATCAGCCTAGGGTTAGGGCAGGTGCCAAGGAGAAAGGCCTCGAGGAGGCCAGGTTGTGGCAGTTTTGCGATGCCCCTGGGATGCCCTTTGCAGCTGCAGTGTGCCCGCAGCTCTGGGCCTTTTAGTTTGCGGAACCCTAACCCTAGGCGTAACCCTAACCCTAACCCTAGGCAGGGCAGCCAATCAGCCTAGGGTTAGGGCAGGTGCCAAGGAGAAAGGCCTCGAGGAGGCCAGGTTGTGGCAGTTTTGCGATGCCCCTGGGATGCCCTTTGCAGCTGCAGTGTGCCCGCAGCTCTGGGCCTTTTAGTTTGCGGAACCCTAACCCTAACCCTAACCCTAACCCTAGGCCGGGCAGCCAATCAGCCTAGGGTTAGGGCAGGTGCCAAGGAGAAAGGCCTCGAGGAGGCCAGGTTGTGGCAGTTTTGCGATGCCCCTGGGATGCCCTTTGCAGCTGCAGTGTGCCCGCAGCTCTGGGCCTTTTAGTTTGCGGAACCCTAACCCTAGGCCTAACCCTAACCCTAACCCTAGGCCGGGCAGCCAATCAGCCTAGGGTTAGGGCAGGTGCCAAGGAGAAAGCCCCCGAGGAGGCCAGGTTGTGGCAGTTTTGCGATGCCCCTGGGATGCCCTTTGCAGCTGCAGTGTGCCCGCAGCTCTGGGCCTTTTAGTTTGCGGAACCCTAACCCTAGGCGTAACCCTAACCCTAACCCTAGGCAGGGCAGCCAATCAGCCTAGGGTTAGGGCAGGTGCCAAGGAGAAAGGCCTCGAGGAGGCCAGGTTGTGGCAGTTTTGCGATGCCCCTGGGATGCCCTTTGCAGCTGCAGTGTGCCCGCAGCTCTGGGCCTTTTAGTTTGCGGAACCCTAACCCTAACCCTAACCCTAACCCTAGGCCGGGCAGCCAATCAGCCTAGGGTTAGGGCAGGTGCCAAGGAGAAAGGCCTCGAGGAGGCCAGGTTGTGGCAGTTTTGCGAAGCCCCTGGGATTCCCTTTGCAGCTGCAGTGTGCCCGCAGCTCTGGGCCTTTTAGTTTGCGGAACCCTAACCCTAGGCGTAACCCTAACCCTAACCCTAGGCAGGGCAGCCAATCAGCCTAGGGTTAGGGCAGGTGCCAAGGAGAAAGGCCTCGAGGAGGCCAGGTTGTGGCAGTTTTGCGATGCCCCTGGGATGCCCTTTGCAGCTGCAGTGTGCCCGCAGCTCTGGGCCTTTTAGTTTGCGGAACCCTAACCCTAGGTGTAACCCTAACCCTAGGCCGGGCAGCCAATCAGCCTAGGGTTAGGGCAGGTGCCAAGGAGAAAGGCCTCGAGGAGGCCAGGTTGTGGCAGTTTTGCGATGCCCCTGGGATGCCCTTTGCAGCTGCAGTGTGCCCGCAGCTCTGGGCCTTTTAGTTTGCGGAACCCTAACCCTAGGCCTAACCCTAACCCTAACCCTAGGCCGGGCAGCCAATCAGCCTAGGGTTAGGGCAGGTGCCAAGGAGAAAGGCCTCGAGGAGGCCAGGTTGTGGCAGTTTTGCGAAGCCCCTGGGATGCTCTTTGCAGCTGCAGTGTGCCCGCAACTCTGGGCCTTTTAGTTTGCGGAACCCTAACCCTAGGCGTAACCCTAACCCTAACCCTAATCCTAGGCCGGGCAGCCAATCAGGCTAGGGTTAGGGCAGGTGCCAAGGAGAAAGGCCTCGAGGAGGCCAGGTTGTGGCAGTTTTGCGATGCCCCTGGGATGCCCTTTGCAGCTGCAGTGTGCCCGCAGCTGTGGGCCTTTTAGTTTGCGGAACCCTAACCCTAACCCTAACCCTAACCCTAGGCCGGGCAGCCAATCAGCCTAGGGTTAGGGCAGGTGCCAAGGAGAAAGGCCTCGAGGAGGCCAGGTTGTGGCAGTTTTGCGATGCCCCTGGGATGCCCTTTGCAGCTGCAGTGTGCCCGCAGCTCTGGGCCTTTTAGTTTGCGGAACCCTAACCCTAGGCGTAACCCTAACCCTAACCCTAGGCAGGGCAGCCAATCAGGCTAGGGTTAGGGCAGGTGCCAAGGAGAAAGGCCTCGAGGAGGCCAGGTTGTGGCAGTTTTGCGATGCCCCTGGGATGCCCTTTGCAGCTGCAGTGTGCCCGCAGCTCTGGGCCTTTTAGTTTGCGGAACCCTAACCCTAACCCTAACCCTAACCCTAACCCTAACCCTAGGCCGGGCAGCCAATCAGCCTAGGGTTAGGGCAGGTGCCAAGGAGAAAGGCCTCGAGGAGGCCAGGTTGTGGCAGTTTTGCGATGCCCCTGGGATGCCCTTTGCAGCTGCAGTGTGCCCGCAGCTCTGGGCCTTTTAGTTTGCGGAACCCTAACCCTAGGCCTAACCCTAACCCTAACCCTAGGCCGGGCAGCCAATCAGGCTAGGGTTAGGTCAGGTGCCAAGGAGAAAGGCCTCGAGGAGGCCAGGTTGTGGCAGTTTTGCGATGCCCCTGGGATGCCCTTTGCAGCTGCAGTGTGCCCGCAGCTCTGGGCCTTTTAGTTTGCGGAACCCTAACCCTAGGCGTAACCCTAACCCTAACCCTAGGCCGGGCAGCCAATCAGGCTAGGGTTAGGGCAGGTGCCAAGGAGAAAGGCCTCGAGGAGGCCAGGTTGTGGCAGTTTTGCGATGCCCCTGGGATGCCCTTTGCAGCTGCAGTGTGCCCGCAGCTCTGGGCCTTTTAGTTTGCGGAACCCTAACCCTAACCCTAACCCTAGGCCGGGCAGCCAATCAGCCTAGGGTTAGGGCAGGTGCCAAGGAGAAAGGCCTCGAGGAGGCCAGGTTGTGGCAGTTTTGCGAAGCCCCTGGGATGCCCTTTGCAGCTGCAGTGTGCCCGCAGCTCTGGGCCTTTTAGTTTGCGGAACCCTAACCCTAGGCGTAACCCTAACCCTAACCCTAGGCAGGGCAGCCAATCAGCCTAGGGTTAGGGCAGGTGCCAAGGAGAAAGGCCTCGAGGAGGCCAGGTTGTGGCAGTTTTGCGATGCCCCTGGGATGCCCTTTGCAGCTGCAGTGTGCCCGCAGCTCTGGGCCTTTTAGTTTGCGGAACCCTAACCCTAACCCTAACCCTAGGCCGGGCAGCCAATCAGCCTAGGGTTAGGGCAGGTGCCAAGGAGAAAGGCCTCGAGGAGGCCAGGTTGTGGCAGTTTTGCGATGCCCCTGGGATGCCCTTTGCAGCTGCAGTGTGCCCGCAGCTCTGGGCCTTTTAGTTTGCGGAACCCTAACCCTAGGCGTAACCCTAACCCTAACCCTAGGCCGGGCAGCCAATCAGCCTAGGGTTAGGGCAGGTGCCAAGGAGAAAGGCCTCGAGGAGGCCAGGTTGTGGCAGTTTTGCGATGCCCCTGGGATGCCCTTTGCAGCTGCAGTGTGCCCGCAGCTCTGGGCCTTTTAGTTTGCGGAACCCTAACCCTAACCCTAACCCTAACCCTAGGCCGGGCAGCCAATCAGCCTAGGGTTAGGGCAGGTGCCAAGGAGAAAGGCCTCGAGGAGGCCAGGTTGTGGCAGTTTTGCGATGCCCCTGGGATGCCCTTTGCAGCTGCAGTGTGCCCGCAGCTCTGGGCCTTTTAGTTTGCGGAACCCTAACCCTAACCCTAACCCTAACCCTAGGCAGGGCAGCCAATCAGCCTAGGGTTAGGGCAGGTGCCAAGGAGAAAGGCCTCGAGGAGGCCAGGTTGTGGCAGTTTTGCGATGCCCCTGGGATGCCCTTTGCAGCTGCAGTGTGCCCGCAGCTCTGGGCCTTTTAGTTTGCGGAACCCTAACCCTAGGCGTAACCCTAACCCTAACCCTAGGCAGGGCAGCCAATCAGGCTAGGGTTAGGGCAGGTGCCAAGGAGAAAGGCCTCGAGGAGGCCAGGTTGTGGCAGTTTTGCGATGCCCCTGGGATGCCCTTCGCAGCTGCAGTGTGCCCGCAGCTCTGGGCCTTTTAGTTTGCGGAACCCTAACCCTAACCCTAACCCTAACCCTAACCCTAGGCCGGGCAGCTAATCAGGCTAGGGTTAGGGCAGGTGCCAAGGAGAAAGGCCTCGAGGAGGCCAGGTTGTGGCAGTTTTGCGATGCCCCTGGGATGCCCTTTGCAGCTGCAGTGTGCCCGCAGCTCTGGGCCTTTTAGTTTGCGGAACCCTAACCCTAGGCGTAACCCTAACCCTAACCCTAGGCAGGGCAGCCAATCAGGCTAGGGTTAGGGCAGGTGCCAAGGAGAAAGGCCTCGAGGAGGCCAGGTTGTGGCAGTTTTGCGATGCCCCTGGGATGCCCTTTGCAGCTGCAGTGTGCCCGCAGCTCTGGGCCTTTTAGTTTGCGGAACCCTAACCCTAACCCTAACCCTAACCCTAACCCTAACCCTAGGCCGGGCAGCCAATCAGCCTAGGATTAGGGCAGGTGCCAAGGAGAAAGGCCTCGAGGAGGCCAGGTTGTGGCAGTTTTGCGATGCCCCTGGGATGCCCTTTGCAGCTGCAGTGTGCCCGCAGCTCTGGGCCTTTTAGTTTGCGGAACCCTAACCCTAGGCCTAACCCTAACCCTAACCCTAGGCCGGGCAGCCAATCAGCCTAGGGTTAGGGCAGGTGCCAAGGAGAAAGGCCTCGAGGAGGCCAGGTTGTGGCAGTTTTGCGATGCCCCTGGGATGCCCTTTGCAGCTGCAGTGTGCCCGCAGCTCTGGGCCTTTTAGTTTGCGGAACCCTAACCCTAACCCTAACCCTAGGCCGGGCAGCCAATCAGCCTAGGGTTAGGGCAGGTGCCAAGGAGAAAGGCCTCGAGGAGGCCAGGTTGTGGCAGTTTTGCGATGCCCCTGGGATGCCCTTTGCAGCTGCAGTGTGCCCGCAGCTCTGGGCCTTTTAGTTTGCGGAACCCTAACCCTAACCCTAACCCTAACCCTAACCCTAGGCCGGGCAGCTAATCAGCCTAGGGTTAGGGCAGGTGCCAAGGAGAAAGGCCTCGAGGAGGCCAGGTTGTGGCAGTTTTGCGATGCCCCTGGGATGCCCTTTGCAGCTGCAGTGTGCCCGCAGCTCTGGGCCTTTTAGTTTGCGGAACCCTAACCCTAGGCGTAACCCTAACCCTAACCCTAACCCTAGGCCGGGCAGCCAATCAGTCTAGGGTTAGGGCAGGTGCCAAGGAGAAAGGCCTCGAGGAGGCCAGGTTGTGGCAGTTTTGCGATGCCCCTGGGATGCCCTTTGCAGCTGCAGTGTGCCCGCAGCTCTGGGCCTTTTAGTTTGCGGAACCCTAACCCTAACCCTAACCCTAACCCTAGGCAGGGCAGCCAATCAGCCTAGGGTTAGGGCAGGTGCCAAGGAGAAAGGCCTCGAGGAGACCAGGTTGTGGCAGTTTTGCGATGCCCCTGGGATGCCCTTTGCAGCTGCAGTGTGCCCGCAGCTCTGGGCCTTTTAGTTTGCGGAACCCTAACCCTAGGCGTAACCCTAACCCTAACCCTAGGCAGGGCAGCCAATCAGCCTAGGGTTAGGGCAGGTGCCAAGGAGAAAGGCCTCGAGGAGGCCAGGTTGTGGCAGTTTTGCGATGCCCCTGGGATGCCCTTTGCAGCTGCAGTGTGCCCGCAGCTCTGGGCCTTTTAGTTTGCGGAACCCTAACCCTAACCCTAACCCTAACCCTAACCCTAACCCTAGGCCGGGCAGCCAATCAGCCTAGGGTTAGGGCAGGTGCCAAGGAGAAAGGCCTCGAGGAGGCCAGGTTGTGGCAGTTTTGCGATGCCCCTGGGATGCCCTTTGCAGCTGCAGTGTGCCCGCAGCTCTGGGCCTTTTAGTTTGCGGAACCCTAACCCTAACCCTAACCCTAACCCTAGGCCGGGCAGCCAATCAGCCTAGGGTTAGGGCAGGTGCCAAGGAGAAAGGCCTCGAGGAGGCCAGGTTGTGGCAGTTTTGCGATGCCCCTGGGATGCCCTTTGCAGCTGCAGTGTGCCCGCAGCTCTGGGCCTTTTAGTTTGCGGAACCCTAACCCTAGGCGTAACCCTAACCCTAACCCTAGGCAGGGCAGCCAATCAGCCTAGGGTTAGGGCAGGTGCCAAGGAGAAAGGCCTCGAGGAGGCCAGGTTGTGGCAGTTTTGCGATGCCCCTGGGATGCCCTTTGCAGCTGCAGTGTGCCCGCAGCTCTGGGCCTTTTAGTTTGCGGAACCCTAACCCTAGGCGTAACCCTAACCCTAACCCTAGGCAGGGCAGCCAATCAGCCTAGGGTTAGGGCAGGTGCCAAGGAGAAAGGCCTCGAGGAGGCCAGGTTGTGGCAGTTTTGCGATGCCCCTGGGATGCCCTTTGCAGCTGCAGTGTGCCCGCAGCTCTGGGCCTTTTAGTTTGCGGAACCCTAACCCTAACCCTAACCCTAACCCTAGGCCGGGCAGCCAATCAGCCTAGGGTTAGGGCAGGTGCCAAGGAGAAAGGCCTCGAGGAGGCCAGGTTGTGGCAGTTTTGCGATGCCCCTGGGATGCCCTTTGCAGCTGCAGTGTGCCCGCAGCTCTGGGCCTTTTAGTTTGCGGAACCCTAACCCTAACCCTAACCCTAACCCTAGGCCGGGCAGCCAATCAGCCTAGGGTTAGGGCAGGTGCCAAGGAGAAAGGCCTCGAGGAGACCAGGTTGTGGCAGTTTTGCGATGCCCCTGGGATGCCCTTTGCAGCTGCAGTGTGCCCGCAGCTCTGGGCCTTTTAGTTTGCGGAACCCTAACCCTAGGCGTAACCCTAACCCTAACCCTAGGCAGGGCAGCCAATCAGGCTAGGGTTAGGGCAGGTGCCAAGGAGAAAGGCCTCGAGGAGGCCAGGTTGTGGCAGTTTTGCGATGCCCCTGGGATGCCCTTTGCAGCTGCAGTGTGCCCGCAGCTCTGGGCCTTTTAGTTTGCGGAACCCTAACCCTAACCCTAACCCTAACCCTAACCCTAACCCTAGGCCGGGCAGCCAATCAGCCTAGGGTTAGGGCAGGTGCCAAGGAGAAAGGCCTCGAGGAGGCCAGGTTGTGGCAGTTTTGCGATGCCCCTGGGATGCCCTTTGCAGCTGCAGTGTGCCCGCAGCTCTGGGCCTTTTAGTTTGCGGAACCCTAACCCTAACCCTAACCCTAACCCTAACCCTAACCCTAGGCCGGGCAGCCAATCAGCCTAGGGTTAGGGCAGGTGCCAAGGAGAAAGGCCTCGAGGAGGCCAGGTTGTGGCAGTTTTGCGATGCCCCTGGGATGCCCTTCGCAGCTGCAGTGTGCCCGCAGCTCTGGGCCTTTTAGTTTGCGGAACCCTAACCCTAGGCGTAACCCTAACCCTAACCCTAGGCAGGGCAGCCAATCAGCCTAGGGTTAGGGCAGGTGCCAAGGAGAAAGGCCTCGAGGAGGCCAGGTTGTGGCAGTTTTGCGATGCCCCTGGGATGCCCTTTGCAGCTGCAGTGTGCCCGCAGCTCTGGGCCTTTTAGTTTGCGGAACCCTAACCCTAGGCGTAACCCTAACCCTAACCCTAGGCAGGGCAGCCAATCAGCCTAGGGTTAGGGCAGGTGCCAAGGAGAAAGGCCTCGAGGAGGCCAGGTTGTGGCAGTTTTGCGATGCCCCTGGGATGCCCTTTGCAGCTGCAGTGTGCCCGCAGCTGTGGGCCTTTTAGTTTGCGGAACCCTAACCCTAACCCTAACCCTAACCCTAACCCTAACCCTAACCCTAGGCAGGGCAGCCAATCAGGCTAGGGTTAGGGCAGGTGCCAAGGAGAAAGGCCTCGAGGAGGTCAGGTTGTGGCAGTTTTGCGATGCCCCTGGGATGCCCTTTGCAGCTGCAGTGTGCCCGCAGCTCTGGGCCTTTTAGTTTGCGGAACCCTAACCCTAACCCTAACCCTAACCCTAGGCCGGGCAGCCAATCAGCCTAGGGTTAGGGCAGGTGCCAAGGAGAAAGGCCTCGAGGAGGCCAGGTTGTGGCAGTTTTGCGAAGCCCCTGGGATGCTCTTTGCAGCTGCAGTGTGCCCGCAGCTCTGGGCCTTTTAGTTTGCGGAACCCTAACCCTAGGCGTAACCCTAACCCTAACCCTAGGCCGGGCAGCCAATCAGCCTAGGGTTAGGGCAGGTGCCAAGGAGAAAGGCCTCGAGGAGGCCAGGTTGTGGCAGTTTTGCGATGCCCCTGGGATGCCCTTTGCAGCTGCAGTGTGCCCGCAGCTCTGGGCCTTTTAGTTTGCGGAACCCTAACCCTAACCCTAACCCTAACCCTAGGCCGGGCAGCCAATCAGCCTAGGGTTAGGGCAGGTGCCAAGGAGAAAGGCCTCGAGGAGGCCAGGTTGTGGCAGTTTTGCGATGCCCCTGGGATGCCCTTTGCAGCTGCAGTGTGCCCGCAGCTCTGGGCCTTTTAGTTTGCGGAACCCTAACCCTAACCCTAACCCTAACCCTAACCCTAGGCCGGGCAGCCAATCAGGCTAGGGTTAGGGCAGGTGCCAAGGAGAAAGGCCTCGAGGAGGCCAGGTTGTGGCAGTTTTGCGATGCCCCTGGGATGCCCTTTGCAGCTGCAGTGTGCCCGCAGCTCTGGGCCTTTTAGTTTGCGGAACCCTAACCCTAACCCTAACCCTAACCCTAGGCCGGGCAGCCAATCAGCCTAGGGTTAGGGCAGGTGCCAAGGAGAAAGGCCTCGAGGAGACCAGGTTGTGGCAGTTTTGCGATGCCCCTGGGATGCCCTTTGCAGCTGCAGTGTGCCCGCAGCTCTGGGCCTTTTAGTTTGCGGAACCCTAACCCTAGGCGTAACCCTAACCCTAACCCTAGGCAGGGCAGCCAATCAGGCTAGGGTTAGGGCAGGTGCCAAGGAGAAAGGCCTCGAGGAGGCCAGGTTGTGGCAGTTTTGCGATGCCCCTGGGATGCCCTTTGCAGCTGCAGTGTGCCCGCAGCTCTGGGCCTTTTAGTTTGCGGAACCCTAACCCTAGGCGTAACCCTAACCCTAACCCTAGGCAGGGCAGCCAATCAGGCTAGGGTTAGGGCAGGTGCCAAGGAGAAAGGCCTCGAGGAGGCCAGGTTGTGGCAGTTTTGCGATGCCCCTGGGATGCCCTTTGCAGCTGCAGTGTGCCCGCAGCTCTGGGCCTTTTAGTTTGCGGAACCCTAACCCTAGGCGTAACCCTAACCCTAACCCTAGGCAGGGCAGCCAATCAGCCTAGGGTTAGGGCAGGTGCCAAGGAGAAAGGCCTCGAGGAGGCCAGGTTGTGGCAGTTTTGCGATGCCCCTGGGATGCCCTTTGCAGCTGCAGTGTGCCCGCAGCTCTGGGCCTTTTAGTTTGCGGAACCCTAACCCTAACCCTAACCCTAACCCTAACCCTAACCCTAGGCCGGGCAGCCAATCAGCCTAGGGTTAGGGCAGGTGCCAAGGAGAAAGGCCTCGAGGAGGCCAGGTTGTGGCAGTTTTGCGATGCCCCTGGGATGCCCTTTGCAGCTGCAGTGTGCCCGCAGCTCTGGGCCTTTTAGTTTGCGGAACCCTAACCCTAACCCTAACCCTAACCCTAGGCCGGGCAGCCAATCAGCCTAGGGTTAGGGCAGGTGCCAAGGAGAAAGGCCTCGAGGAGGCCAGGTTGTGGCAGTTTTGCGATGCCCCTGGGATGCCCTTTGCAGCTGCAGTGTGCCCGCAGCTCTGGGCCTTTTAGTTTGCGGAACCCTAACCCTAGGCGTAACCCTAACCCTAACCCTAGGCAGGGCAGCCAATCAGCCTAGGGTTAGGGCAGGTGCCAAGGAGAAAGGCCTCGAGGAGGCCAGGTTGTGGCAGTTTTGCGATGCCCCTGGGATGCCCTTTGCAGCTGCAGTGTGCCCGCAGCTCTGGGCCTTTTAGTTTGCGGAACCCTAACCCTAGGCGTAACCCTAACCCTAACCCTAGGCAGGGCAGCCAATCAGCCTAGGGTTAGGGCAGGTGCCAAGGAGAAAGGCCTCGAGGAGGCCAGGTTGTGGCAGTTTTGCGATGCCCCTGGGATGCCCTTTGCAGCTGCAGTGTGCCCGCAGCTCTGGGCCTTTTAGTTTGCGGAACCCTAACCCTAACCCTAACCCTAACCCTAGGCCGGGCAGCCAATCAGCCTAGGGTTAGGGCAGGTGCCAAGGAGAAAGGCCTCGAGGAGGCCAGGTTGTGGCAGTTTTGCGATGCCCCTGGGATGCCCTTTGCAGCTGCAGTGTGCCCGCAGCTCTGGGCCTTTTAGTTTGCGGAACCCTAACCCTAACCCTAACCCTAACCCTAGGCCGGGCAGCCAATCAGCCTAGGGTTAGGGCAGGTGCCAAGGAGAAAGGCCTCGAGGAGACCAGGTTGTGGCAGTTTTGCGATGCCCCTGGGATGCCCTTTGCAGCTGCAGTGTGCCCGCAGCTCTGGGCCTTTTAGTTTGCGGAACCCTAACCCTAGGCGTAACCCTAACCCTAACCCTAGGCAGGGCAGCCAATCAGGCTAGGGTTAGGGCAGGTGCCAAGGAGAAAGGCCTCGAGGAGGCCAGGTTGTGGCAGTTTTGCGATGCCCCTGGGATGCCCTTTGCAGCTGCAGTGTGCCCGCAGCTCTGGGCCTTTTAGTTTGCGGAACCCTAACCCTAACCCTAACCCTAACCCTAACCCTAACCCTAGGCCGGGCAGCCAATCAGCCTAGGGTTAGGGCAGGTGCCAAGGAGAAAGGCCTCGAGGAGGCCAGGTTGTGGCAGTTTTGCGATGCCCCTGGGATGCCCTTTGCAGCTGCAGTGTGCCCGCAGCTCTGGGCCTTTTAGTTTGCGGAACCCTAACCCTAACCCTAACCCTAACCCTAACCCTAACCCTAGGCCGGGCAGCCAATCAGCCTAGGGTTAGGGCAGGTGCCAAGGAGAAAGGCCTCGAGGAGGCCAGGTTGTGGCAGTTTTGCGATGCCCCTGGGATGCCCTTCGCAGCTGCAGTGTGCCCGCAGCTCTGGGCCTTTTAGTTTGCGGAACCCTAACCCTAGGCGTAACCCTAACCCTAACCCTAGGCAGGGCAGCCAATCAGCCTAGGGTTAGGGCAGGTGCCAAGGAGAAAGGCCTCGAGGAGGCCAGGTTGTGGCAGTTTTGCGATGCCCCTGGGATGCCCTTTGCAGCTGCAGTGTGCCCGCAGCTCTGGGCCTTTTAGTTTGCGGAACCCTAACCCTAGGCGTAACCCTAACCCTAACCCTAGGCAGGGCAGCCAATCAGCCTAGGGTTAGGGCAGGTGCCAAGGAGAAAGGCCTCGAGGAGGCCAGGTTGTGGCAGTTTTGCGATGCCCCTGGGATGCCCTTTGCAGCTGCAGTGTGCCCGCAGCTGTGGGCCTTTTAGTTTGCGGAACCCTAACCCTAACCCTAACCCTAACCCTAACCCTAACCCTAACCCTAGGCAGGGCAGCCAATCAGGCTAGGGTTAGGGCAGGTGCCAAGGAGAAAGGCCTCGAGGAGGTCAGGTTGTGGCAGTTTTGCGATGCCCCTGGGATGCCCTTTGCAGCTGCAGTGTGCCCGCAGCTCTGGGCCTTTTAGTTTGCGGAACCCTAACCCTAACCCTAACCCTAACCCTAGGCCGGGCAGCCAATCAGCCTAGGGTTAGGGCAGGTGCCAAGGAGAAAGGCCTCGAGGAGGCCAGGTTGTGGCAGTTTTGCGAAGCCCCTGGGATGCTCTTTGCAGCTGCAGTGTGCCCGCAGCTCTGGGCCTTTTAGTTTGCGGAACCCTAACCCTAGGCGTAAATCTAACCCTAACCCTAGGCCGGGCAGCCAATCAGCCTAGGGTTAGGGCAGGTGCCAAGGAGAAAGGCCTCGAGGAGGCCAGGTTGTGGCAGTTTTGCGATGCCCCTGGGATGCCCTTTGCAGCTGCAGTGTGCCCGCAGCTCTGGGCCTTTTAGTTTGCGGAACCCTAACCCTAACCCTAACCCTAACCCTAGGCCGGGCAGCCAATCAGCCTAGGGTTAGGGCAGGTGCCAAGGAGAAAGGCCTCGAGGAGGCCAGGTTGTGGCAGTTTTGCGATGCCCCTGGGATGCCCTTTGCAGCTGCAGTGTGCCCGCAGCTCTGGGCCTTTTAGTTTGCGGAACCCTAACCCTAACCCTAACCCTAACCCTAACCCTAGGCCGGGCAGCCAATCAGGCTAGGGTTAGGGCAGGTGCCAAGGAGAAAGGCCTCGAGGAGGCCAGGTTGTGGCAGTTTTGCGATGCCCCTGGGATGCCCTTTGCAGCTGCAGTGTGCCCACAGCTCTGGGCCTTTTAGTTTGCGGAACCCTAACCCTAACCCTAACCCTAACCCTAGGCCGGGCAGCCAATCAGCCTAGGGTTAGGGCAGGTGCCAAGGAGAAAGGCCTCGAGGAGACCAGGTTGTGGCAGTTTTGCGATGCCCCTGGGATGCCCTTTGCAGCTGCAGTGTGCCCGCAGCTCTGGGCCTTTTAGTTTGCGGAACCCTAACCCTAGGCGTAACCCTAACCCTAACCCTAGGCAGGGCAGCCAATCAGGCTAGGGTTAGGGCAGGTGCCAAGGAGAAAGGCCTCGAGGAGGCCAGGTTGTGGCAGTTTTGCGATGCCCCTGGGATGCCCTTTGCAGCTGCAGTGTGCCCGCAGCTCTGGGCCTTTTAGTTTGCGGAACCCTAACCCTAGGCGTAACCCTAACCCTAACCCTAGGCAGGGCAGCCAATCAGGCTAGGGTTAGGGCAGGTGCCAAGGAGAAAGGCCTCGAGGAGGCCAGGTTGTGGCAGTTTTGCGATGCCCCTGGGATGCCCTTCGCAGCTGCAGTGTGCCCGCAGCTCTGGGCCTTTTAGTTTGCGGAACCCTAACCCTAACCCTAACCCTAACCCTAACCCTAGGCCGGGCAGCCAATCAGGCTAGGGTTAGGGCAGGTGCCAAGGAGAAAGGCCTCGAGGAGGCCAGGTTGTGGCAGTTTTGCGATGCCCCTGGGATGCCCTTTGCAGCTGCAGTGTGCCCGCAGCTCTGGGCCTTTTAGTTTGCGGAACCCTAACCCTAGGCCTAACCCTAACCCTAACCCTAGGCCGGGCAGCCAATCAGCCTAGGGTTAGGGCAGGTGCCAAGGAGAAAGCCCCCGAGGAGGCCAGGTTGTGGCAGTTTTGCGATGCCCCTGGGATGCCCTTTGCAGCTGCAGTGTGCCCGCAGCTCTGGGCCTTTTAGTTTGCGGAACCCTAACCCTAGGCGTAACCCTAACCCTAACCCTAACCCTAGGCCGGGCAGCCAATCAGGCTAGGGTTAGGGCAGGTGCCAAGGAGAAAGGCCTCGAGGAGGCCAGGTTGTGGCAGTTTTGCGATGCCCCTGGGATGCCCTTTGCAGCTGCAGTGTGCCCGCAGCTCTGGGCCTTTTAGTTTGCGGAACCCTAACCCTAACCCTAACCCTAACCCTAGGCCGGGCAGCCAATCAGCCTAGGGTTAGGGCAGGTGCCAAGGAGAAAGGCCTCGAGGAGACCAGGTTGCGGCAGTTTTGCGATGCCCCTGGGATGCCCTTTGCAGCTGCAGTGTGCCCGCAGCTCTGGGCCTTTTAGTTTGCGGAACCCTAACCCTAGGCGTAACCCTAACCCTAACCCTAGGCAGGGCAGCCAATCAGGCTAGGGTTAGGGCAGGTGCCAAGGAGAAAGGCCTCGAGGAGGCCAGGTTGTGGCAGTTTTGCGATGCCCCTGGGATGCCCTTTGCAGCTGCAGTGTGCCCGCAGCTCTGGGCCTTTTAGTTTGCGGAACCCTAACCCTAACCCTAACCCTAACCCTAGGCCGGGCAGCCAATCAGCCTAGGGTTAGGGCAGGTGCCAAGGAGAAAGGCCTCGAGGAGGCCAGGTTGTGGCAGTTTTGCGATGCCCCTGGGATGCCCTTTGCAGCTGCAGTGTGCCCGCAGCTCTGGGCCTTTTAGTTTGCGGAACCCTAACCCTAGGCGTAACCCTAACCCTAACCCTAGGCAGGGCAGCCAATCAGCCTAGGGTTAGGGCAGGTGCCAAGGAGAAAGGCCTCGAGGAGGCCAGGTTGTGGCAGTTTTGCGATGCCCCTGGGATGCCCTTTGCAGCTGCAGTGTGCCCGCAGCTCTGGGCCTTTTAGTTTGCGGAACCCTAACCCTAGGCGTAACCCTAACCCTAACCCTAGGCAGGGCAGCCAATCAGCCTAGGGTTAGGGCAGGTGCCAAGGAGAAAGGCCTCGAGGAGGCCAGGTTGTGGCAGTTTTGCGATGCCCCTGGGATGCCCTTTGCAGCTGCAGTGTGCCCGCAGCTCTGGGCCTTTTAGTTTGCGGAACCCTAACCCTAACCCTAACCCTAACCCTAGGCCGGGCAGCCAATCAGCCTAGGGTTAGGGCAGGTGCCAAGGAGAAAGGCCTCGAGGAGGCCAGGTTGTGGCAGTTTTGCGATGCCCCTGGGATGCCCTTTGCAGCTGCAGTGTGCCCGCAGCTCTGGGCCTTTTAGTTTGCGGAACCCTAACCCTAGGCGTAACCCTAACCCTAACCCTAGGCAGGGCAGCCAATCAGGCTAGGGTTAGGGCAGGTGCCAAGGAGAAAGGCCTCGAGGAGGCCAGGTTGTGGCAGTTTTGCGATGCCCCTGGGATGCCCTTTGCAGCTGCAGTGTGCCCGCAGCTCTGGGCCTTTTAGTTTGCGGAACCCTAACCCTAACCCTAACCCTAACCCTAACCCTAACCCTAACCCTAGGCCGGGCAGCCAATCAGCCTAGGGTTAGGGCAGGTGCCAAGGAGAAAGGCCTCGAGGAGGCCAGGTTGTGGCAGTTTTGCGATGCCCCTGGGATGCCCTTTGCAGCTGCAGTGTGCCCGCAGCTCTGGGCCTTTTAGTTTGCGGAACCCTAACCCTAACCCTAACCCTAACCCTAACCCTAACCCTAACCCTAGGCCGGGCAGCCAATCAGCCTAGGGTTAGGGCAGGTGCCAAGGAGAAAGGCCTCGAGGAGGCCAGGTTGTGGCAGTTTTGCGATGCCCCTGGAATGCCCTTCGCAGCTGCAGTGTGCCCGCAGCTCTGGGCCTTTTAGTTTGCGGAACCCTAACCCTAGGCGTAACCCTAACCCTAACCCTAGGCAGGGCAGCCAATCAGCCTAGGGTTAGGGCAGGTGCCAAGGAGAAAGGCCTCGAGGAGGCCAGGTTGTGGCAGTTTTGCGATGCCCCTGGGATGCCCTTTGCAGCTGCAGTGTGCCCGCAGCTCTGGGCCTTTTAGTTTGCGGAACCCTAACCCTAGGCGTAACCCTAACCCTAACCCTAGGCAGGGCAGCCAATCAGCCTAGGGTTAGGGCAGGTGCCAAGGAGAAAGGCCTCGAGGAGGTCAGGTTGTGGCAGTTTTGCGATGCCCCTGGGATGCCCTTTGCAGCTGCAGTGTGCCCGCAGCTCTGGGCCTTTTAGTTTGCGGAACCCTAACCCTAACCCTAACCCTAACCCTAGGCCGGGCAGCCAATCAGCCTAGGGTTAGGGCAGGTGCCAAGGAGAAAGGCCTCGAGGAGGCCAGGTTGTGGCAGTTTTGCGAAGCCCCTGGGATGCTCTTTGCAGCTGCAGTGTGCCCGCAGCTCTGGGCCTTTTAGTTTGCGGAACCCTAACCCTAGGCGTAACCCTAACCCTAACCCTAGGCCGGGCAGCCAATCAGCCTAGGGTTAGGGCAGGTGCCAAGGAGAAAGGCCTCGAGGAGGCCAGGTTGTGGCAGTTTTGCGATGCCCCTGGGATGCCCTTTGCAGCTGCAGTGTGCCCGCAGCTCTGGGCATTTTAGTTTGCGGAACCCTAACCCTAACCCTAACCCTAACCCTAGGCCGGGCAGCCAATCAGCCTAGGGTTAGGGCAGGTGCCAAGGAGAAAGGCCTCGAGGAGGCCAGGTTGTGGCAGTTTTGCGATGCCCCTGGGATGCCCTTTGCAGCTGCAGTGTGCCCGCAGCTCTGGGCCTTTTAGTTTGCGGAACCCTAACCCTAACCCTAACCCTAACCCTAACCCTAGGCCGGGCAGCCAATCAGGCTAGGGTTAGGGCAGGTGCCAAGGAGAAAGGCCTCGAGGAGGCCAGGTTGTGGCAGTTTTGCGATGCCCCTGGGATGCCCTTTGCAGCTGCAGTGTGCCCGCAGCTCTGGGCCTTTTAGTTTGCGGAACCCTAACCCTAACCCTAACCCTAACCCTAGGCCGGGCAGCCAATCAGCCTAGGGTTAGGGCAGGTGCCAAGGAGAAAGGCCTCGAGGAGACCAGGTTGTGGCAGTTTTGCGATGCCCCTGGGATGCCCTTTGCAGCTGCAGTGTGCCCGCAGCTCTGGGCCTTTTAGTTTGCGGAACCCTAACCCTAGGCGTAACCCTAACCCTAACCCTAGGCAGGGCAGCCAATCAGGCTAGGGTTAGGGCAGGTGCCAAGGAGAAAGGCCTCGAGGAGGCCAGGTTGTGGCAGTTTTGCGATGCCCCTGGGATGCCCTTTGCAGCTGCAGTGTGCCCGCAGCTCTGGGCCTTTTAGTTTGCGGAACCCTAACCCTAGGCGTAACCCTAACCCTAACCCTAGGCAGGGCAGCCAATCAGGCTAGGGTTAGGGCAGGTGCCAAGGAGAAAGGCCTCGAGGAGGCCAGGTTGTGGCAGTTTTGCGATGCCCCTGGGATGCCCTTTGCAGCTGCAGTGTGCCCGCAGCTCTGGGCCTTTTAGTTTGCGGAACCCTAACCCTAACCCTAACCCTAACCCTAACCCTAACCCTAGGCCGGGCAGCCAATCAGCCTAGGGTTAGGGCAGGTGCCAAGGAGAAAGGCCTCGAGGAGGCCAGGTTGTGGCAGTTTTGCGATGCCCCTGGGATGCCCTTCGCAGCTGCAGTGTGCCCGCAGCTCTGGGCCTTTTAGTTTGCGGAACCCTAACCCTAGGCGTAACCCTAACCCTAACCCTAGGCAGGGCAGCCAATCAGCCTAGGGTTAGGGCAGGTGCCAAGGAGAAAGGCCTCGAGGAGGCCAGGTTGTGGCAGTTTTGCGATGCCCCTGGGATGCCCTTTGCAGCTGCAGTGTGCCCGCAGCTCTGGGCCTTTTAGTTTGCGGAACCCTAACCCTAACCCTAACCCTAACCCTAACCCTAACCCTAGGCAGGGCAGCCAATCAGGCTAGGGTTAGGGCAGGTGCCAAGGAGAAAGGCCTCGAGGAGGTCAGGTTGTGGCAGTTTTGCGATGCCCCTGGGATGCCCTTTGCAGCTGCAGTGTGCCCGCAGCTCTGGGCCTTTTAGTTTGCGGAACCCTAACCCTAACCCTAACCCTAACCCTAGGCCGGGCAGCCAATCAGCCTAGGGTTAGGGCAGGTGCCAAGGAGAAAGGCCTCGAGGAGGCCAGGTTGTGGCAGTTTTGCGAAGCCCCTGGGATGCTCTTTGCAGCTGCAGTGTGCCCGCAGCTCTGGGCCTTTTAGTTTGCGGAACCCTAACCCTAGGCGTAACCCTAACCCTAACCCTAGGCCGGGCAGCCAATCAGCCTAGGGTTAGGGCAGGTGCCAAGGAGAAAGGCCTCGAGGAGGCCAGGTTGTGGCAGTTTTGGGATGCCCCTGGGATGCCCTTTGCAGCTGCAGTGTGCCCGCAGCTCTGGGCCTTTTAGTTTGCGGAATCCTAACCCTAACCCTAACCCTAACCCTAACCCTAACCCTAGGCCGGGCAGCCAATCAGCCTAGGGTTAGGGCAGGTGCCAAGGAGAAAGGCCTCGAGGAGGCCAGGTTGTGGCAGTTTTGCGATGCCCCTGGGATGCCCTTTGCAGCTGCAGTGTGCCCGCAGCTCTGGGCCTTTTAGTTTGCGGAACCCTAACCCTAGGCGTAACCCTAACCCTAACCCTAGGCAGGGCAGCCAATCAGGCTAGGGTTAGGGCAGGTGCCAAGGAGAAAGGCCTCGAGGAGGCCAGGTTGTGGCAGTTTTGCGATGCCCCTGGGATGCCCTTTGCAGCTGCAGTGTGCCCGCAGCTCTGGGCCTTTTAGTTTGCGGAACCCTAACCCTAGGCGTAACCCTAACCCTAACCCTAACCCTAGGCCGGGCAGCCAATCAGCCTAGGGTTAGGGCAGGTGCCAAGGAGAAAGGCCTCGAGGAGGCCAGGTTGTGGCAGTTTTGCGATGCCCCTGGGATGCCCTTTGCAGCTGCAGTGTGCCCGCAGCTCTGGGCCTTTTAGTTTGCGGAACCCTAACCCTAACCCTAACCCTAACCCTAACCCTAGGCCGGGCAGCCAATCAGCCTAGGGTTAGGGCAGGTGCCAAGGAGAAAGGCCTCGAGGAGGCCAGGTTGTGGCAGTTTTGCGATGCCCCTGGGATGCCCTTTGCAGCTGCAGTGTGCCCGCAGCTCTGGGCCTTTTAGTTTGCGGAACCCTAACCCTAACCCTAACCCTAACCCTAGGCCGGGCAGCCAATCAGCCTAGGGTTAGGGCAGGTGCCAAGGAGAAAGGCCTCGAGGAGGCCAGGTTGTGGCAGTTTTGCGAAGCCCCTGGGATGCTCTTTGCAGCTGCAGTGTGCCCGCAGCTCTGGGCCTTTTAGTTTGCGGAACCCTAACCCTAGGCGTAACCCTAACCCTAACCCTAGGCCGGGCAGCCAATCAGCCTAGGGTTAGGGCAGGTGCCAAGGAGAAAGGCCTCGAGGAGGCCAGGTTGTGGCAGTTTTGCGATGCCCCTGGGATGCCCTTTGCAGCTGCAGTGTGCCCGCAGCTCTGGGCATTTTAGTTTGCGGAACCCTAACCCTAACCCTAACCCTAACCCTAGGCCGGGCAGCCAATCAGCCTAGGGTTAGGGCAGGTGCCAAGGAGAAAGGCCTCGAGGAGGCCAGGTTGTGGCAGTTTTGCGATGCCCCTGGGATGCCCTTTGCAGCTGCAGTGTGCCCGCAGCTCTGGGCCTTTTAGTTTGCGGAACCCTAACCCTAACCCTAACCCTAACCCTAGGCCGGGCAGCCAATCAGGCTAGGGTTAGGGCAGGTGCCAAGGAGAAAGGCCTCGAGGAGGCCAGGTTGTGGCAGTTTTGGGATGCCCCTGGGATGCCCTTTGCAGCTGCAGTGTGCCCGCAGCTCTGGGCCTTTTAGTTTGCGGAACCCTAACCCTAACCCTAACCCTAACCCTAGGCCGGGCAGCCAATCAGCCTAGGGTTAGGGCAGGTGCCAAGGAGAAAGGCCTCGAGGAGACCAGGTTGTGGCAGTTTTGCGATGCCCCTGGGATGCCCTTTGCAGCTGCAGTGTGCCCGCAGCTCTGGGCCTTTTAGTTTGCGGAACCCTAACCCTAGGCGTAACCCTAACCCTAACCCTAGGCAGGGCAGCCAATCAGGCTAGGGTTAGGGCAGGTGCCAAGGAGAAAGGCCTCGAGGAGGCCAGGTTGTGGCAGTTTTGCGATGCCCCTGGGATGCCCTTTGCAGCTGCAGTGTGCCCGCAGCTCTGGGCCTTTTAGTTTGCGGAACCCTAACCCTAACCCTAACCCTAACCCTAACCGTAGGCCGGGCAGCCAATCAGCCTAGGGTTAGGGCAGGTGCCAAGGAGAAAGGCCTCGAGGAGGCCAGGTTGTGGCAGTTTTGCGATGCCCCTGGGATGCCCTTTGCAGCTGCAGTGTGCCCGCAGCTCTGGGCCTTTTAGTTTGCGGAACCCTAACCCTAACCCTAACCCTAACCCTAACCCTAACCCTAGGCCGGGCAGCCAATCAGCCTAGGGTTAGGGCAGGTGCCAAGGAGAAAGGCCTCGAGGAGGCCAGGTTGTGGCAGTTTTGCGATGCCCCTGGGATGCCCTTCGCAGCTGCAGTGTGCCCGCAGCTCTGGGCCTTTTAGTTTGCGGAACCCTAACCCTAGGCGTAACCCTAACCCTAACCCTAGGCAGGGCAGCCAATCAGCCTAGGGTTAGGGCAGGTGCCAAGGAGAAAGGCCTCGAGGAGGCCAGGTTGTGGCAGTTTTGCGATGCCCCTGGGATGCCCTTTGCAGCTGCAGTGTGCCCGCAGCTCTGGGCCTTTTAGTTTGCGGAACCCTAACCCTAGGCGTAACCCTAACCCTAACCCTAGGCAGGGCAGCCAATCAGCCTAGGGTTAGGGAAGGTGCCAAGGAGAAAGGCCTCGAGGAGGCCAGGTTGTGGCAGTTTTGCGATGCCCCTGGGATGCCCTTTGCAGCTGCAGTGTGCCCGCAGCTGTGGGCCTTTTAGTTTGCGGAACCCTAACCCTAACCCTAACCCTAACCCTAACCCTAACCCTAGGCAGGGCAGCCAATCAGGCTAGGGTTAGGGCAGGTGCCAAGGAGAAAGGCCTCGAGGAGGTCAGGTTGTGGCAGTTTTGCGATGCCCCTGGGATGCCCTTTGCAGCTGCAGTGTGCCCGCAGCTCTGGGCCTTTTAGTTTGCGGAACCCTAACCCTAACCCTAACCCTAACCCTAGGCCGGGCAGCCAATCAGCCTAGGGTTAGGGCAGGTGCCAAGGAGAAAGGCCTCGAGGAGGCCAGGTTGTGGCAGTTTTGCGAAGCCCCTGGGATGCTCTTTGCAGCTGCAGTGTGCCCGCAGCTCTGGGCCTTTTAGTTTGCGGAACCCTAACCCTAGGCGTAACCCTAACCCTAACCCTAGGCCGGGCAGCCAATCAGCCTAGGGTTAGGGCAGGTGCCAAGGAGAAAGGCCTCGAGGAGGCCAGGTTGTGGCAGTTTTGCGATGCCCCTGGGATGCCCTTTGCAGCTGCAGTGTGCCCGCAGCTCTGGGCCTTTTAGTTTGCGGAATCCTAACCCTAACCCTAACCCTAACCCTAACCCTAGGCCGGGCAGCCAATCAGCCTAGGGTTAGGGCAGGTGCCAAGGAGAAAGGCCTCGAGGAGGCCAGGTTGTGGCAGTTTTGCGATGCCCCTGGGATGCCCTTTGCAGCTGCAGTGTGCCCGCAGCTCTGGGCCTTTTAGTTTGCGGAACCCTAACCCTAGGCGTAACCCTAACCCTAACCCTAGGCCGGGCAGCCAATCAGGCTAGGGTTAGGGCAGGTGCCAAGGAGAAAGGCCTCGAGGAGGCCAGGTTGTGGCAGTTTTGCGATGCCCCTGGGATGCCCTTTGCAGCTGCAGTGTGCCCGCAGCTCTGGGCCTTTTAGTTTGCGGAACCCTAACCCTAGGCGTAACCCTAACCCTAACCCTAACCCTAGGCCGGGCAGCCAATCAGCCTAGGGTTAGGGCAGGTGCCAAGGAGAAAGGCCTCGAGGAGGCCAGGTTGTGGCAGTTTTGCGATGCCCCTGGGATGCCCTTTGCAGCTGCAGTGTGCCCGCAGCTCTGGGCCTTTTAGTTTGCGGAACCCTAACCCTAACCCTAACCCTAACCCTAACCCTAGGCCGGGCAGCCAATCAGCCTAGGGTTAGGGCAGGTGCCAAGGAGAAAGGCCTCGAGGAGGCCAGGTTGTGGCAGTTTTGCGATGCCCCTGGGATGCCCTTTGCAGCTGCAGTGTGCCCGCAGCTCTGGGCCTTTTAGTTTGCGGAACCCTAACCCTAACCCTAACCCTAACCCTAGGCCGGGCAGCCAATCAGCCTAGGGTTAGGGCAGGTGCCAAGGAGAAAGGCCTCGAGGAGGCCAGGTTGTGGCAGTTTTGCGAAGCCCCTGGGATGCTCTTTGCAGCTGCAGTGTGCCCGCAGCTCTGGGCCTTTTAGTTTGCGGAACCCTAACCCTAGGCGTAACCCTAACCCTAACCCTAGGCAGGGCAGCCAATCAGCCTAGGGTTAGGGCAGGTGCCAAGGAGAAAGGCCTCGAGGAGGCCAGGTTGTGGCAGTTTTGCGATGCCCCTGGGATGCCCTTTGCAGCTGCAGTGTGCCCGCAGCTCTGGGCCTTTTAGTTTGCGGAACCCTAACCCTAACCCTAACCCTAACCCTAGGCAGGGCAGCCAATCAGCCTAGGGTTAGGGCAGGTGCCAAGGAGAAAGGCCTCGAGGAGGCCAGGTTGTGGCAGTTTTGCGATGCCCCTGGGATGCCCTTTGCAGCTGCAGTGTGCCCGCAGCTCTGGGCCTTTTAGTTTGCGGAACCCTAACCCTAGGCGTAACCCTAACCCTAACCCTAGGCCGGGCAGCCAATCAGCCTAGGGTTAGGGCAGGTGCCAAGGAGAAAGGCCTCGAGGAGGCCAGGTTGTGGCAGTTTTGCGATGCCCCTGGGATGCCCTTTGCAGCTGCAGTGTGCCCGCAGCTCTGGGCCTTTTAGTTTGCGGAACCCTAACCCTAACCCTAACCCTAACCCTAGGCCGGGCAGCCAATCAGGCTAGGGTTAGGGCAGGTGCCAAGGAGAAAGGCCTCGAGGAGGCCAGGTTGTGGCAGTTTTGCGAAGCCCCTGGGATGCTCTTTGCAGCTGCAGTGTGCCCGCAGCTCTGGGCCTTTTAGTTTGCGGAACCCTAACCCTAGGCGTAACCCTAACCCTAACCCTAGGCCGGGCAGCCAATCAGCCTAGGGTTAGGGCAGGTGCCAAGGAGAAAGGCCTCGAGGAGGCCAGGTTGTGGCAGTTTTGCGATGCCCCTGGGATGCCCTTTGCAGCTGCAGTGTGCCCGCAGCTCTGGGCCTTTTAGTTTGCGGAACCCTAACCCTAGGCGTAACCCTAACCCTAACCCTAGGCAGGGCAGCCAATCAGGCTAGGGTTAGGGCAGGTGCCAAGGAGAAAGGCCTCGAGGAGGCCAGGTTGTGGCAGTTTTGCGATGCCCCTGGGATGCCCTTTGCAGCTGCAGTGTGCCCGCAGCTCTGGGCCTTTTAGTTTGCGGAACCCTAACCCTAACCCTAACCCTAACCCTAGGCCGGGCAGCCAATCAGCCTAGGGTTAGGGCAGGTGCCAAGGAGAAAGGCCTCGAGGAGGCCAGGTTGTGGCAGTTTTGCGATGCCCCTGGGATGCCCTTTGCAGCTGCAGTGTGCCCGCAGCTCTGGGCCTTTTAGTTTGCGGAACCCTAACCCTAGGCGTAACCCTAACCCTAACCCTAGGCCGGGCAGCCAATCAGCCTAGGGTTAGGGCAGGTGCCAAGGAGAAAGGCCTCGAGGAGGCCAGGTTGTGGCAGTTTTGCGAAGCCCCTGGGATGCCCTTTGCAGCTGCAGTGTGCCCGCAGCTCTGGGCCTTTTAGTTTGCGGAACCCTAACCCTAGGCGTAACCCTAACCCTAACCCTAGGCCGGGCAGCCAATCAGGCTAGGGTTAGGGCAGGTGCCAAGGAGAAAGGCCTCGAGGAGGCCAGGTTGTGGCAGTTTTGCGATGCCCCTGGGATGCCCTTTGCAGCTGCAGTGTGCCCGCAGCTCTGGGCCTTTTAGTTTGCGGAACCCTAACCCTAACCCTAACCCTAGGCCGGGCAGCCAATCAGCCTAGGGTTAGGGCAGGTGCCAAGGAGAAAGGCCTCGAGGAGGCCAGGTTGTGGCAGTTTTGCGATGCCCCTGGGATGCCCTTTGCAGCTGCAGTGTGCCCGCAGCTCTGGGCCTTTTAGTTTGCGGAACCCTAACCCTAGGCGTAACCCTAACCCTAACCCTAGGCAGGGCAGCCAATCAGGCTAGGGTTAGGGCAGGTGCCAAGGAGAAAGGCCTCGAGGAGGCCAGGTTGTGGCAGTTTTGCGATGCCCCTGGGATGCCCTTTGCAGCTGCAGTGTGCCCGCAGCTCTGGGCCTTTTAGTTTGCGGAACCCTAACCCTAGGCGTAACCCTAACCCTAACCCTAACCCTAGGCCGGGCAGCCAATCAGCCTAGGGTTAGGGCAGGTGCCAAGGAGAAAGGCCTCGAGGAGGCCAGGTTGTGGCAGTTTTGCGATGCCCCTGGGATGCCCTTTGCAGCTGCAGTGTGCCCGCAGCTCTGGGCCTTTTAGTTTGCGGAACCCTAACCCTAACCCTAACCCTAACCCTAGGCCGGGCAGCCAATCAGCCTAGGGTTAGGGCAGGTGCCAAGGAGAAAGCCCTCGAGGAGGCCAGGTTGTGGCAGTTTTGCGATGCCCCTGGGATGCCCTTTGCAGCTGCAGTGTGCCCGCAGCTCTGGGCCTTTTAGTTTGCGGAACCCTAACCCTAGGCGTAACCCTAACCCTAACCCTAGGCAGGGCAGCCAATCAGCCTAGGGTTAGGGCAGGTGCCAAGGAGAAAGGCCTCGAGGAGGCCAGGTTGTGGCAGTTTTGCGATGCCCCTGGGATGCCCTTTGCAGCTGCAGTGTGCCCGCAGCTCTGGGCCTTTTAGTTTGCGGAACCCTAACCCTAGGCGTAACCCTAACCCTAACCCTAGGCAGGGCAGCCAATCAGCCTAGGGTTAGGGCAGGTGCCAAGGAGAAAGGCCTCGAGGAGGCCAGGTTGTGGCAGTTTTGCGATGCCCCTGGGATGCCCTTTGCAGCTGCAGTGTGCCCGCAGCTGTGGGCCTTTTAGTTTGCGGAACCCTAACCCTAACCCTAACCCTAACCCTAACCCTAGGCCGGGCAGCCAATCAGCCTAGGGTTAGGGCAGGTGCCAAGGAGAAAGGCCTCGAGGAGGCCAGGTTGTGGCAGTTTTGCGATGCCCCTGGGATGCCCTTTGCAGCTGCAGTGTGCCCGCAGCTCTGGGCCTTTTAGTTTGCGGAACCCTAACCCTAGGCGTAACCCTAACCCTAGGCAGGGCAGCCAATCAGCCTAGGGTTAGGGCAGGTGCCAAGGAGAAAGGCCTCGAGGAGGCCAGGTTGTGGCAGTTTTGCGATGCCCCTGGGATGCCCTTTGCAGCTGCAGTGTGCCCGCAGCTCTGGGCCTTTTAGTTTGCGGAACCCTAACCCTAGGCGTAACCCTAACCCTAACCCTAGGCCGGGCAGCCAATCAGCCTAGGGTTAGGGCAGGTGCCAAGGAGAAAGGCCTCGAGGAGGCCAGGTTGTGGCAGTTTTGCGAAGCCCCTGGGATGCTCTTTGCAGCTGCAGTGTGCCCGCAGCTCTGGGCCTTTTAGTTTGCGGAACCCTAACCCTAGGCGTAACCCTAACCCTAACCCTAGGCCGGGCAGCCAATCAGCCTAGGGTTAGGGCAGGTGCCAAGGAGAAAGGCCTCGAGGAGGCCAGGTTGTGGCAGTTCTGCGATGCCCCTGGGATGCCCTTTGCAGCTGCAGTGTGCCCGCAGCTCTGGGCCTTTTAGTTTGCGGAATCCTAACCCTAACCCTAACCCTAACCCTAGGCCGGGCAGCCAATCAGCCTAGGGTTAGGGCAGGTGCCAAGGAGAAAGGCCTCGAGGAGGCCAGGTTGTGGCAGTTTTGCGATGCCCCTGGGATGCCCTTTGCAGCTGCAGTGTGCCCGCAGCTCTGGGCCTTTTAGTTTGCGGAACCCTAACCCTAACCCTAACCCTAACCCTAACCCTAGGCAGGGCAGCCAATCAGGCTAGGGTTAGGGCAGGTGCCAAGGAGAAAGGCCTCGAGGAGGCCAGGTTGTGGCAGTTTTGCGATGCCCCTGGGATGCCCTTTGCAGCTGCAGTGTGCCCGCAGCTCTGGGCCTTTTAGTTTGCGGAACCCTAACCCTAACCCTAACCCTAACCCTAGGCCGGGCAGCCAATCAGGCTAGGGTTAGGGCAGGTGCCAAGGAGAAAGGCCTCGAGGAGGCCAGGTTGTGGCAGTTTTGCGATGCCCCTGGGATGCCCTTTGCAGCTGCAGTGTGCCCGCAGCTCTGGGCCTTTTAGTTTGCGGAACCCTAACCCTAACCCTAACCCTAACCCTAACCCTAGGCCGGGCAGCCAATCAGCCTAGGGTTAGGGCAGGTGCCAAGGAGAAAGGCCTCGAGGAGGCCAGGTTGTGGCAGTTTTGCGATGCCCCTGGGATGCCCTTTGCAGCTGCAGTGTGCCCGCAGCTCTGGGCCTTTTAGTTTGCGGAACCCTAACCCTAACCCTAACCCTAGGCCGGGCAGCCAATCAGCCTAGGGTTAGGGCAGGTGCCAAGGAGAAAGGCCTCGAGGAGGCCAGGTTGTGGCAGTTTTGCGATGCCCCTGGGATGCCCTTTGCAGCTGCAGTGTGCCCGCAGCTCTGGGCCTTTTAGTTTGCGGAACCCTAACCCTAGGCGTAACCCTAACCCTAACCCTAGGCCGGGCAGCCAATCAGGCTAGGGTTAGGGCAGGTGCCAAGGAGAAAGGCCTCGAGGAGGCCAGGTTGTGGCAGTTTTGCGAAGCCCCTGGGATGCCCTTTGCAGCTGCAGTGTGCCCGCAGCTCTGGGCCTTTTAGTTTGCGGAACCCTAACCCTAACCCTAACCCTAACCCTAACCCTAGGCCGGGCAGCCAATCAGCCTAGGGTTAGGGCAGGTGCCAAGGAGAAAGGCCTCGAGGAGGCCAGGTTGTGGCAGTTTTGCGATGCCCCTGGGATGCCCTTTGCAGCTGCAGTGTGCCCGCAGCTCTGGGCCTTTTAGTTTGCGGAACCCTAACCCTAGGCGTAACCCTAACCCTAACCCTAGGCAGGGCAGCCAATCAGGCTAGGGTTAGGGCAGGTGCCAAGGAGAAAGGCCTCGAGGAGGCCAGGTTGTGGCAGTTTTGCGATGCCCCTGGGATGCCCTTTGCAGCTGCAGTGTGCCCGCAGCTCTGGGCCTTTTAGTTTGCGGAACCCTAACCCTAACCCTAACCCTAACCCTAGGCCGGGCAGCCAATCAGGCTAGGGTTAGGGCAGGTGCCAAGGAGAAAGGCCTCGAGGAGGCCAGGTTGTGGCAGTTTTGCGAAGCCCCTGGGATGCTCTTTGCAGCTGCAGTGTGCCCGCAGCTCTGGGCCTTTTAGTTTGCGGAACCCTAACCCTAGGCGTAACCCTAACCCTAACCCTAGGCCGGGCAGCCAATCAGCCTAGGGTTAGGGCAGGTGCCAAGGAGAAAGGCCTCGAGGAGGCCAGGTTGTGGCAGTTTTGCGATGCCCCTGGGATGCCCTTTGCAGCTGCAGTGTGCCCGCAGCTCTGGGCCTTTTAGTTTGCGGAACCCTAACCCTAGGCGTAACCCTAACCCTAACCCTAGGCAGGGCAGCCAATCAGGCTAGGGTTAGGGCAGGTGCCAAGGAGAAAGGCCTCGAGGAGGCCAGGTTGTGGCAGTTTTGCGATGCCCCTGGGATGCCCTTTGCAGCTGCAGTGTGCCCGCAGCTCTGGGCCTTTTAGTTTGCGGAACCCTAACCCTAACCCTAACCCTAACCCTAGGCCGGGCAGCCAATCAGCCTAGGGTTAGGGCAGGTGCCAAGGAGAAAGGCCTCGAGGAGGCCAGGTTGTGGCAGTTTTGCGAAGCCCCTGGGATGCCCTTTGCAGCTGCAGTGTGCCCGCAGCTCTGGGCCTTTTAGTTTGCGGAACCCTAACCCTAGGCGTAACCCTAACCCTAACCCTAGGCCGGGCAGCCAATCAGGCTAGGGTTAGGGCAGGTGCCAAGGAGAAAGGCCTCGAGGAGGCCAGGTTGTGGCAGTTTTGCGATGCCCCTGGGATGCCCTTTGCAGCTGCAGTGTGCCCGCAGCTCTGGGCCTTTTAGTTTGCGGAACCCTAACCCTAGGCGTAACCCTAACCCTAACCCTAGGCCGGGCAGCCAATCAGCCTAGGGTTAGGGCAGGTGCCAAGGAGAAAGGCCTCGAGGAGGCCAGGTTGTGGCAGTTTTGCGAAGCCCCTGGGATGCCCTTTGCAGCTGCAGTGTGCCCGCAGCTCTGGGCCTTTTAGTTTGCGGAACCCTAACCCTAGGCGTAACCCTAACCCTAACCCTAGGCCGGGCAGCCAATCAGGCTAGGGTTAGGGCAGGTGCCAAGGAGAAAGGCCTCGAGGAGGCCAGGTTGTGGCAGTTTTGCGAAGCCCCTGGGATGCCCTTTGCAGCTGCAGTGTGCCCGCAGCTCTGGGCCTTTTAGTTTGCGGAACCCTAACCCTAGGCGTAACCCTAACCCTAACCCTAGGCCGGGCAGCCAATCAGGCTAGGGTTAGGGCAGGTGCCAAGGAGAAAGGCCTCGAGGAGGCCAGGTTGTGGCAGTTTTGCGATGCCCCTGGGATGCCCTTTGCAGCTGCAGTGTGCCCGCAGCTCTGGGCCTTTTAGTTTGCGGAACCCTAACCCTAACCCTAACCCTAGGCCGGGCAGCCAATCAGCCTAGGGTTAGGGCAGGTGCCAAGGAGAAAGGCCTCGAGGAGGCCAGGTTGTGGCAGTTTTGCGATGCCCCTGGGATGCCCTTTGCAGCTGCAGTGTGCCCGCAGCTCTGGGCCTTTTAGTTTGCGGAACCCTAACCCTAGGCGTAACCCTAACCCTAACCCTAGGCAGGGCAGCCAATCAGGCTAGGGTTAGGGCAGGTGCCAAGGAGAAAGGCCTCGAGGAGGCCAGGTTGTGGCAGTTTTGCGATGCCCCTGGGATGCCCTTTGCAGCTGCAGTGTGCCCGCAGCTCTGGGCCTTTTAGTTTGCGGAACCCTAACCCTAACCCTAACCCTAACCCTAACCCTAACCCTAGGCCGGGCAGCCAATCAGCCTAGGGTTAGGGCAGGTGCCAAGGAGAAAGGCCTCGAGGAGGCCAGGTTGTGGCAGTTTTGCGATGCCCCTGGGATGCCCTTTGCAGCTGCAGTGTGCCCGCAGCTCTGGGCCTTTTAGTTTGCGGAACCCTAACCCTAACCCTAACCCTAACCCTAGGCCGGGCAGCCAATCAGCCTAGGGTTAGGGCAGGTGCCAAGGAGAAAGGCCTCGAGGAGGCCAGGTTGTGGCAGTTTTGCGATGCCCCTGGGATGCCCTTTGCAGCTGCAGTGTGCCCGCAGCTCTGGGCCTTTTAGTTTGCGGAACCCTAACCCTAGGCGTAACCCTAACCCTAACCCTAGGCAGGGCAGCCAATCAGCCTAGGGTTAGGGCAGGTGCCAAGGAGAAAGGCCTCGAGGAGGCCAGGTTGTGGCAGTTTTGCGATGCCCCTGGGATGCCCTTTGCAGCTGCAGTGTGCCCGCAGCTCTGGGCCTTTTAGTTTGCGGAACCCTAACCCTAGGCGTAACCCTAACCCTAAACCTAGGCAGGGCAGCCAATCAGCCTAGGGTTAGGGCAGGTGCCAAGGAGAAAGGCCTCGAGGAGGCCAGGTTGTGGCAGTTTTGCGATGCCCCTGGGATGCCCTTTGCAGCTGCAGTGTGCCCGCAGCTGTGGGCCTTTTAGTTTGCGGAACCCTAACCCTAACCCTAACCCTAACCCTAACCCTAGGCCGGGCAGCCAATCAGCCTAGGGTTAGGGCAGGTGCCAAGGAGAAAGGCCTCGAGGAGGCCAGGTTGTGGCAGTTTTGCGATGCCCCTGGGATGCCCTTTGCAGCTGCAGTGTGCCCGCAGCTCTGGGCCTTTTAGTTTGCGGAACCCTAACCCTAACCCTAACCCTAACCCTAGGCCGGGCAGCCAATCAGCCTAGGGTTAGGGCAGGTGCCAAGGAGAAAGGCCTCGAGGAGGCCAGGTTGTGGCAGTTTTGCGAAGCCCCTGGGATGCTCTTTGCAGCTGCAGTGTGCCCGCAGCTCTGGGCCTTTTAGTTTGCGGAACCCTAACCCTAGGCGTAACCCTAACCCTAACCCTAGGCCGGGCAGCCAATCAGCCTAGGGTTAGGGCAGGTGCCAAGGAGAAAGGCCTCGAGGAGGCCAGGTTGTGGCAGTTTTGCGATGCCCCTGGGATGCCCTTTGCAGCTGCAGTGTGCCCGCAGCTCTGGGCCTTTTAGTTTGCGGAATCCTAACCCTAACCCTAACCCTAACCCTAGGCCGGGCAGCCAATCAGCCTAGGGTTAGGGCAGGTGCCAAGGAGAAAGGCCTCGAGGAGGCCAGGTTGTGGCAGTTTTGCGATGCCCCTGGGATGCCCTTTGCAGCTGCAGTGTGCCCGCAGCTCTGGGCCTTTTAGTTTGCGGAACCCTAACCCTAACCCTAACCCTAACCCTAACCCTAGGCAGGGCAGCCAATCAGGCTAGGGTTAGGGCAGGTGCCAAGGAGAAAGGCCTCGAGGAGGCCAGGTTGTGGCAGTTTTGCGATGCCCCTGGGATGCCCTTTGCAGCTGCAGTGTGCCCGCAGCTCTGGGCCTTTTAGTTTGCGGAACCCTAACCCTAACCCTAACCCTAACCCTAGGCCGGGCAGCCAATCAGCCTAGGGTTAGGGCAGGTGCCAAGGAGAAAGGCCTCGAGGAGGCCAGGTTGTGGCAGTTTTGCGATGCCCCTGGGATGCCCTTTGCAGCTGCAGTGTGCCCGCAGCTCTGGGCCTTTTAGTTTGCGGAACCCTAACCCTAGGCCTAACCCTAACCCTAACCCTAGGCTGGGCAGCCAATCAGCCTAGGGTTAGGGCAGGTGCCAAGGAGAAAGGCCTCGAGGAGGCCAGGTTGTGGCAGTTTTGCGATGCCCCTGGGATGCCCTTTGCAGCTGCAGTGTGCCCGCAGCTCTGGGCCTTTTAGTTTGCGGAACCCTAACCCTAACCCTAACCCTAGGCCGGGCAGCCAATCAGCCTAGGGTTAGGGCAGGTGCCAAGGAGAAAGGCCTCGAGGAGGCCAGGTTGTGGCAGTTTTGCGATGCCCCTGGGATGCCCTTTGCAGCTGCAGTGTGCCCGCAGCTCTGGGCCTTTTAGTTTGCGGAACCCTAACCCTAGGCGTAACCCTAACCCTAACCCTAGGCAGGGCAGCCAATCAGGCTAGGGTTAGGGCAGGTGCCAAGGAGAAAGGCCTCGAGGAGGCCAGGTTGTGGCAGTTTTGCGAAGCCCCTGGGATGCCCTTTGCAGCTGCAGTGTGCCCGCAGCTCTGGGCCTTTTAGTTTGCGGAACCCTAACCCTAACCCTAACCCTAACCCTAACCCTAGGCCGGGCAGCCAATCAGCCTAGGGTTAGGGCAGGTGCCAAGGAGAAAGGCCTCGAGGAGGCCAGGTTGTGGCAGTTTTGCGATGCCCCTGGGATGCCCTTTGCAGCTGCAGTGTGCCCGCAGCTCTGGGCCTTTTAGTTTGCGGAACCCTAACCCTAGGCGTAACCCTAACCCTAACCCTAGGCAGGGCAGCCAATCAGGCTAGGGTTAGGGCAGGTGCCAAGGAGAAAGGCCTCGAGGAGGCCAGGTTGTGGCAGTTTTGCGATGCCCCTGGGATGCCCTTTGCAGCTGCAGTGTGCCCGCAGCTCTGGGCCTTTTAGTTTGCGGAACCCTAACCCTAGGCGTAACCCTAACCCTAACCATAGGCAGGGCAGCCAATCAGGCTAGGGTTAGGGCAGGTGCCAAGGAGAAAGGCCTCGAGGAGGCCAGGTTGTGGCAGTTTTGCGATGCCCCTGGGATGCCCTTTGCAGCTGCAGTGTGCCCGCAGCTCTGGGCCTTTTAGTTTGCGGAACCCTAACCCTAACCCTAACCCTAACCCTAACCCTAACCCTAGGCCGGGCAGCCAATCAGCCTAGGGTTAGGGCAGGTGCCAAGGAGAAAGGCCTCGAGGAGGCCAGGTTGTGGCAGTTTTGCGATGCCCCTGGGATGCCCTTTGCAGCTGCAGTGTGCCCGCAGCTCTGGGCCTTTTAGTTTGCGGAACCCTAACCCTAACCCTAACCCTAACCCTAACCCTAGGCCGGGCAGCCAATCAGCCTAGGGTTAGGGCAGGTGCCAAGGAGAAAGGCCTCGAGGAGGCCAGGTTGTGGCAGTTTTGCGATGCCCCTGGGATGCCCTTTGCAGCTGCAGTGTGCCCGCAGCTCTGGGCCTTTTAGTTTGCGGAACCCTAACCCTAGGCGTAACCCTAACCCTAACCCTAGGCAGGGCAGCCAATCAGGCTAGGGTTAGGGCAGGTGCCAAGGAGAAAGGCCTCGAGGAGGCCAGGTTGTGGCAGTTTTGCGATGCCCCTGGGATGCCCTTTGCAGCTGCAGTGTGCCCGCAGCTCTGGGCCTTTTAGTTTGCGGAACCCTAACCCTAGGCGTAACCCTAACCCTAACCCTAGGCAGGGCAGCCAATCAGCCTAGGGTTAGGGCAGGTGCCAAGGAGAAAGGCCTCGAGGAGGCCAGGTTGTGGCAGTTTTGCGATGCCCCTGGGATGCCCTTTGCAGCTGCAGTGTGCCCGCAGCTGTGGGCCTTTTAGTTTGCGGAACCCTAACCCTAACCCTAACCCTAACCCTAGGCCGGGCAGCCAATCAGCCTAGGGTTAGGGCAGGTGCCAAGGAGAAAGGCCTCGAGGAGGCCAGGTTGTGGCAGTTTTGCGATGCCCCTGGGATGCCCTTTGCAGCTGCAGTGTGCCCGCAGCTCTGGGCCTTTTAGTTTGCGGAACCCTAACCCTAGGCGTAACCCTAACCCTAGGCAGGGCAGCCAATCAGCCTAGGGTTAGGGCAGGTGCCAAGGAGAAAGGCCTCGAGGAGGCCAGGTTGTGGCAGTTTTGCGATGCCCCTGGGATGCCCTTTGCAGCTGCAGTGTGCCCGCAGCTCTGGGCCTTTTAGTTTGCGGAACCCTAACCCTAACCCTAACCCTAACCCTAGGCCGGGCAGCCAATCAGCCTAGGGTTAGGGCAGGTGCCAAGGAGAAAGGCCTCGAGGAGGCCAGGTTGTGGCAGTTTTGCGAAGCCCCTGGGATGCTCTTTGCAGCTGCAGTGTGCCCGCAGCTCTGGGCCTTTTAGTTTGCGGAACCCTAACCCTAGGCGTAACCCTAACCCTAACCCTAGGCCGGGCAGCCAATCAGCCTAGGGTTAGGGCAGGTGCCAAGGAGAAAGGCCTCGAGGAGGCCAGGTTGTGGCAGTTTTGCGATGCCCCTGGGATGCCCTTTGCAGCTGCAGTGTGCCCGCAGCTCTGGGCCTTTTAGTTTGCGGAACCCTAACCCTAACCCTAACCCTAACCCTAGGCCGGGCAGCCAATCAGCCTAGGGTTAGGGCAGGTGCCAAGGAGAAAGGCCTCGAGGAGGCCAGGTTGTGGCAGTTTTGCGATGCCCCTGGGATGCCCTTTGCAGCTGCAGTGTGCCCGCAGCTCTGGGCCTTTTAGTTTGCGGAACCCTAACCCTAACCCTAACCCTAACCCTAACCCTAGGCAGGGCAGCCAATCAGGCTAGGGTTAGGGCAGGTGCCAAGGAGAAAGGCCTCGAGGAGGCCAGGTTGTGGCAGTTTTGCGATGCCCCTGGGATGCCCTTTGCAGCTGCAGTGTGCCCGCAGCTCTGGGCCTTTTAGTTTGCGGAACCCTAACCCTAACCCTAACCCTAGGCCGGGCAGCCAATCAGCCTAGGGTTAGGGCAGGTGCCAAGGAGAAAGGCCTCGAGGAGGCCAGGTTGTGGCAGTTTTGCGATGCCCCTGGGATGCCCTTTGCAGCTGCAGTGTGCCCGCAGCTCTGGGCCTTTTAGTTTGCGGAACCCTAACCCTAGGCGTAACCCTAACCCTAACCCTAGGCAGGGCAGCCAATCAGGCTAGGGTTAGGGCAGGTGCCAAGGAGAAAGGCCTCGAGGAGGCCAGGTTGTGGCAGTTTTGCGAAGCCCCTGGGATGCCCTTTGCAGCTGCAGTGTGCCCGCAGCTCTGGGCCTTTTAGTTTGCGGAACCCTAACCCTAACCCTAACCCTAACCCTAGGCCGGGCAGCCAATCAGCCTAGGGTTAGGGCAGGTGCCAAGGAGAAAGGCCTCGAGGAGGCCAGGTTGTGGCAGTTTTGCGATGCCCCTGGGATGCCCTTTGCAGCTGCAGTGTGCCCGCAGCTCTGGGCCTTTTAGTTTGCGGAACCCTAACCCTAGGCGTAACCCTAACCCTAACCCTAGGCAGGGCAGCCAATCAGGCTAGGGTTAGGGCAGGTGCCAAGGAGAAAGGCCTCGAGGAGGCCAGGTTGTGGCAGTTTTGCGATGCCCCTGGGATGCCCTTTGCAGCTGCAGTGTGCCCGCAGCTCTGGGCCTTTTAGTTTGCGGAACCCTAACCCTAACCCTAACCCTAACCCTAGGCAGGGCAGCCAATCAGCCTAGGCTTAGGGCAGGTGCCAAGGAGAAAGGCCTCGAGGAGGCCAGGTTGTGGCAGTTTTGCGATGCCCCTGGGATGCCCTTTGCAGCTGCAGTGTGCCCGCAGCTCTGGGCCTTTTAGTTTGCGGAACCCTAACCCTAGGCGTAACCCTAACCCTAACCCTAGGCAGGGCAGCCAATCAGGCTAGGGTTAGGGCAGGTGCCAAGGAGAAAGGCCTCGAGGAGGCCAGGTTGTGGCAGTTTTGCGATGCCCCTGGGATGCCCTTTGCAGCTGCAGTGTGCCCGCAGCTCTGGGCCTTTTAGTTTGCGGAACCCTAACCCTAACCCTAACCCTAACCCTAGGCAGGGCAGCCAATCAGCCTAGGGTTAGGGCAGGTGCCAAGGAGAAAGGCCTCGAGGAGGCCAGGTTGTGGCAGTTTTGCGATGCCCCTGGGATGCCCTTTGCAGCTGCAGTGTGCCCGCAGCTCTGGGCCTTTTAGTTTGCGGAACCCTAACCCTAGGCGTAACCCTAACCCTAACCCTAGGCCGGGCAGCCAATCAGCCTAGGGTTAGGGCAGGTGCCAAGGAGAAAGGCCTCGAGGAGGCCAGGTTGTGGCAGTTTTGCGATGCCCCTGGGATGCCCTTTGCAGCTGCAGTGTGCCCGCAGCTCTGGGCCTTTTAGTTTGCGGAACCCTAACCCTAGGCGTAACCCTAACCCTAACCCTAGGCAGGGCAGCCAATCAGGCTAGGGTTAGGGCAGGTACCAAGGAGAAAGGCCTCGAGGAGGCCAGGTTGTGGCAGTTTTGCGATGCCCCTGGGATGCCCTTTGCAGCTGCAGTGTGCCCGCAGCTCTGGGCCTTTTAGTTTGCGGAACCCTAACCCTAACCCTAACCCTAACCCTAGGCCGGGCAGCCAATCAGGCTAGGGTTAGGGCAGGTGCCAAGGAGAAAGGCCTCGAGGAGGCCAGGTTGTGGCAGTTTTGCGATGCCCCTGGGATGCCCTTTGCAGCTGCAGTGTGCCCGCAGCTCTGGGCCTTTTAGTTTGCGGAACCCTAACCCTAACCCTAACCCTAACCCTAGGCCGGGCAGCCAATCAGCCTAGGGTTAGGTCAGGTGCCAAGGAGAAAGGCCTCGAGGAGGCCAGGTTGTGGCAGTTTTGCGATGCCCCTTGGATGCCCTTTGCAGCTGCAGTGTGCCCGCAGCTCTGGGCCTTTTAGTTTGCGGAACCCTAACCCTAACCCTAACCCTAACCCTAACCCTAACCATAGGCCGGGCAGCCAATCAGCCTAGGGTTAGGGCAGGTGCCAAGGAGAAAGGCCTCGAGGAGGCCAGGTTGTGGCAGTTTTGCGATGCCCCTGGGATGCCCTTTGCAGCTGCAGTGTGCCCGCAGCTCTGGGCCTTTTAGTTTGCGGAACCCTAACCCTAGGCGTAACCCTAACCCTAACCCTAGGCAGGGCAGCCAATCAGCCTAGGGTTAGGGCAGGTGCCAAGGAGAAAGGCCTCGAGGAGGCCAGGTTGTGGCAGTTTTGCGATGCCCCTGGGATGCCCTTTGCAGCTGCAGTATGCCCGCAGCTCTGGGCCGTTTAGTTTGCGGAACCCTAAACCTAACCCTAACCCTAACCCTAGGCCGGGCAGCCAATCAGCCTAGGGTTAGGGCAGGTGCCAAGGAGAAAGGCCTCGAGGAGGCCAGGTTGTGGCAGTTTTGCGATGCCCCTGGGATGCCCTTTGCAGCTGCAGTGTGCCCGCAGCTCTGGGCCTTTTAGTTTGCGGAACCCTAACCCTAGGCGTAACCCTAACCCTAACCCTAGGCCGGGCAGCCAATCAGCCTAGGGTTAGGGCAGGTGCCAAGGAGAAAGGCCTCGAGGAGGCCAGGTTGTGGCAGTTTTGCGATGCCCCTGGGATGCCCTTTGCAGCTGCAGTGTGCCCGCAGCTCTGGGCCTTTTAGTTTGCGGAACCCTAACCCTAGGCCTAACCCTAACCCTAACCCTAGGCAGGGCAGCCAATCAGCCTAGGGTTAGGGCAGGTGCCAAGGAGAAAGGCCTCGAGGAGGCCAGGTTGTGGCAGTTTTGCGATGCCCCTGGGATGCCCTTTGCAGCTGCAGTGTGCCCGCAGCTCTGGGCCTTTTAGTTTGCGGAACCCTAACCCTAACCCTAACCCTAACCCTAACCCTAACCCTAACCCTAGGCCGGGCAGCCAATCAGGCTAGGGTTAGGTCAGGTGCCAAGGAGAAAGGCCTCGAGGAGGCCAGGTTGTGGCAGTTTTGCGATGCCCCTGGGATGCCCTTTGCAGCTGCAGTGTGCCCGCAGCTCTGGGCCTTTTAGTTTGCGGAACCCTAACCCTAGGCGTAACCCTAACCCTAACCCTAGGCAGGGCAGCCAATCAGCCTAGGGTTAGGGCAGGTGCCAAGGAGAAAGGCCTCGAGGAGGCCAGGTTGTGGCAGTTTTGCGATGCCCCTGGGATGCCCTTTGCAGCTGCAGTGTGCCCGCAGCTCTGGGCCTTTTAGTTTGCGGAACCCTAACCCTAACCCTAACCCTAACCCTAGGCCGGGCAGCCAATCAGCCTAGGGTTAGGGCAGGTGCCAAGGAGAAAGGCCTCGAGGAGGCCAGGTTGTGGCAGTTTTGCGATGCCCCTGGGATGCCCTTTGCAGCTGCAGTGTGCCCGCAGCTCTGGGCCTTTTAGTTTGCGGAACCCTAGGCGTAACCCTAACCCTAACCCTAGGCCGGGCAGCCAATCAGCCTAGGGTTAGGGCAGGTGCCAAGGAGAAAGGCCTCGAGGAGGCCAGGTTGTGGCAGTTTTGCGATGCCCCTGGGATGCCCTTTGCAGCTGCAGTGTGCCCGCAGCTCTGGGCCTTTTAGTTTGCGGAACCCTAACCCTAGGCGTAACCCTAACCCTAACCCTAGGCAGGGCAGCCAATCAGGCTAGGGTTAGGGCAGGTGCCAAGGAGAAAGGCCTCGAGGAGGCCAGGTTGTGGCAGTTTTGCGATGCCCCTGGGATGCCCTTTGCAGCTGCAGTGTGCCCGCAGCTCTGGGCCTTTTAGTTTGCGGAACCCTAACCCTAGGCGTAACCCTAACCCTAACCCTAGGCCGGGCAGCCAATCAGGCTAGGGTTAGGGCAGGTGCCAAGGAGAAAGGCCTCGAGGAGGCCAGGTTGTGGCAGTTTTGCGATGCCCCTGGGATGCCCTTTGCAGCTGCAGTGTGCCCGCAGCTCTGGGCCTTTTAGTTTGCGGAACCCTAACCCTAACCCTAACCCTAACCCTAGGCCGGGCAGCCAATCAGCCTAGGGTTAGGTCAGGTGCCAAGGAGAAAGGCCTCGAGGAGGCCAGGTTGTGGCAGTTTTGCGATGCCCCTGGGATGCCCTTTGCAGCTGCAGTGTGCCCGCAGCTCTGGGCCTTTTAGTTTGCGGAACCCTAACCCTAGGCATAACCCTAACCCTAACCCTAGGCAGGGCAGCCAATCAGCCTAGGGTTAGGGCAGGTGCCAAGGAGAAAGGCCTCGAGGAGGCCAGGTTGTGGCAGTTTTGCGATGCCCCTGGGATGCCCTTTGCAGCTGCAGTATGCCCGCAGCTCTGGGCCTTTTAGTTTGCGGAACCCTAACCCTAACCCTAACCCTAACCCTAGGCCGGGCAGCCAATCAGCCTAGGGTTAGGGCAGGTGCCAAGGAGAAAGGCCTCGAGGAGGCCAGGTTGTGGCAGTTTTGCGATGCCCCTGGGATGCCTTTTGCAGCTGCAGTGTGCCCGCAGCTCTGGGCCTTTTAGTTTGCGGAACCCTAACCCTAGGCGTAACCCTAACCCTAACCCTAGGCAGAGCAGCCAATCAGCCTAGGGTTAGGGCAGGTGCCAAGGAGAAAGGCCTCGAGGAGGCCAGGTTGTGGCAGTTTTGCGATGCCCCTGGGATGCCCTTTGCAGCTGCAGTGTGCCCGCAGCTCTGGGCCTTTTAGTTTGCGGAACCCTAACCCTAACCCTAACCCTAGGCCGGGCAGCCAATCAGCCTAGGGTTAGGGCAGGTGCCAAGGAGAAAGGCCTCGAGGAGGCCAGGTTGTGGCAGTTTTGCGATGCCCCTGGGATGCCCTTTGCAGCTGCAGTGTGCCCGCAGCTCTGGGCCTTTTAGTTTGCGGAACCCTAACCCTAACCCTAACCCTAACCCTAGGCCGGGCAGCCAATCAGCCTAGGGTTAGGGCAGGTGCCAAGGAGAAAGGCCTCGAGGAGGCCAGGTTGTGGCAGTTTTGCGATGCCCCTGGGATGCCCTTTGCAGCTGCAGTGTGCCCGCAGCTCTGGGCCTTTTAGTTTGCGGAACCCTAACCCTAGGCGTAACCCTAACCCTAACCCTAGGCCGGGCAGCCAATCAGCCTAGGGTTAGGGCAGGTGCCAAGGAGAAAGGCCTCGAGGAGGCCAGGTTGTGGCAGTTTTGCGATGCCCCTGGGATGCCCTTTGCAGCTGCAGTGTGCCCGCAGCTCTGGGCCTTTTAGTTTGCGGAACCCTAACCCTAGGCCTAACCCTAACCCTAACCCTAGGCAGGGCAGCCAATCAGGCTAGGGTTAGGGCAGGTGCCAAGGAGAAAGGCCTCGGGGAGGCCAGGTTGTGGCAGTTTTGCGATGCCCCTGGGATGCCCTTTGCAGCTGCAGTGTGCCCGCAGCTCTGGGCCTTTTAGTTTGCGGAACCCTAACCCTAACCCTAACCCTAACCCTAACCCTAACCCTAGGCCGGGCAGCCAATCAGGCTAGGGTTAGGGCAGGTGCCAAGGAGAAAGGCCTCGAGGAGGCCAGGTTGTGGCAGTTTTGCGATGCCCCTGGGATGCCCTTTGCAGCTGCAGTGTGCCCGCAGCTCTGGGCCTTTTAGTTTGCGGAACCCTAACCCTAGGCGTAACCCTAACCCTAACCCTAGGCCGGGCAGCCAATCAGCCTAGGGTTAGGGCAGGTGCCAAGGAGAAAGGCCTCGAGGAGGCCAGGTTGTGGCAGTTTTGCGATGCCCCTGGGATGCCCTTTGCAGCTGCAGTGTGCCCGCAGCTCTGGGCCTTTTAGTTTGCGGAACCCTAACCCTAACCCTAACCCTAACCCTAGGCCGGGCAGCCAATCAGCCTAGGGTTAGGGCAGGTGCCAAGGAGAAAGGCCTCGAGGAGGCCAGGTTGTGGCAGTTTTGCGATGCCCCTGGGATGCCCTTTGCAGCTGCAGTGTGCCCGCAGCTCTGGGCCTTTTAGTTTGCGGAACCCTAACCCTAGGCGTAACCCTAACCCTAACCCTAGGCAGGGCAGCCAATCAGGCTAGGGTTAGGGCAGGTGCCAAGGAGAAAGGCCTCGAGGAGGCCAGGTTGTGGCAGTTTTGCGATGCCCCTGGGATGCCCTTTGCAGCTGCAGTGTGCCCGCAGCTCTGGGCCTTTTAGTTTGCGGAACCCTAACCCTAACCCTAACCCTAGGCCGGGCAGCCAATCAGCCTAGGGTTAGGGCAGGTGCCAAGGAGAAAGGCCTCGAGGAGGCCAGGTTGTGGCAGTTTTGCGATGCCCCTGGGATGCCCTTTGCAGCTGCAGTGTGCCCGCAGCTCTGGGCCTTTTAGTTTGCGGAACCCTAACCCTAACCCTAACCCTAACCCTAGGCCGGGCAGCCAATCAGCCTAGGGTTAGGGCAGGTGCCAAGGAGAAAGGCCTCGAGGAGGCCAGGTTGTGGCAGTTTTGCGATGCCCCTGGGATGCCCTTTGCAGCTGCAGTGTGCCCGCAGCTCTGGGCCTTTTAGTTTGCGGAACCCTAACCCTAACCCTAACCCTAACCCTAACCCTAACCCTAACCCTAGGCCGGGCAGCCAATCAGGCTAGGGTTAGGTCAGGTGCCAAGGAGAAAGGCCTCGAGGAGGCCAGGTTGTGGCAGTTTTGCGATGCCCCTGGGATGCCCTTTGCAGCTGCAGTGTGCCCGCAGCTCTGGGCCTTTTAGTTTGCGGAACCCTAACCCTAGGCGTAACCCTAACCCTAACCCTAGGCAGGGCAGCCAATCAGCCTAGGGTTAGGGCAGGTGCCAAGGAGAAAGGCCTCGAGGAGGCCAGGTTGTGGCAGTTTTGCGATGCCCCTGGGATGCCCTTTGCAGCTGCAGTGTGCCCGCAGCTCTGGGCCTTTTAGTTTGCGGAACCCTAACCCTAACCCTAACCCTAGGCCGGGCAGCCAATCAGCCTAGGGTTAGGGCAGGTGCCAAGGAGAAAGGCCTCGAGGAGGCCAGGTTGTGGCAGTTTTGCGATGCCCCTGGGATGCCCTTTGCAGCTGCAGTGTGCCCGCAGCTCTGGGCCTTTTAGTTTGCGGAACCCTAACCCTAACCCTAACCCTAACCCTAGGCCGGGCAGCCAATCAGCCTAGGGTTAGGGCAGGTGCCAAGGAGAAAGGCCTCGAGGAGGCCAGGTTGTGGCAGTTTTGCGATGCCCCTGGGATGCCCTTTGCAGCTGCAGTGTGCCCGCAGCTCTGGGCCTTTTAGTTTGCGGAACCCTAACCCTAGGCGTAACCCTAACCCTAACCCTAGGCAGGGCAGCCAATCAGGCTAGGGTTAGGGCAGGTGCCAAGGAGAAAGGCCTCGAGGAGGCCAGGTTGTGGCAGTTTTGCGATGCCCCTGGGATGCCCTTTGCAGCTGCAGTGTGCCCGCAGCTCTGGGCCTTTTAGTTTGCGGAACCCTAACCCTAGGCGTAACCCTAACCCTAACCCTAGGCCGGGCAGCCAATCAGGCTAGGGTTAGGGCAGGTGCCAAGGAGAAAGGCCTCGAGGAGGCCAGGTTGTGGCAGTTTTGCGATGCCCCTGGGATGCCCTTTGCAGCTGCAGTGTGCCCGCAGCTCTGGGCCTTTTAGTTTGCGGAACCCTAACCCTAACCCTAACCCTAACCCTAGGCCGGGCAGCCAATCAGCCTAGGGTTAGGTCAGGTGCCAAGGAGAAAGGCCTCGAGGAGGCCAGGTTGTGGCAGTTTTGCGATGCCCCTGGGATGCCCTTTGCAGCTGCAGTGTGCCCGCAGCTCTGGGCCTTTTAGTTTGCGGAACCCTAACCCTAGGCATAACCCTAACCCTAACCCTAGGCAGGGCAGCCAATCAGCCTAGGGTTAGGGCAGGTGCCAAGGAGAAAGGCCTCGAGGAGGCCAGGTTGTGGCAGTTTTGCGATGCCCCTGGGATGCCCTTTGCAGCTGCAGTATGCCCGCAGCTCTGGGCCTTTTAGTTTGCGGAACCCTAACCCTAACCCTAACCCTAACCCTAGGCCGGGCAGCCAATCAGCCTAGGGTTAGGGCAGGTGCCAAGGAGAAAGGCCTCGAGGAGGCCAGGTTGTGGCAGTTTTGCGATGCCCCTGGGATGCCTTTTGCAGCTGCAGTGTGCCCGCAGCTCTGGGCCTTTTAGTTTGCGGAACCCTAACCCTAGGCGTAACCCTAACCCTAACCCTAGGCAGAGCAGCCAATCAGGCTAGGGTTAGGGCAGGTGCCAAGGAGAAAGGCCTCGAGGAGGCCAGGTTGTGGCAGTTTTGCGATGCCCCTGGGATGCCCTTTGCAGCTGCAGTGTGCCCGCAGCTCTGGGCCTTTTAGTTTGCGGAACCCTAACCCTAACCCTAACCCTAACCCTAGGCCGGGCAGCCAATCAGGCTAGGGTTAGGGCAGGTGCCAAGGAGAAAGGCCTCGAGGAGGCCAGGTTGTGGCAGTTTTGCGATGCCCCTGGGATGCCCTTTGCAGCTGCAGTGTGCCCGCAGCTCTGGGCCTTTTAGTTTGCGGAACCCTAACCCTAACCCTAACCCTAGGCCGGGCAGCCAATCAGCCTAGGGTTAGGGCAGGTGCCAAGGAGAAAGGCCTCGAGGAGGCCAGGTTGTGGCAGTTTTGCGATGCCCCTGGGATGCCCTTTGCAGCTGCAGTGTGCCCGCAGCTCTGGGCCTTTTAGTTTGCGGAACCCTAACCCTAGGCGTAACCCTAACCCTAACCCTAGGCCGGGCAGCCAATCAGGCTAGGGTTAGGGCAGGTGCCAAGGAGAAAGGCCTCGAGGAGGCCAGGTTGTGGCAGTTTTGCGATGCCCCTGGGATGCCCTTTGCAGCTGCAGTGTGCCCGCAGCTCTGGGCCTTTTAGTTTGCGGAACCCTAACCCTAGGCGTAACCCTAACCCTAACCCTAGGCAGGGCAGCCAATCAGGCTAGGGTTAGGGCAGGTGCCAAGGAGAAAGGCCTCGAGGAGGCCAGGTTGTGGCAGTTTTGCGATGCCCCTGGGATGCCCTTTGCAGCTGCAGTGTGCCCGCAGCTCTGGGCCTTTTAGTTTGCGGAACCCTAACCCTAGGCGTAACCCTAACCCTAACCCTAGGCCGGGCAGCCAATCAGCCTAGGGTTAGGGCAGGTGCCAAGGAGAAAGGCCTCGAGGAGGCCAGGTTGTGGCAGTTTTGCGATGCCCCTGGGATGCCCTTTGCAGCTGCAGTATGCCCGCAGCTCTGGGCCTTTTAGTTTGCGGGACCCTAACCCTAACCCTAGGCCGGGCAGCCAATCAGGCTAGGGTTAGGGCAGGTGCCAAGGAGAAAGGCCTCGAGGAGGCCAGGTTGTGGCAGTTTTGCGATGCCCCTGGGATGCCCTTTGCAGCTGCAGTGTGCCCGCAGCTCTGGGCCTTTTAGTTTGCGGAACCCTAACCTTAACCCTAACCCTAACCCTAACCCTAGGCCGGGCAGCCAATCAGCCTAGGGTTAGGGCAGGTGCCAAGGAGAAAGGCCTCGAGGAGGCCAGGTTGTGGCAGTTTTGCGATGCCCCTGGGATGCCCTTTGCAGCTGCAGTGTGCCCGCAGCTCTGGGCCTTTTAGTTTGCGGAACCCTAACCCTAGGCCTAACCCTAACCCTAACCCTAGGCCGGGCAGCCAATCAGGCTAGGGTTAGGGCAGGTGCCAAGGAGAAAGGCCTCGAGGAGGCCAGGTTGTGGCAGTTTTGCGATGCCCCTGGGATGCCCTTTGCAGCTGCAGTGTGCCCGCAGCTCTGGGCCTTTTAGTTTGCGGAACCCTAACCCTAACCCTAACCCTAACCCTAGGCCGGGCAGCCAATCAGCCTAGGGTTAGGTCAGGTGCCAAGGAGAAAGGCCTCGAGGAGGCCAGGTTGTGGCAGTTTTGCGATGCCCCTGGGATGCCCTTTGCAGCTGCAGTGTGCCCGCAGCTCTGGGCCTTTTAGTTTGCGGAACCCTAACCCTAGGCGTAACCCTAACCCTAACCCTAGGCAGGGCAGCCAATCAGCCTAGGGTTAGGGCAGGTGCCAAGGAGAAAGGCCTCGAGGAGGCCAGGTTGTGGCAGTTTTGCGATGCCCCTGGGATGCCCTTTGCAGCTGCAGTGTGCCCGCAGCTCTGGGCCTTTTAGTTTGCGGAACCCTAACCCTAGGCCTAACCCTAACCCTAACCCTAGGCAGGGCAGCCAATCAGCCTAGGGTTAGGGCAGGTGCCAAGGAGAAAGGCCTCGAGGAGGCCAGGTTGTGGCAGTTTTGCGATGCCCCTGGGATGCCCTTTGCAGCTGCAGTGTGCCCGCAGCTCTGGGCCTTTTAGTTTGCGGAACCCTAACCCTAACCCTAACCCTAGGCCGGGCAGCCAATCAGCCTAGGGTTAGGGCAGGTGCCAAGGAGAAAGGCCTCGAGGAGGCCAGGTTGTGGCAGTTTTGCGAAGCCCCTGGGATGCTCTTTGCAGCTGCAGTGTGCCCGCAGCTCTGGGCCTTTTAGTTTGCGGAACCCTAACCCTAGGCGTAACCCTAACCCTAACCCTAGGCCGGGCAGCCAATCAGCCTAGGGTTAGGGCAGGTGCCAAGGAGAAAGGCCTCGAGGAGGCCAGGTTGTGGCAGTTTTGCGATGCCCCTGGGATGACCTTTGCAGCTGCAGTGTGCCCGCAGCTCTGGGCCTTTTAGTTTGCGGAACCCTAACCCTAACCCTAACCCTAACCCTAACCCTAGGCCAGGCAGCCAATCAGCCTAGGGTTAGGGCAGGTGCCAAGGAGAAAGGCCTCGAGGAGGCCAGGTTGTGGCAGTTTTGCGATGCCCCTGGGATGCCCTTTGCAGCTGCAGTGTGCCCGCAGCTCTGGGCCTTTTAGTTTGCGGAACCCTAGGCGTAACCCTAACCCTAACCCTAGGCCGGGCAGCCAATCAGCCTAGGGTTAGGGCAGGTGCCAAGGAGAAAGGCCTCGAGGAGGCCAGGTTGTGGCAGTTTTGCGATGCCCCTGGGATGCCCTTTGCAGCTGCAGTGTGCCCGCAGCTCTGGGCCTTTTAGTTTGCGGAACCCTAACCCTAGGCCTAACCCTAACCCTAACCCTAGGCCGGGCAGCCAATCAGCCTAGGGTTAGGGCAGGTGCCAAGGAGAAAGGCCTCGAGGAGGCCAGGTTGTGGCAGTTTTGCGATGCCCCTGGGATGCCCTTTGCAGCTGCAGTGTGCCCGCAGCTCTGGGCCTTTTAGTTTGCGGAACCCTAACCCTTACCCTAACCCTAACCCTAACCCTAGGCCGGGCAGCCAATCAGCCTAGGGTTAGGGCAGGTGCCAAGGAGAAAGCCCTCGAGGAGGCCAGGTTGTGGCAGTTTTGCGAAGCCCCTGGGATGCCCTTTGCAGCTGCAGTGTGCCCGCAGCTCTGGGCCTTTTAGTTTGCGGAACCCTAACCCTAGGTGTAACCCTAACCCTAACCCTAGGCCGGGCAGCCAATCAGGCTAGGGTTAGGGCAGGTGCCAAGGAGAAAGGCCTCGAGGAGGCCAGGTTGTGGCAGTTTTGCGATGCCCCTGGGATGCCCTTTGCAGCTGCAGTGTGCCCGCAGTTCTGGGCCTTTTAGTTTGCGGAACCCTAACCCTAACCCTAACCCTAACCCTAGGCCGGGCAGCCAATCAGCCTAGGGTTAGGGCAGGTGCCAAGGAGAAAGGCCTCGAGGAGGCCAGGTTGTGGCAGTTTTGCGATGCCCCTGGGATGCCCTTTGCAGCTGCAGTGTGCCCGCAGCTCTGGGCCTTTTAGTTTGCGGAACCCTAACCCTAGGCGTAACCCTAACCCTAACCCTAGGCAGGGCAGCCAATCAGCCTAGGGTTAGGGCAGGTGCCAAGGAGAAAGGCCTCGAGGAGGCCAGGTTGTGGCAGTTTTGCGATGCCCCTGGGATGCCCTTTGCAGCTGCAGTATGCCCGCAGCTCTGGGCCTTTTAGTTTGCGGAACCCTAACCCTAGGCGTAACCCTAACCCTAACCCTAGGAAGGGCAGCCAATCAGCCTAGGGTTAGGGCAGGTGCCAAGGAGAAAGGCCTCGAGGAGGCCAGGTTGTGGCAGTTTTGCGATGCCCCTGGGATGCCCTTTGCAGCTGCAGTGTGCCCGCAGCTCTGGGCCTTTTAGTTTGCGGAACCCTAACCCTAACCCTAACCCTAACCCTAGGCCGGGCAGCCAATCAGGCTAGGGTTAGGGCAGGTGCCAAGGAGAAAGGCCTCGAGGAGGCCAGGTTGTGGCAGTTTTGCGATGCCCCTGGGATGCCCTTTGCAGCTGCAGTGTGCCCGCAGCTCTGGGCCTTTTAGTTTGCGGAACCCTAACCCTAGGCGTAACCCTAACCCTAACCCTAGGCAGGGCAGCCAATCAGCCTAGGGTTAGGGCAGGTGCCAAGGAGAAAGGCCTCGAGGAGGCCAGGTTGTGGCAGTTTTGCGATGCCCCTGGGATGCCCTTTGCAGCTGCAGTGTGCCCGCAGCTCTGGGCCTTTTAGTTTGCGGAACCCTAACCCCAACCCTAACCCTAACCCTAGGCCGGGCAGCCAATCAGGCTAGGGTTAGGGCAGGTGCCAAGGAGAAAGGCCTCGAGGAGGCCAGGTTGTGGCAGTTTTGCGATGCCCCTGGGATGCCCTTTGCAGCTGCAGTGTGCCCGCAGCTCTGGGCCTTTTAGTTTGCGGAACCCTAACCCTAGGCGTAACCCTAACCCTAACCCTAGGCAGGGCAGCCAATCAGCCTAGGGTTAGGGCAGGTGCCAAGGAGAAAGGCCTCGAGGAGGCCAGGTTGTGGCAGTTTTGCGATGCCCCTGGGATGCCCTTTGCAGCTGCAGCGTGCCCGCAGCTCTGGGCCTTTTAGTTTGCGGAACCCTAAACCTAACCCTAACCCTAACCCTAGGCCAGGCAGCCAATCAGCCTAGGGTTAGGTCGGGTGCCAAGGAGAAAGGCCTCGAGGAGGCCAGGTTGTGGCAGTTTTGCGATGCCCCTGGGATGCCCTTTGCAGCTGCAGTGTGCCCGCAGCTCTGGGCCTTTTAGTTTGCGGAACCCTAACCCTAGGCGTAACCCTAACCCTAACCCTAGGCAGGGCAGCCAATCAGCCTAGGGTTAGGGCAGGTGCCAAGGAGAAAGGCCTCGAGGAGGCCAGGTTGTGGCAGTTTTGCGATGCCCCTGGGATGCCCTTTGCAGCTGCAGTGTGCCCGCAGCTCTGGGCCTTTTAGTTTGCGGAACCCTAACCCTAACCCTAACCCTAACCCTAGGCCGGGCAGCCAATCAGCCTAGGGTTAGGGCAGGTGCCAAGGAGAAAGGCCTCGAGGAGGCCAGGTTGTGGCAGTTTTGCGATGCCCCTGGGATGCCCTTTGCAGCTGCAGTGTGCCCGCAGCTCTGGGCCTTTTAGTTTGCGGAACCCTAACCCTAGGCGTAACCCTAACCCTAACCCTAGGCAGGGCAGCCAATCAGCCTAGGGTTAGGGCAGGTGCCAAGGAGAAAGGCCTCGAGGAGGCCAGGTTGTGGCAGTTTTGCGATGCCCCTGGGATGCCCTTTGCAGCTGCAGTGTGCCCGCAGCTCTGGGCCTTTTAGTTTGCGGAACCCTAACCCTAGGCGTAACCCTAACCCTAACCCTAGGCCGGGCAGCCAATCAGCCTAGGGTTAGGGCAGGTGCCAAGGAGAAAGGCCTCGAGGAGGCCAGGTTGTGGCAGTTTTGCGATGCCCCTGGGATGCCCTTTGCAGCTGCAGTGTGCCCGCAGCTCTGGGCCTTTTAGTTTGTGGAACCCTAACCCTAACCCTAACCCTAACCCTAGGCCGGGCAGCCAATCAGGCTAGGGTTAGGGCAGGTGCCAAGGAGAAAGGCCTCGAGGAGGCCAGGTTGTGGCAGTTTTGCGATGCCCCTGGGATGCCCTTTGCAGCTGCAGTGTGCCCGCAGCTCTGGGCCTTTTAGTTTGCGGAACCCTAACCCTAGGCGTAACCCTAACCCTAACCCTAGGCCGGGCAGCCAATCAGCCTAGGGTTAGGGCAGGTGCCAAGGAGAAAGGCCTCGAGGAGGCCAGGTTGTGGCAGTTTTGCGATGCCCCTGGGATGCCCTTTGCAGCTGCAGTGTGCCCGCAGCTCTGGGCCTTTTAGTTTGCGGAACCCTAACCCTAGGCGTAACCCTAACCCTAACCCTAGGCAGGGCAGCCAATCAGCCTAGGGTTAGGGCAGGTGCCAAGGAGAAAGGCCTCGAGGAGGCCAGGTTGTGGCAGTTTTGCGAAGCCCCTGGGATGCACTTTGCAGCTGCAGTGTGCCCGCAACTCTGGGCCTTTTAGTTTGCGGAACCCTAACCCTAACCCTAACCCTAACCCTAGGCCGGGCAGCCAATCAGCCTAGGGTTAGGGCAGGTGCCAAGGAGAAAGGCCTCGAGGAGGCCAGGTTGTGGCAGTTTTGCGATGCCCCTGGGATGCCCTTTGCAGCTGCAGTGTGCCCGCAGCTCTGGGCCTTTTAGTTTGCGGAACCCTAACCCTAGGCGTAACCCTAACCCTAACCCTAGGCAGGGCAGCCAATCAGCCTAGGGTTAGGGCAGGTGCCAAGGAGAAAGGCCTCGAGGAGGCCAGGTTGTGGCAGTTTTGCGATGCCCCTGGGATGCCCTTTGCAGCTGCAGTGTGCCCGCAGCTCTGGGCCTTTTAGTTTGCGGAACCCTAACCCTAGGCGTAACCCTAACCCTAACCCTAGGCAGGGCAGCCAATCAGGCTAGGGTTAGGGCAGGTGCCAAGGAGAAAGGCCTCGAGGAGGCCAGGTTGTGGCAGTTTTGCGATGCCCCTGGGATGCCCTTTGCAGCTGCAGTGTGCCCGCAGCTCTGGGCCTTTTAGTTTGTGGAACCCTAACCCTAACCCTAACCCTAACCCTAGGCCGGGCAGCCAATCAGGCTAGGGTTAGGGCAGGTGCCAAGGAGAAAGGCCTCGAGGAGGCCAGGTTGTGGCAGTTTTGCGATGCCCCTGGGATGCCCTTTGCAGCTGCAGTGTGCCCGCAGCTCTGGGCCTTTTAGTTTGCGGAACCCTAACCCTAGGCGTAACCCTAACCCTAACCCTAGGCAGGGCAGCCAATCAGCCTAGGGTTAGGGCAGGTGCCAAGGAGAAAGGCCTCGAGGAGGCCAGGTTGTGGCAGTTTTGCGATGCCCCTGGGATGCCCTTTGCAGCTGCAGCGTGCCCGCAGCTCTGGGCCTTTTAGTTTGCGGAACCCTAAACCTAACCCTAACCCTAACCCTAGGCCGGGCAGCCAATCAGCCTAGGGTTAGGTCGGGTGCCAAGGAGAAAGGCCTCGAGGAGGCCAGGTTGTGGCAGTTTTGCGATGCCCCTGGGATGCCCTTTGCAGCTGCAGTGTGCCCGCAGCTCTGGGCCTTTTAGTTTGCGGAACCCTAACCCTAGGCGTAACCCTAACCCTAACCCTAGGCAGGGCAGCCAATCAGGCTAGGGTTAGGGCAGGTGCCAAGGAGAAAGGCCTCGAGGAGGCCAGGTTGTGGCAGTTTTGCGATGCCCCTGGGATGCCCTTTGCAGCTGCAGTGTGCCCGCAGCTCTGGGCCTTTTAGTTTGCGGAACCCTAACCCTAACCCTAACCCTAACCCTAGGCCGGGCAGCCAGTCAGGCTAGGGTTAGGGCAGGTGCCAAGGAGAAAGGCCTCGAGGAGGCCAGGTTGTGGCAGTTTTGCGATGCCCCTGGGATGCCCTTTGCAGCTGCAGTGTGCCCGCAGCTCTGGGCCTTTTAGTTTGCGGAACCCTAACCCTAGGCGTAACCCTAACCCTAACCCTAGGCAGGGCAGCCAATCAGCCTAGGGTTAGGGCAGGTGCCAAGGAGAAAGGCCTCGAGGAGGCCAGGTTGTGGCAGTTTTGCGATGCCCCTGGGATGCCCTTTGCAGCTGCAGTGTGCCCGCAGCTCTGGGCCTTTTAGTTTGCGGAACCCTAACCCTAGGCGTAACCCTAACCCTAACCCTAGGCCGGGCAGCCAATCAGCCTAGGGTTAGGGCAGGTGCCAAGGAGAAAGGCCTCGAGGAGGCCAGGTTGTGGCAGTTTTGCGATGCCCCTGGGATGCCCTTTGCAGCTGCAGTGTGCCCGCAGCTCTGGGCCTTTTAGTTTGCGGAACCCTAACCCTAACCCTAACCCTAACCCTAGGCAGGGCAGCCAATCAGGCTCGGGTTAGGTCGGGTGCCAAGGAGAAAGGCCTCGAGGAGGCCAGGTTGTGGCAGTTTTGCGATGCCCCTGGGATGCCCTTTGCAGCTGCAGTGTGCCCGCAGCTCTGGGCCTTTTAGTTTGCGGAACCCTAACCCTAACCCTAACCCTAACGATAGGCCGGGCAGCCAATCAGCCTAGGGTTAGGGCAGGTGCCAAGGAGAAAGGCCTCGAGGAGGCCAGGTTGCGGCAGTTTTGCGATGCCCCTGGGATGCCCTTTGCGGCTGCAGTGTGCCCGCAGCTCTGGGCCTTTTAGTTTGCGGAACCCTAACCCTAACCCTAACCCTAGGCCGGGCAGCCAATCAGCCTAGGGTTAGGGCAGGTGCCAAGGAGAAAGCCCTCAAGGAGGCCAGGTTGTGGCAGTTTTGCGAAGCCCCTGGGATGCACTTTGCAGCTGCAGTGTGCCCGCAGCTCTGGGCCTTTTAGTTTGCGGAACCCTAACCCTAGGCGTAACCCTAACCCTAACCCTAGGCAGGGCAGCCAATCAGGCTAGGGTTAGGGCAGGTGCCAAGGAGAAAGGCCTCGAGGAGGCCAGGTTGTGGCAGTTTTGCGATGCCCCTGGGATGCCCTTTGCAGCTGCAGTGTGCCCGCAGCTCTGGGCCTTTTAGTTTGCGGAACCCTAACCCTAACCCTAACCCTAACCCTAGGCCGGGCAGCCAATCAGGCTAGGGTTAGGGCAGGTGCCAAGGAGAAAGGCCTCGAGGAGGCCAGGTTGTGGCAGTTTTGCGATGCCCCTGGGATGCCCTTTGCAGCTGCAGTGTGCCCGCAGCTCTGGGCCTTTTAGTTTGCGGAACCCTAACCCTAGGCGTAACCCTAACCCTAACCCTAGGCCGGGCAGCCAATCAGGCTAGGGTTAGGGCAGGTGCCAAGGAGAAAGGCCTCGAGGAGGCCAGGTTGTGGCAGTTTTGCGATGCCCCTGGGATGCCCTTTGCAGCTGCAGTGTGCCCGCAGCTCTGGGCCTTTTAGTTTGCGGAACCCTAACCCTAACCCTAACCCTAACCCTAGGCCGGGCAGCCAATCAGCCTACGGTTACGTCGGGTGCCAAGGAGAAAGGCCTCGAGGAGGCCAGGTTGTGGCAGTTTTGTGATGCCCCTTGGATGCCCTTTGCAGCTGCAGTGTGCCCGCAGCTCTGGGCCTTTTAGTTTGCGGAACCCTAACCCTAGGCGTAACCCTAACCCTAACCCTAGGCAGGGCAGCCAATCAGGCTAGGGTTAGGGCAGGTGCCAAGGAGAAAGGCCTCGAGGAGGCCAGGTTGTGGCAGTTTTGCGATGCCCCTGGGATGCCCTTTGCAGCTGCAGTGTGCCCGCAGCTCTGGGCCTTTTAGTTTGCGGAACCCTAACCCTAACCCTAACCCTAACCCTAGGCCGGGCAGCCAATCAGCCTAGGGTTAGGGCAGGTGCCAAGGAGAAAGGCCTCGAGGAGGCCAGGTTGTGGCAGTTTTGCGATGCCCCTGGGATGCCCTTTGCAGCTGCAGTGTGCCCGCAGCTCTGGGCCTTTTAGTTTGCGGAACCCTAACCCTAGGCGTAACCCTAACCCTAACCCTAGGCCGGGCAGCCAATCAGCCTAGGGTTAGGGCAGGTGCCAAGGAGAAAGGCCTCGAGGAGGCCAGGTTGCGGCAGTTTTGCGATGCCCCTGGGATGCCCTTTGCGGCTGCAGTGTGCCCGCAGCTCTGGGCCTTTTAGTTTGCGGAACCCTAACCCTAACCCTAACCCTAGGCCGGGCAGCCAATCAGCCTAGGGTTAGGGCAGGTGCCAAGGAGAAAGCCCTCAAGGAGGCCAGGTTGTGGCAGTTTTGCGAAGCCCCTGGGATGCACTTTGCAGCTGCAGTGTGCCCGCAACTCTGGGCCTTTTAGTTTGCGGAACCCTAACCCTAGGCGTAACCCTAACCCTAACCCTAGGCAGGGCAGCCAATCAGGCTAGGGTTAGGGCAGGTGCCAAGGAGAAAGGCCTCGAGGAGGCCAGGTTGTGGCAGTTTTGCGATGCCCCTGGGATGCCCTTTGCAGCTGCAGTGTGCCCGCAGCTCTGGGCCTTTTAGTTTGCGGAACCCTAACCCTAGGCGTAACCCTAACCCTAACCCTAGGCAGGGCAGCCAATCAGCCTAGGGTTAGGGCAGGTGCCAAGGAGAAAGGCCTCGAGGAGGCCAGGTTGTGGCAGTTTTGCGATGCCCCTGGGATGCCCTTTGCAGCTGCAGTGTGCCCGCAGCTCTGGGCCTTTTAGTTTGCGGAACCCTAACCCTAGGCGTAACCCTAACCCTAACCCTAGGCAGGGCAGCCAATCAGGCTAGGGTTAGGGCAGGTGCCAAGGAGAAAGGCCTCGAGGAGGCCAGGTTGTGGCAGTTTTGCGATGCCCCTGGGATGCCCTTTGCGGCTGCAGTGTGCCCGCAGTTCTGGGCCTTTTAGTTTGCGGAACCCTAACCCTAACCCTAACCCTAACCCTAGGCCGGGCAGCCAATCAGGCTAGGGTTAGGGCAGGTGCCAAGGAGAAAGGCCTCGAGGAGGCCAGGTTGTGGCAGTTTTGCCATGCCCCTGGGATGCCCTTTGCAGCTGCAGTGTGCCCGCAGCTCTGGGCCTTTTAGTTTGCGGAACCCTAACCCTAACCCTAACCCTAACCCTAGGCCGGGCAGCCAATCAGCCTACGCTTACGTCGGGTGCCAAGGAGAAAGGCCTCGAGGAGGCCAGGTTGTGGCAGTTTTGTGATGCCCCTTGGATGCCCTTTGCAGCTGCAGTGTGCCCGCAGCTCTGGGCCTTTTAGTTTGCGGAACCCTAACCCTAGGCGTAACCCTAACCCTAACCCTAGGCAGGGCAGCCAATCAGGCTAGGGTTAGGGCAGGTGCCAAGGAGAAAGGCCTCGAGGAGGCCAGGTTGTGGCAGTTTTGCGATGCCCCTGGGATGCCCTTTGCAGCTGCAGTGTGCCCGCAGCTCTGGGCCTTTTAGTTTGCGGAACCCTAACCCTAACCCTAACCCTAACCCTAGGCCGGGCAGCCAATCAGCCTAGGGTTAGGGCAGGTGCCAAGGAGAAAGGCCTCGAGGAGGCCAGGTTGTGGCAGTTTTGCGATGCCCCTGGGATGCCCTTTGCAGCTGCAGTGTGCCCGCAGCTCTGGGCCTTTTAGTTTGCGGAACCCTAACCCTAGGCGTAACCCTAACCCTAACCCTAGGCCGGGCAGCCAATCAGCCTAGGGTTAGGGCAGGTGCCAAGGAGAAAGGCCTCGAGGAGGCCAGGTTGCGGCAGTTTTGCGATGCCCCTGGGATGCCCTTTGCGGCTGCAGTGTGCCCGCAGCTCTGGGCCTTTTAGTTTGCGGAACCCTAACCCTAACCCTAACCCTAGGCCGGGCAGCCAATCAGCCTAGGGTTAGGGCAGGTGCCAAGGAGAAAGCCCTCAAGGAGGCCAGGTTGTGGCAGTTTTGCGAAGCCCCTGGGATGCACTTTGCAGCTGCAGTGTGCCCGCAACTCTGGGCCTTTTAGTTTGCGGAACCCTAACCCTAGGCGTAACCCTAACCCTAACCCTAGGCAGGGCAGCCAATCAGCCTAGGGTTAGGGCAGGTGCCAAGGAGAAAGGCCTCGAGGAGGCCAGGTTGTGGCAGTTTTGCGATGCCCCTGGGATGCCCTTTGCAGCTGCAGTGTGCCCGCAGCTCTGGGCCTTTTAGTTTGCGGAACCCTAACCCTAGGCGTAACCCTAACCCTAACCCTAGGCAGGGCAGCCAATCAGGCTAGGGTTAGGGCAGGTGCCAAGGAGAAAGGCCTCGAGGAGGCCAGGTTGTGGCAGTTTTGCGATGCCCCTGGGATGCCCTTTGCAGCTGCAGTGTGCCCGCAGTTCTGGGCCTTTTAGTTTGCGGAACCCTAACCCTAACCCTAACCCTAACCCTAGGCCGGGCAGCCAATCAGGCTAGGGTTAGGGCAGGTGCCAAGGAGAAAGGCCTCGAGGAGGCCAGGTTGTGGCAGTTTTGCCATGCCCCTGGGATGCCCTTTGCAGCTGCAGTGTGCCCGCAGCTCTGGGCCTTTTAGTTTGCGGAACCCTAACCCTAGGCGTAACCCTAACCCTAACCCTAGGCAGGGCAGCCAATCAGCCTAGGGTTAGGGCAGGTGCCAAGGAGAAAGGCCTCGAGGAGGCCAGGTTGTGGCAGTTTTGCGATGCCCCTGGGATGCCCTTTGCAGCTGCAGTGTGCCCGCAGCTCTGGGCCTTTTAGTTTGCGGAACCCTAACCCTAACCCTAACCCTAGGCCGGGCAGCCAATCAGCCTAGGGTTAGGGCAGGTGCCAAGGAGAAAGGCCTCGAGGAGGCCAGGTTGTGGCAGTTTTGCGATGCCCCTGGGATGCCCTTTGCAGCTGCAGTGTGCCCGCAGCTCTGGGCCTTTTAGTTTGCGGAACCCTAACCCTAGGCGTAACCCTAACCCTAACTCTAGACAGGGCAGCCAATCAGGCTAGGGTTAGGGCAGGTGCCAAGGAGAAAGGCCTCGAGGAGGCCAGGTTGTGGCAGTTTTGCGATGCCCCTGGGATGCCCTTTGCAGCTGCAGTGTGCCCGCAGCTCTGGGCCTTTTAGTTTGCGGAACCCTAACCCTAACCCTAACCCTAACCCTAGGCCGGGCAGCCAATCAGCCTAGGGTTAGGGCAGGTGCCAAGGAGAAAGGCCTCGAGGAGGCCAGGTTGTGGCAGTTTTGCGATGCCCCTGGGATGCCCTTTGCAGCTGCAGTGTGCCCGCAGCTCTGGGCCTTTTAGTTTGCGGAACCCTAACCCTAGGCGTAACCCTAACCCTAACCCTAGGAAGGGCAGCCAATCAGCCTAGGGTTAGGGCAGGTGCCAAGGAGAAAGGCCTCGAGGAGGCCAGGTTGTGGCAGTTTTGCGATGCCCCTGGGATGCCCTTTGCAGCTGCAGTGTGCCCGCAGCTCTGGGCCTTTTAGTTTGCGGAACCCTAACCCTAACCCTAACCCTAACCCTAGGCCGGGCAGCCAATCAGGCTAGGGTTAGGGCTGGTGCCAAGGAGAAAGGCCTCGAGGAGGCCAGGTTGTGGCAGTTTTGCGATGCCCCTGGGATGCCCTTTGCAGCTGCAGTGTGCCCGCAGCTCTGGGCCTTTTAGTTTGCGGAACCCTAACCCTAGGCATAACCCTAACCCTAACCCTAGGCAGGGCTGCCAATCAGGCTAGGGTTAGGACAGGTGCCAAGGAGAAAGGCCTCGAGGAGGCCAGGTTGTGGCAGTTTTGCGATGCCCCTGGGATGCCCTTTGCAGCTGCAGTGTGCCCGCAGCTCTGGGCCTTTTAGTTTGCGGAACCCTAACCCTAACCCTAACCCTAGGCCGGGCAGCCAATCAGCCTAGGGTTAGGGCAGGTGCCAAGGAGAAAGGCCTCGAGGAGGCCAGGTTGTGGCAGTTTTGCGATGCCCCTGGGATGCCCTTTGCAGCTGCAGTGTGCCCGCAGCTCTGGGCCTTTTAGTTTGCGGAACCCTAACCCTAGGCCTAACCCTAACCCTAACCCTAGGCCGGGCAGCCAATCAGCCTAGGGTTAGGGCAGGTGCCAAGGAGAAAGGCCTCGAGGAGGCCAGGTTGTGGCAGTTTTGCGATGCCCCTGGGATGCCCTTTGCAGCTGCAGTGTGCCCGCAGCTCTGGGCCTTTTAGTTTGCGGAACCCTAACCCTAGGCGTAACCCTAACCCTAACCCTAGGCAGGGCAGCCAATCAGCCTAGGGTTAGGGTCGGTGCCAAGGAGAAAGGCCTCGAGGAGGCCAGGTTGTGGCAGTTTTGCGATGCCCCTGGGATGCCCTTTGCAGCTGCAGTGTGCCCGCAGCTCTGGGCCTTTTAGTTTGCGGAACCCTAACCCTAACCCTAACCCTAACCCTAGGCCGGGCAGCCAATCAGCCTAGGGTTAGGGCAGGTGCCAAGGAGAAAGGCCTCGAGGAGGCCAGGTTGTGGCAGTTTTGCGATGCCCCTGGGATGCCCTTTGCAGCTGCAGTGTGCCCGCAACTCTGGGCCTTTTAGTTTGCGGAACCCTAACCCTAGGCGTAACCCTAACCCTAACCCTAGGCCGGGCAGCCAATCAGGCTAGGGTTAGGGCTAGTGCCAAGGAGAAAGGCCTCGAGGAGGCCAGGTTGTGGCAGTTTTGCGATGCCCCTGGGATGCCCTTTGCAGCTGCAGTGTGCCCGCAGCTCTGGGCCTTTTAGTTTGCGGAACCCTAACCCTAGGCGTAACCCTAACCCTAACCCTAGGCAGGGCAGCCAATCAGCCTAGGGTTAGGGCTGGTGCCAAGGAGAAAGGCCTCGAGGAGGCCAGGTTGTGGCAGTTTTGCGATGCCCCTGGGATGCCCTTTGCAGCTGCAGTGTGCCCGCAGCTCTGGGCCTTTTAGTTTGCAGAACCCTAACCCTAGGCGTAACCCTAACCCTAACCCTAGGCCGGGCAGCCAATCAGCCTAGGGTTAGGGCAGGTGCCAAGGAGAAAGGCCTCGAGGAGGCCAGGTTGTGGCAGTTTTGCGATGCCCCTGGGATGCCCTTTGCAGCTGCAGTGTGCCCGCAGCTCTGGGCCTTTTAGTTTGCGGAACCCTAACCCTAACCCTAACCCTAACCCTAACCCTAGGCCGGGCAGCCAATCAGCCTAGGGTTAGGGCAGGTGCCAAGGAGAAAGGCCTCGAGGAGGCCAGGTTGTGGCAGTTTTGCGATGCCCCTGGGATGCCCTTTGCAGCTGCAGTGTGCCCGCAGCTCTGGGCCTTTTAGTTTGCGGAACCCTAACCCTAGGCATAACCCTAACCCTAACCCTAGGCAGGGCAGCCAATCAGGCTAGGGTTAGGACAGGTGCCAAGGAGAAAGGCCTCGAGGAGGCCAGGTTGTGGCAGTTTTGCGATGCCCCTGGGATGCCCTTTGCAGCTGCAGTGTGCCCGCAGCTCTGGGCCTTTTAGTTTGCGGAACCCTAACCCTAACCCTAACCCTAGGCCGGGCAGCCAATCAGCCTAGGGTTAGGGCAGGTGCCAAGGAGAAAGCCCTTGAGGAGGCCAGGTTGTGGCAGTTTTGCGAAGCCCCTGGGATGCCCTTTGCAGCTGCAGTGTGCCCGCAGCTCTGGGCCTTTTAGTTTGCGGAACCCTAACCCTAGGCCTAACCCTAACCCTAACCCTAGGCCGGGCAGCCAATCAGCCTAGGGTTAGGGCAGGTGCCAAGGAGAAAGGCCTCGAGGAGGCCAGGTTGTGGCAGTTTTGCGATGCCCCTGGGATGCCCTTTGCAGCTGCAGTGTGCCCGCAGCTCTGGGCCTTTTAGTTTGCGGAACCCTAACCCTAACCCTAACCCTAACCCTAACCCTAACCCTAGGCCGGGCAGCCAATCAGCCTAGGGTTAGGGCAGGTGCCAAGGAGAAAGGCCTCGAGGAGGCCAGGTTGTGGCAGTTTTGCGATGCCCCTGGGATGCCCTTTGCAGCTGCAGTGTGCCCGCAGCTCTGGGCCTTTTAGTTTGCGGAACCCTAACCCTAACCCTAACCCTAACCCTAGGCCGGGCAGCCAATCAGCCTAGGGTTAGGGCAGGTGCCAAGGAGAAAGGCCTCGAGGAGGCCAGGTTGTGGCAGTTTTGCGATGCCCCTGGGATGCCCTTTGCAGCTGCAGTGTGCCCGCAGCTCTGGGCCTTTTAGTTTGCGGAACCCTAACCCTAACCCTAACCCTAGGCAGGGCAGCCAATCAGGCTAGGGTTAGGGCAGGTGCCAAGGAGAAAGGCCTCGAGGAGGCCAGGTTGTGGCAGTTTTGCGATGCCCCTGGGATGCCCTTTGCAGCTGCAGTGTGCCCGCAGCTCTGGGCCTTTTAGTTTGAGGAACCCTAACCCTAACCCTAACCCTAACCCTAGGCCGGGCAGCCAATCAGCCTAGGGTTAGGGCAGGTGCCAAGGAGAAAGGCCTCGAGGAGGCCAGGTTGTGGCAGTTTTGCGATGCCCCTGGGATGCCCTTTGCAGCTGCAGTGTGCCCGCAGCTCTGGGCCTTTTAGTTTGCGGAACCCTAACCCTAGGCGTAACCCTAACCCTAACCCTAGGCAGGGCAGCCAATCAGCCTAGGGTTAGGGCAGGTGCCAAGGAGAAAGGCCTCGAGGAGGCCAGGTTGTGGCAGTTTTGCGATGCCCCTGGGATGCCCTTTGCAGCTGCAGTGTGCCCGCAGCTCTGGGCCTTTTAGTTTGCGGAACCCTAACCCTAACCCTAACCCTAACCCTAGGCCGGGCAGCCAATCAGCCTAGGGTTAGGGCAGGTGCCAAGGAGAAAGGCCTCGAGGAGGCCAGGTTGTGGCAGTTTTGCGATGCCCCTGGGATGCCCTTTGCAGCTGCAGTGTGCCCGCAACTCTGGGCCTTTTAGTTTGCGGAACCCTAACCCTAGGCGTAACCCTAACCCTAACCCTAGGCCGGGCAGCCAATCAGGCTAGGGTTAGGGCTGGTGCCAAGGAGAAAGGCCTCGAGGAGGCCAGGTTGTGGCCGTTTTGCGATGCCCCTGGGATGCCCTTTGCAGCTGCAGTGTGCCCGCAGCTCTGGGCCTTTTAGTTTGCGGAACCCTAACCCTAACCCTAACCCTAACCCTAACCCTAGGCAGGGCAGCCAATCAGCCTAGGGTTAGGGCTGGTGCCAAGGAGAAAGGCCTCGAGGAGGCCAGGTTGTGGCAGTTTTGCGATGCCCCTGGGATGCCCTTTGCAGCTGCAGTGTGCCCGCAGCTCTGGGCCTTTTAGTTTGCGGAACCCTAACCCTAGGCGTAACCCTAACCCTAACCCTAGACAGGGCAGCCAATCAGCCTAGGGTTAGGGCAGGTGCCAAGGAGAAAGGCCTCGAGGAGGCCAGGTTGTGGCAGTTTTGCGATGCCCCTGGGATGCCCTTTGCAGCTGCAGTGTGCCCGCAGCTCTGGGCCTTTTAGTTTGCGGAACCCTAACCCTAACCCTAACCCTAACCCTAACCCTAGGCCGGGCAGCCAATCAGGCTAGGGTTAGGACAGGTGCCAAGGAGAAAGGCCTCGAGGAGGCCAGGTTGTGGCAGTTTTGCGATGCCCCTGGGATGCCCTTTGCAGCTGCAGTGTGCCCGCAGCTCTGGGCCTTTTAGTTTGCGGAAACCTAACCCTAACCCTAAACCTAGGCCGGGCAGCCAATCAGCCTAGGGTTAGGGCAGGTGCCAAGGAGAAAGCCCTCGAGGAGGCCAGGTTGTGGCAGTTTTGCGAAGCCCCTGGGATGCCCTTTGCAGCTGCAGTGTGCCCGCAGCTCTGGGCCTTTTAGTTTGCGGAACCCTAACCCTAGGCCTAACCCTAACCCTAACCCTAGGCCGGGCAGCCAATCAGCCTAGGGTTAGGGCAGGTGCCAAGGAGAAAGGCCTCGAGGAGGCCAGGTTGTGGCAGTTTTGCGATGCCCCTGGGATGCCCTTTGCAGCTGCAGTGTGCCCGCAGCTCTGGGCCTTTTAGTTTGCGGAACCCTAACCCTAGGCGTAACCCTAACCCTAACCCTAGGCAGGGCAGCCAATCAGCCTAGGGTTAGGGCAGGTGCCAAGGAGAAAGGCCTCGAGGAGGCCAGGTTGTGGCAGTTTTGCGATGCCCCTGGGATGCCCTTTGCAGCTGCAGTGTGCCCGCAGCTCTGGGCCTTTTAGTTTGCGGAACCCTAACCCTAACCCTAACCCTAACCCTAGGCCGGGCAGCCAATCAGCCTAGGGTTAGGGCAGGTGCCAAGGAGAAAGGCCTCGAGGAGGCCAGGTTGTGGCAGTTTTGCGATGCCCCTGGGATGCCCTTTGCAGCTGCAGTGTGCCCGCAACTCTGGGCCTTTTAGTTTGCGGAACCCTAACCCTAGGCGTAACCCTAACCCTAACCCTAGGCCGGGCAGCCAATCAGGCTAGGGTTAGGGCTGGTGCCAAGGAGAAAGGCCTCGAGGAGGCCAGGTTGTGGCCGTTTTGCGATGCCCCTGGGATGCCCTTTGCAGCTGCAGTGTGCCCGCAGCTCTGGGCCTTTTAGTTTGCGGAACCCTAACCCTAACCCTAACCCTAACCCTAACCCTAGGCAGGGCAGCCAATCAGCCTAGGGTTAGGGCTGGTGCCAAGGAGAAAGGCCTCGAGGAGGCCAGGTTGTGGCAGTTTTGCGATGCCCCTGGGATGCCCTTTGCAGCTGCAGTGTGCCCGCAGCTCTGGGCCTTTTAGTTTGCGGAACCCTAACCCTAGGCGTAACCCTAACCCTAACCCTAGACAGGGCAGCCAATCAGCCTAGGGTTAGGGCAGGTGCCAAGGAGAAAGGCCTCGAGGAGGCCAGGTTGTGGCAGTTTTGCGATGCCCCTGGGATGCCCTTTGCAGCTGCAGTGTGCCCGCAGCTCTGGGCCTTTTAGTTTGCGGAACCCTAACCCTAACCCTAACCCTAACCCTAACCCTAGGCCGGGCAGCCAATCAGGCTAGGGTTAGGACAGGTGCCAAGGAGAAAGGCCTCGAGGAGGCCAGGTTGTGGCAGTTTTGCGATGCCCCTGGGATGCCCTTTGCAGCTGCAGTGTGCCCGCAGCTCTGGGCCTTTTAGTTTGCGGAAACCTAACCCTAACCCTAAACCTAGGCCGGGCAGCCAATCAGCCTAGGGTTAGGGCAGGTGCCAAGGAGAAAGCCCTCGAGGAGGCCAGGTTGTGGCAGTTTTGCGAAGCCCCTGGGATGCCCTTTGCAGCTGCAGTGTGCCCGCAGCTCTGGGCCTTTTAGTTTGCGGAACCCTAACCCTAGGCCTAACCCTAACCCTAACCCTAGGCCGGGCAGCCAATCAGCCTAGGGTTAGGGCAGGTGCCAAGGAGAAAGGCCTCGAGGAGGCCAGGTTGTGGCAGTTTTGCGATGCCCCTGGGATGCCCTTTGCAGCTGCAGTGTGCCCGCAGCTCTGGGCCTTTTAGTTTGCGGAACCCTAACCCTAGGCGTAACCCTAACCCTAACCCTAGGCAGGGCAGCCAATCAGCCTAGGGTTAGGGCAGGTGCCAAGGAGAAAGGCCTCGAGGAGGCCAGGTTGTGGCAGTTTTGCGATGCCCCTGGGATGCCCTTTGCAGCTGCAGTGTGCCCGCAGCTCTGGGCCTTTTAGTTTGCGGAACCCTAACCCTAACCCTAACCCTAACCCTAGGCCGGGCAGCCAATCAGCCTAGGGTTAGGGCAGGTGCCAAGGAGAAAGGCCTCGAGGAGGCCAGGTTGTGGCAGTTTTGCGATGCCCCTGGGATGCCCTTTGCAGCTGCAGTGTGCCCGCAGCTCTGGGCCTTTTAGTTTGCGGAACCCTAACCCTAACCCTAACCCTAGGCCGGGCAGCCAATCAGCCTAGGGTTAGGGCAGGTGCCAAGGAGAAAGGCCTCGAGGAGGCCAGGTTGTGGCAGTTTTGCGATGCCCCTGGGATGCCCTTTGCAGCTGCAGTGTGCCCGCAGCTCTGGGCCTTTTAGTTTGCGGAACCCTAACCCTAACCCTAACCCTAACCCTAGGCCGGGCAGCCAATCAGCCTAGGGTTAGGGCAGGTGCCAAGGAGAAAGGCCTCGAGGAGGCCAGGTTGCGGCAGTTTTGCGATGCCCCTGGGATGCCCTTTGCAGCTGCAGTGTGCCCGCAGCTCTGGGCCTTTTAGTTTGCGGAACCCTAACCCTAACCCTAACCCTAACCCTAACCCTAGGCCGGGCAGCCAATCAGCCTAGGGTTAGGGCAGGTGCCAAGGAGAAAGGCCTCGAGGAGGCCAGGTTGTGGCAGTTTTGCGATGCCCCTGGGATGCCCTTTGCAGCTGCAGTGTGCCCGCAGCTCTGGGCCTTTTAGTTTGCGGAACCCTAACCCTAGGCGTAACCCTAACCCTAACCCTAGGCAGGGCAGCCAATCAGCCTAGGGTTAGGGCAGGTGCCAAGGAGAAAGGCCTCGAGGAGGCCAGGTTGTGGCAGTTTTGCGATGCCCCTGGGATGCCCTTTGCAGCTGCAGTGTGCCCGCAGCTCTGGGCCTTTTAGTTTGCGGAACCCTAACCCTAACCCTAACCCTAACCCTAACCCTAGGCCGGGCAGCCAATCAGGCTAGGGTTAGGGCAGGTGCCAAGGAGAAAGGCCTCGAGGAGGCCAGGTTGTGGCAGTTTTGCGATGCCCCTGGGATGCCCTTTGCAGCTGCAGTGTGCCCGCAGCTCTGGGCCTTTTAGTTTGCGGAACCCTAACCCTAACCCTAACCCTAACCCTAGGCCGGGCAGCCAATCAGCCTAGGGTTACGTCGGGTGCCAAGGAGAAAGGCCTCGAGGAGGCCAGGTTGTGGCAGTTTTGCGATGCCCCTGGGATGCCCTTTGCAGCTGCAGTGTGCCCGCAGCTCTGGGCCTTTTAGTTTGCGGAACCCTAACCCTAGGCGTAACCCTAACCCTAACCCTAGGCAGGGCAGCCAATCAGGCTAGGGTTAGGGCAGGTGCCAAGGAGAAAGGCCTCGAGGAGGCCAGGTTGTGGCAGTTTTGCGATGCCCCTGGGATGCCCTTTGCAGCTGCAGTGTGCCCGCAGCTCTGGGCCTTTTAGTTTGCGGAACCCTAACCCTAACCCTAACCCTAACCCTAGGCCGGGCAGCCAATCAGGCTCGGGTTAGGTCAGGTGCCAAGGAGAAAGGCCTCAAGGAGGCCAGGTTGTGGCAGTTTTGCGATGCCCCTGGGATGCCCTTTGCAGCTGCAGTGTGCCCGCAGCTCTGGGCCTTTTAGTTTGCGGAACCCTAACCCTAACCCTAACCCTAACCCTAGGCCGGGCAGCCAATCAGCCTAGGGTTAGGGCAGGTGCCAAGGAGAAAGGCCTCGAGGAGGCCAGGTTGTGGCAGTTTTGCGATGCCCCTGGGATGCCCTTTGCAGCTGCAGTGTGCCCGCAGCTCTGGGCCTTTTAGTTTGCGGAACCCTAACCCTAGGCGTAACCCTAACCCTAACCCTAGGAAGGGCAGCCAATCAGCCTAGGGTTAGGGCAGGTGCCAAGGAGAAAGGCCTCGAGGAGGCCAGGTTGTGGCAGTTTTGCGATGCCCCTGGGATGCCCTTTGCAGCTGCAGTGTGCCCGCAGCTCTGGGCCTTTTAGTTTGCGGAACCCTAACCCTAACCCTAACCCTAACCCTAGGCCGGGCAGCCAATCAGCCTAGGGTTAGGGCAGGTGCCAAGGAGAAAGGCCTCGAGGAGGCCAGGTTGCGGCAGTTTTGCGATGCCCCTGGGATGCCCTTTGCGGCTGCAGTGTGCCCGCAGCTCTGGGCCTTTTAGTTTGCGGAACCCTAACCCTAACCCTAACCCTAGGCCGGGCAGCCAATCAGGCTAGGGTTAGGGCAGGTGCCAAGGAGAAAGGCCTCGAGGAGGCCAGGTTGTGGCAGTTTTGCGAAGCCCCTGGGATGCACTTTGCAGCTGCAGTGTGCCCGCAGCTCTGGGCCTTTTAGTTTGCGGAACCCTAACCCTAGGCGTAACCCTAACCCTAACCCTAGGCCGGGCAGCCAATCAGCCTAGGGTTAGGGCAGGTGCCAAGGAGAAAGGCCTCGAGGAGGCCAGGTTGTGGCAGTTTTGCGATGCCCCTGGGATGCCCTTTGCAGCTGCAGTGTGCCCGCAGCTCTGGGCCTTTTAGTTTGCGGAACCCTAACCCTAACCCTAACCCTAACCCTAACCCTAACCCTAGGCCGGGCAGCCAATCAGCCTAGGGTTAGGGCAGGTGCCAAGGAGAAAGGCCTCGAGGAGGCCAGGTTGTGGCAGTTTTGCGATGCCCCTGGGATGCCCTTTGCAGCTGCAGTGTGCCCGCAGCTCTGGGCCTTTTAGTTTGCGGAACCCTAACCCTAACCCTAACCCTAACCCTAGGCCGGGCAGCCAATCAGCCTAGGGTTAGGGCAGGTGCCAAGGAGAAAGGCCTCGAGGAGGCCAGGTTGTGGCAGTTTTGCGATGCCCCTGGGATGCCCTTTGCAGCTGCAGTGTGCCCGCAGCTCTGGGCCTTTTAGTTTGCGGAACCCTAACCCTAACCCTAACCCTAACCCTAACCCTAGGCCGGGCAGCCAATCAGCCTAGGGTTAGGGCAGGTGCCAAGGAGAAAGGCCTCGAGGAGGCCAGGTTGTGGCAGTTTTGCGATGCCCCTGGGATGCCCTTTGCAGCTGCAGTGTGCCCGCAGCTCTGGGCCTTTTAGTTTGCGGAAGCCGGGCCCCATGCGTAAGCCTAGCCCTTACCCTAGGCACGGTAGCCAATCAGACCCTGGGGTGCGCAGCGGTGAGTGACCCCCCCCCAAAAATCCCCCCTGGATACCCCAAAACCCACCCGGGATGTCCCAAAAACCCCTCGAGATCCCCAAACCCCACAGAGCCCCCCAAACCTCATAGAGCCCCCACGCTCACCTGGCGGGGTGGACCCTGATGTGCGACCCCTCCCCAAAAACAAACCCCGGGGCACCACCAAAAATTCCCCAACCTCTAGCAGGGACCCCCTACACCCCCCCCGTGCTCCCCCAAAACTCCCAAACCCCTTGGGCACACCCAAGTCTTCCCCAAATCCGCTCGAGCCACCCAAATCCCGTTCTAGGATCCCTCAAACGCCTCAAATCCTCCTCGAGACCCCCACACCTCCGTTCTGCAGACCCCAGACCCTCCTAAAGCCCCCCAGGATCCCCCAAAACCCCCTCAGGACCCCCCAAAATCCCCCTCCCCACAGGGATGAGGTCGGACTCGGAGATCGCCATCATCATCGACGGCCCCCGGGCGCTGGCGGGTGAGGGAGGGTCCCGATTTTTGGGGGGGTTCCCGATTTCAGGGGGGGTTCCCGATTTTTGGGGGGGTTCCCGATGCTTGGGGGTCCCCCTCGATGTCCGTGTGACCCCCCCCACCCCTTCCCCCAGACGGGATCCCCTTTTTCCGCTCGGCCAACGGGGTGATCCTGATGCCGGGGGACGCCCAGGGCCGGATCCCCCCCAGATATTTCCTGCGGGTTCTGCAGCTGCGGCCACGCCGTGAGAGGCGGGGGGGGACCCCAAAATTGGGCTGGGGGGCTCAGGGGATTTGGGGGGAACCCCAAAACATGAGGGGGTCAAAGGGTTTGGGGGATTATTCAGGAGTTTGGGGAGGGATCTTGAAATTGGGGGTCTGGGGAGGTCGGGGAGTTTGGGGGGGACCCCAAAACTGGGGAGGGGGTGCTGAGGGGGTTTTGGGTGACTCAGGGTTTGGGGGGGGGTTTGGGGGTCCGGGGTTGAGAGTTGGGGGGCAGGGGGTGCCGTTACCATGGCAACAGCTCCTCTATTTCCCCCCCCCACAGGGTGTGAACTCCCCCTGGACGGACCCTGGGACGAGGCGGGGCAGAGACCCCCGGATGAGGATTTAGGGGTGTCTGAGCCCCCCGGGTCCCACAGACCCCAATAAAGCCCCCCCTGAGCACTACGAGAGTCACGTGGTGGGGTCAGAGCTCAAACCCGCCCCCCCAAAATAACCCCTGGGGGGTCCCAGACCCTCCCAGTCCCTCCCAGTTTCCCTGAATCGGGTTTGACACAGAAATTCTCCTTTATTGTCGCATCCACCCGGATCTGGGGGGTTCCGGGGGGGGTCCCGTGGATTTTGGGGGTCCCGGGGGGGTCCCTCAGCAGATCCCGCACGTTTCCCTGCGGCCGAAGCGGCGGCGCCGGGGCTCGAGGCTCCGCCGCAGCTCCTCATCCTCCTCCAGCGCCCTGCGGGGGTCGGGGGGTGTCGGGCAGGGCTGGACCCCCAAAAATCCCCCGGGGACGACCCCCAGGACCCCTCCCCACCACCCCAAAACCCCCGAACAACCCCACCAGGAGCTTCGTGTGCCACCCCTGCAGTCCCTCCTGAGCCCCCAGGACCCCCCCAAACCCCCCAGGACCCCTCAGGACCCCCCCGGGACCCCTCCTCGCTGTCCCCGCGGTGTCCCCCCGGTGTCCCCCCGGTGTCCCCACCTGCTCTCGCGGCGGTGCCGGTCCCGCACCAGCCGGTCCCGCCGGTTCACCAGTGCCACCAGTTCCTCCAGTAAGAGCTGCTCGCGCTCGCGCTGCGCCGGCGGCTTCTGCCACTCTGGGGGGGTCCCCAAATGTCCCCCAAAAGGTCCCCAAACCCCTTTGTTCCCTTCCCGGTGTCTGCCATGTCCCCAAGTGTCCCAAATGTCCCCCTGTCCCACCCGATGTCCCCAGCATGTCCTCCCCTCATCCCCAGTGTCCCCAAATGTCCCCAGTGTTCTCCCATTCCCAGTGCCATCCTCTCTGTCCCCAGTGTCCCCCTGATGTCCCTAATGTCCCCCTGTCCCCGGTGTCTCCTCGATGTCCCCAATGTCCCCCCGTCCTCGGTGTCCCTTCGATGTCCCCATGTCCCCCCTGTACCCCTGTCCCCAGTGTCCCCCCTGTCCCCAGTGTCCCCCCCGTCCTCAGTGTCCCCCCCCTGTCCCCAGTGTCCCCGATGTCCCCAGTGTCCCCTCAATGTCCCCCTGTCCCCAGGGTCGCACCCTCTGTCCCCAGCAGCCCCCGCAGCTCCCGGCTCAGCAGCTCAAAGCGTCGCTCCAGGTCCCGCTCCTGCGCCCTGGGGGTGACACCAGGGGACAAAAAAGGGGACAAAAGGGGACAAGGAGGTGTCAGCGGGGCTGGCAGAGCCCCCCCCACCCCCGCAGCGTCCCCAGGGTCCCCTCACGGACACTGGAGCCGGGGGGGAGGGGAGGCACAGGGAGGGGAAACGGGGGGAGGGAGGGTGGCGGTGTCGCCGCGGTGTCGCCGCTGTCCCCTCACAGCAGCTGCAGCTGGTCCTGTCGCCGCACCAGCAAATTCCGCTGCTGCACCAGCGAGAACCAGGCCCGGAGCAGCCGCTCCTCGCGGGCGGGGTCCGCGCCTGGGGACAGGGGACAGCGGGGACGTTGGGGACATTGGGGAATATTGGGGACAGCGGGGACATTGGGGACATGGCAGGGATTGGGGGATATTGGGGACAGCGGGGACGTTGGGGACATGGCAAGGATTGGGGACATGGGGGATATTGGGGACAGCAGGGACATTGGGGACATGGGGGACGTTGGGGACATGGGGGACATTTGGGACATGGGGGACGTGGCAGGGACTGGGGACATGGGGGACGTTGGGGACATGGCGGGGATTGGGGACATGGGGGACGTTGGGGACACTGGGGACATTGGGGGATATTGGGGACATTGAGGACATTGGGGGACATTGGGTGAACAGGGACAATGGGGACACCAGGGGACATGGGAGACACTATGGGCCACGTGCCTGCAATGTCTCAATGTCCCCATGATGTCCCCATGATGTCCCCTGGTGTCCCTGGTGTCCTTGTTTTCCCTTGTTCTCAATGCCCGATGTCCCCAATGCCCCCTCTCTGTCCCCATATTCCCCCTGTCCCCAGTGTCCCCAATGTCCCCCAGTGTCCCCAATGTCCCCTCACCGCTGTCCATCAGCTCCCGCAGTTCCCGCTCCAGCGCCGGGGCCTGAGCGTCCAACCGGGCCTGCTCCTGCTCCAGGGCCAGCAGCTCTGCGGCCACCCACTGTCCCTGTCACCATGGGGACACCCCTGTGTCACCCCTGTGTCACCCCTGCTCCTGCTCCAGGGCCAGCAGCTCTGCGGCCACCCACTGTCCCTGTCACCGTGGGGACACGGGGTCACCCCTGTGTCACCCCTGCTCCTGCTCCAGGGCCAGCAGCTCTGCGGCCACCCACTGTCCCTGTCACAGCAGGGACACCCCTGTGTCACCCCTGTGTCACCCCTGTGCCACCCCTGCTCCTGCTCCAGGGCCAGCAGCTCTGCGGCCACCCACTGTCCCTGTCACCGTGGGGACACGGGGTCACCCCTGTGCCACCCACTGTCCCTGTCACCGCAGCGTCACCGGGGTCACCCCAGGGCCACCCCTGTGTCACCCACTGTCCCTGTCACCGTGGGGTCACCCCTGTGCCACCCCAGAGCCACCCACTGTCCTCGTCACCCGTGGCTGTCCCTGCTCTCCCCCCATTGTCCCCTTCCCCTTGTCCCCATTGTCCCCCAGTGCCCCCCATTGTCCCCAAGGTCCCCCGCCATGTCCCCAGTGGGGTCCCCCCCTGTGTCCCCTTACCCCTGTGTCCCCCCAAATGTCCCCAATGTCCCCAGTGGGGTCCCCAATGTCCCCATTGTCCCCCCCGTGTCCCCAATGTCCCCAATGTCCCCATTGTCCCCCCCATGTCCCCAATGTCCCCATGTCCCCCCCAATGTCCCCTTACCCCGCTCTCCTCCTCGGGGGGCTCCGGGGGCTCCCTGGGGGTCTCAGGGGGGGGAGGGGACACAGGGGGGACACACGGGGGTGACCCCGAATCCCCCCCGGGGGGTCCCACGGCCGCGCCCCCCCCGCGCTCAGCGGAGGGGGGAGGGGCGGGGGGGGTCCCGACGTCACCCTGGGGACAGAGGGGGGGTCAGGGGGGGTCGGGGGGGGCAACTTGGGGGTCCTGGGGGGGGGTAGGGGAGGGGTCTCACCTTCGAGGGGGGGTCCCGCAGGCGGGGGAAGCTCCTGGAGCGGGGGGGGGGGCGTGGGGAGACCCCTCCCCACCCCCACGGGCCGGGGGGAGCGCGGGGGGGGCTCCGGCAGAGCCGCCCCCTCCCCAAATGCTGGGGGGGGGTCCTGGGGGGGCTCCCCTTTAACGGGGCCGAGCTGGGGGTCCCGGGGGGGGCTCCCCCCCTCCCTCGGAGTCTCAATTTGGGGGTCCTGGGGGGGGCCGGTCTGGGGGTCCTGGGGGGGCCCCTCCTCCACGGGGGGGTCTGGGGGCGCCCCCCCCCTCGATGGGGCCGAGCTGGGGGGGGGCTGGGGGGGGCTCCCCCTGGTCGCTGTCCATCTGGGGGGGGGCTGGGGGGGTCTCTTGGGGCCCCCCCTCGGTGACGCTGATTTGGGGTTCCGGGGGGGTCCCGGTTGGGGTCTCTGGGGGGGTCTGGGGGTCCCGGGGGGGCTCTTGGGGTTCCTCCTCAATGGAGCCGCTCTGGGGGCGCGGGGGGGTCTCGGGGGGGGTCATTTGGGGCCCCCCCTCGGTGATGACGTCACTCCGGCGGTCCGGGGGGGTCCCCACGGGGGTCGTTTGGGGTTCCCCCTCGATGACGTCACTCCGGCGGTCCGGGGGGGTCTTTTGGGGCCCCCCCTCAATGACGTCACTCGGTGATTCCGAGGGTCCCCCCTCAATGACGTCACTCCGGGGGTCCGGAGGGGTCCCCGGGGGGGTCGTTTGGGGCCCCCCCTCAGTGACGTCACTCGGTGATTCCGGGGGTCTCCCCTCCTCATTGGAGCCGTTCCGGGGGTCCGGGGGGGTCTCTTGGGACTCCCCCTCTGTGAAGCCGCTCCGGGGTCGCGGGGGGGTCCCCGGGGGGGTCCCCGGGGGGGTCCCCAGGAGCGCTCGGACCTGGCTGAGGAAGGTCATGACCCCCAGGCTGTCGGGGGTCTCCATGTCCGAGGGGTCCAGGAGCCGCGGGACCCCCAGGGCCGCGAAGGCGTCGAAGGCCTGGGGGGGAGGGGAGGGGGGGTCATGGTGGGGGGGGACACCCAAGCCTGGAGCCCCCCCGGGCCCCCCAGCCCCCCCCACGCACCCGTTTGTTGTTGCCCCGGTGGTCCCGGGGGTCCAGAGCGTCAAAATCACTGCGGGGGAGGGGGAGGGGGCTTTGGTCACTGGGGGGGTCCCCAAGTGACCCAACCCCCCCAAAAGGGTCCCCCCAACATCCCCGGGGATCCCCCCCCCAATCCCCCCCCCGAATTGCTCCTCAACCACGCCCCCCCCTCCAGGTCCCCCCCACTCCCCCCACGGGTGTCCCCTCTGTCCCCTGTGACCTCCCCAAACCCCCCAGGACCCCCCCAAACCCCTCATGTCCCCCCCAAACCCTCCCCAATCCCCCAAAGCCCCCCAGGATCCCCCAAAGCCCCCCAGGACCCCCCCACAAACCCCTTCCCCGACCCTCCTGCCCCCCCAGGGTGCCCCCCCAGCCCCTCCCCTCCCCCCCCGCGCCCCCCCCTCACATTTCTCGGGGTCTCAGCCGGTGCAGGAGGGCGCAGAACCCCAACCCGCTGCTCCAGGACCCCCCGAAATCGGTGACGGCGACCCCCGGGTACCCGGCCGTGACCCCCCGGCACCAGGCCAGGAGCGCCCCGCGACCCCCGGGGGGGTCCTGGGGGGGGCACGGGGAGGGGGTCAGCACAGAGAGACCCCCCCAGAACCCCGAGACCCCCCCCAGAACCCCGAGACCCCCCCCAGAACCCTGAGACCCCCCACCCCCATGGGACCCCCCCCATTTATTCAGGGGGTCCCCAAACTTCTCCCCCCTCCCCCCCCCCAGTTCAGGGGTCCCCCCCGCCCCCCCCCACTCACCGCGCTGATTTCGGGGGGGGTCTCTGGGTCCCCCCCCGGCTCTGGGGGGTCCCTCCGTGTCCCCAAATTGGGGGGGTCCCCGCTGGGGGGGGGCGCTGGGGGGGGAGAGGACGGTCAGGGACCCCCCCCCCCCACCTCCAAGGACACCCCCGGCATTGGGGGGACACCGGGAGGGGGGGGTTGGGGACATTGGGGACACCTCGGGGACACATTGGGGACCCACCTCGGGGTGCGGGGGGGGCGCCCCCCGCCCTGTGCGCCCCCCCCTCGTCCTCGGGGTCACTCTCGAAGTCCCCCAGGTCGGCCACGTCCCCGGGGGGGCTCAGGCTGGTGACACTCTGCATGTCCTCGTCCCTGGAGGGGGAGGACACTGTCCCCAGGGGGGTCCCCAAGGCCCCCCCAGCCCCAGTGTGTCCCCCCGGTGTCCCCAAGAGCCCCAGGCCCCTCCGTGGACGCCAAATGTCCCCAATGTCCCCTCAATGTCCCCGAGACCCACAATGTCCCCAATGCCTCCTCAATGTCCCCAAGATCTCCCTGCAATGTCCCCAATGTCCCCACAATGTCCCCAATGTCCCCCTTGTCCCCTCAATGTCCCCAGTGCCCCCCCTCTCCCCCATGTCCCCAATCCCCCAATGCCTCTCCTGTCCCCTCGATGTCCCCCCGATGTCCCCAATGTCCCCTCTGTCCCCCCGATGTCCCCAATGTGTCCCTGTCCCTGATGTCCCCAATCCCTCAATGTCCCCCGATGTCCCCAATGTCCCCCCAATGTCCCCCCTGTCCCCGATGTCCCCGATGTCCCCCCTGTCCCCGCGATGTCCCCCAATCCCCCCGATGTCCCCAATGTCCCCTCTGTCCCCCCGATGTCCCCAATGTGTCCCTGTCCCTGATGTCCCCAATCCCTCAATGTCCCCCGGTGTCCCCAATGTCCCCAATGTCCCCCGGTGTCCCCAATGTCCCCAATGTCCCCGATGTCCCCCCAATGTCCCCCCTGTCCCCGGTGTCCCCCCGATGTCCCCGATGTCCCCGATGTCCCCCCAATGTCCCCCCTGTCCCCAGTCCCCCGATGTCCCCAATCCCCCGATGTCCCCCTGTCCCCCCGATGTCCCCCTGTCCCCCCAATGTCCCCTCTGTCCCCAATCCCCCGATGTCCCCCCTGTCCCCAGTCCCCCGATGTCCCCCAATGTCCCCCCGATGTCCCCAATGTCCCCCCTGTCCCCAATCCCTCAATGTCCCCCAATGTCCCCAATGTCCCCAATGTCCCCCCAATGTCCCCCTGTCCCCGGTGCCGTACGTGGGGTGTCCCTCCATCAGGACGAGCCCGCGCAGCCGCAGCCGCAGCGTGGCCGTTGTCACCTTGCGGGTCCGGGGGCGCAGGGACAGGGACAGCGCGGTGTCCCCAACCCCCGCCAGGCGCCCCAGCTCCAGCGGGGCCGCGGCCACCACCGAGCGGCGGCCCCGCGACTCCTGCGGGGACACCGCGGGTCGGGGCTCGGGGACACCGGGGGGACACCGGGGGGACACCTGGGGACACCTGGGGACACCTGGGGGACACCTGGGGACACCTGGGACACCGCGGGTCGGGGCTCGGGGACACCGGGGGACACCGGGGACACCGCGGGTCGGGGCTCGGGGACACCTGGGGACACCGCGGGACACCTGGGGGACACCTGGGGACACCGCGGGTCGGGGCTCGGGGACACCGGGGACACCTGGGGACACCTGGGGACACCGCGGGTCAGGGCTTGGGGACACCGGGGACACCTGGGGACAGCTGGGGACAGCCAGGGACACCTGAGGGACAACTGGGGACACCACGGGTCAGGGTACAGGGACACCTGGGGGACACCCGGGGACACCTGGGGACAGCCAGGGACACCTGGGGGACACCTGGGACACCTGAGGGACAACTGGGGACACTGCGGGTCGGGGCTCGGGGACACTGGGGACACCTGGGGGACAGCCAGGGACACCTGGGGGACACCTGGGACACCTGGGGATACCTGGGGACACTGCGGGTCGGGGCTCGGGGACACCTGGGGACACCTGGGGGACATCCAGGGACACTCAGGGACCCCAGTGTCACCCACTCTGGGGGACCCTGATGTCACCGAGACCCCCCAAATGTCACCAAATGACCCCCAGGGGACCCCGATATCCCCTCCCTCCCACCCAGGGGACCCCGATGTCACCCCAGCGTCACCCAGGGGACTCCAGTGACACCCAGGGACCCTCCGGCTTCCCCGCCCCCCGTTTCTGTTGTGCTCCCCCCGTTTTTGGGTCCCCCCCTCATTTTTGGGGCCCCCCCATCGTTTCTGTTGTGCCCCCCATCGTTTTTGGGGTGCCCCATCGTTTTTAGGGTGCCCCCATCGTTTTTAGGGTGCTCCCCCGTTTTTGGGGTGTCTCCCCGTTTTTGGGGTGCCCCCATCGTTTTGGGGGGCTCCCCCATCGTTTTTGGGGTGTCT
>NC_140058.1:1750160-1923137 GCF_963513975.1 Fringilla coelebs | reverse complement strand
CCCTGATCCCCATTCTGATTCCAATCCCAAATCCCAAGTCCCAATCCCAAATCTTGTGCCCAAATCCCTACACTGATCCCAAATCCTGAGCCCCAGTCCCAAATCTTGGATCCCAAATCCCAAGTCCCCATCCCAAATCCCAAATCTTGAGCCCAAATCCCAAAGGGAATTCCTAAATGCCACACAAACCTCGCCATCATCGTCAGCTTCCCGGAGCAAATCCCAAATCCTAAATCCCAATCCCAAATCCCCATCCCGATCCCAAATCCAATATCTGGGTCCTGAGACCAAATCCTGATCCTGATCCCAATCCCAAATCTCAAATCCCAATCCTGATCCCAGTACGGATTATCCCGATTTTCCTGATTTTCCCTTTTTTCCCACTGATCCCAACAGTCCCGACCGTTTTTTGGGAAAACCCCAATGGTCCTGATTTTCCCGACAATCCCAGTTTTTCCCCCCACTGCAGCAGTTCCTGATGTCCCGCACACGGAACGAGCGCTTCTGGATCGGCCTCACCGACCAGAATTCCGAGGGAAACTGGGAATGGGTTGATGGCACTGACTACAGATCCTCCTTCACGTGAGCCCCCGGATCCCATAGTCCTGGGATTCCACACCAAAGTCCCGGGATTCCACCCCAAAATCCCGGGATTCCATCCAAAATTTGGGATTTGGGGGGTTTTTCCCCACAAAAATCCCACCAATTTGAGGGAAATTGAGATTTTTCCCCTAAGAAATCCCACAAATTTGGGGGTTTCTTGGAATTTTCTCCACAGAAAGTAAAGCAAAAAATTGGGATTTGGGGATTGTGGAGCCCAAATGTCGGAATTTTGGGAATTCCGTCCCAAAAAATCTTCCAAATCTTGAAATTTTGGGGAATCTTGCTCCCAAAATCTTAGGATTTTGGCAAAACTCCCCCCCAAAATGGGAATTTTTATTGGGGACTTTCCCCCCAGCCCTTCCCATCCCAAATCCTGGCTTTTTTCCCAGGTTTTGGCGGGAGGGGGAGCCCAACGACAGTGGGAATAACGAGGATTGCGCTCACCTCTGGATCTCCGGGAAGTGGAACGACGTCCACTGCACCTTCGAGTGCTTCTTTGTCTGCGAGCGACCCCTTTCCCAAAAATCCCCTTTTTCCCAATAAAATCTGGGATCCCCCATTCCTGACTTTCCTGATATTTCCACCACCTGCAGGGCTACGGCGTGAAATTCCTGAAAAAAACTAGAAGTTTTAGAGGAATAAAAGGAGATTCCTACTCTGGTTTGGGCATATTTGTGATTTTCCTGATTTTTCCTAAACTTTACTGGACTTTTCGCAGATTTTATGGCTGCTTGGGGTGGGCGATTCCCGGGATTTTGGTGGCTTTAAGGTTAAACTCTCTGGAGATTCAGGGATTTGGGAATTTTGCAGGCCCCATTCCCAATTTTCCATAATTTTCCTAAAAATCAGCATTTCCCAAACTTTTCCCCTATTTTTTTTTCCTATTTAATTTGGATTTCCAGGGGAAATTTCCCGGGATTTTGGTGGGTTGGGGATTCAGGTCCTGGGTGGGTCTAGGATCCCACAGGGATTTGGGAATTTTGGCAATTTCGTCCTTCCCGTACCCCCCAGTTCCCTCTAGATTTTCCCCAAATCCTTCTGGTTCCCAAATTTCCCCAATTTCCACCAATTCCTTTGGGTTTGGGGATGGAATTTTCGGGTTTTTTTGGGAATTCCTATTCTTTGGGTTAGGAAATTCCCTTTTATATGGGAATTCCCATTTTGGGGGGGGGAAATGGGAATTCCCCAAAAAATGGGAATTCCCTCCCCCCTCCCTTTCCACCCCCCTCCCCCGTGCGCGCCCCCGCCCCTCCCCCGGGGGCGCGCACGGGCGGGGGCAGCGCCGGGCCCGGTGTCACTGTCGCGATCCGCTGTCGCCGTCACTGTCGCGATCGCGGTGTCGTTGTCGCCGTTCCCGTCCCGGTGTCGCCGTCGCGGTGCCGGTGAGTTCCCCGCGGTCACACCGGGGGTCCCGTCGGGGAGCCGTGTCGCGACAGTCGCGACGGGCGCGGGCGGGGTGAGCGGCGGTGCCAGGGCGGTTCTGCGGCCGCTCGGGAGCACCGTGAGGAGCCGCGGGAGCGGCGCCGGGGACGGCGCGTCCCGGTCCTTCCTGCCCCGGGATCTGCCCGCTTTTCCCCCGCTCCCATCCCGGGCTCTGCACGGTCCTTTCCCTCGCTCCCATCCCGGTTTTTCCCCCGTTTTCCCCTGCTCCCGTCCCTCTCTCTTCCCGGTCTCTGTCCCACTCCCATCCCGGTGCTTTCCCGGTCCCTCCCCTCTCCATTCACGATTTTCTCCCGCTCCGTTCCCGGTCTCCTCCCGGTTCTCCCCCGCCGTTCTTCCCGCTCCCATCCCGGAGCTTTCCCGGTTCCTCCCCGCTCCGCTCTCGGTTCCTTCCCGGTCCCGTCCCGGTCCTTTCCCCCGCTCCCATCGCGCTTTTTCCCGCTTTTCCCGACGTTTCCTCTCCCCCGCAGTCGCCGGGATGAAGCCGGAGGAGGCTCCGTCCTGCCGGGAGCAGGGAAACACCGCTCCCGGGAGCTGGTGAGTACCGGGAATTCCGGTAAACACCGGGAATATCACTGGGAATTCCCAACATTCCCTCCCGCATCCCCAAATTCCCGTGAATTCTGGGATTTCAGGATTTTTTTCCTTTCCCCGGGTCCCTTTTCCCGTTTTTCCCAGAGTTTTCCTCTTTATTCCCGTTTTTTTCCCTGCTCCAAACCTCCCCCTTTTCCCAATCCCGTTTTATTTTTTAGGCAGAATTCCCATAGGGTTTTTTTTTATTTTCCCCGGGCTGGAATCCAGGATTTTCCCGGGGATTTTTCCCTGATACCACATTCCCAGAAATTCCCAAAAATTCGTCCTCATTCCCTCTTTAATTATTCCCGGTTTTCCCCTCTAAATTAATCAGGAATTTGGGATTGGGATTAAAATTGGGATTTTAAATCCTTAATTTTAATTTGCGGTGGGGGGAAATGGGATTGGGGGAGTGAAAAATGTGGGGCAAAATCTCAGGAATGGGATAAAAATCCATGGAAAACCACCGGGAATTTGAATTTGGAATTTCAGGGTCCAAACTGGAGCTGGGCTTGGAATTGAAACTGGGATTGGAATTCCGAATTAAAACTTGGATCAAAATTCCAAATTAAATCTGAGATCGGGGGCTCCCCTCATTCCCATTTTTCCCGGGACTTTTGGGCTCCATTGCTGGGATACAGGGCAGGATTTTTCCCGGAATTTGGGCAGAAGAAACCCGGGAATGGCCTTGGGAGGAGGAGGAGGAGGAGGAGGAAGAGGAGGAGGAGGTGCTGCCAGAGAAAAATTGGAATTTTTCCCTCCCTCCCTTCCCTTTGAGGAGCGGCCAGAGATGAAAGTTGGGATAAAAATTAGGGAGAAAAACCAAATTCTCAAAAATCCGGAGTGAGAAAAAAGCCCCAAATCCCCTGGATTCCTTCCCCAAATCCCCCAAATTTCTCTTTTTTTCCATGGAAAAATATTCCTTTGGATTTCTGGGAGCTCCCCATGGAATTTCCCCCAATGTCCAACCCCATTTTTCCTGGGTTGTCCCATTTTCCCCCCTATATTTCCCTAGTTTTCCCTAAATTCTCCTATTATTTCCCAAATTTTCCCATTTTTTCCTGATTTTTCCCTAAATTTCCTCTGGATTTTCCCCAGATTTTCCCATATTTTCCCCCAAAACTTTCCCATTTTCCCAGGATTCCTTCAAATCTCTCCCATGGTTTTTCCCCCAATCTCTCCGTTTCCCCCACATTCCCCCAATCTCTCCATCATCCAGGATTTCCCCCCAAACTCTCCATTCTCTCGTTTTCCCCCCAGTCTCTCCTCTCTCCCGTCTCCCCACACTCTCAATTTCTCTCCCAGGATTTCCCCCAGTCTCTCCTCTCCCATCTCCCCACACTCTCAGTTTCTCTCCCAGGATTTCCCCCCAGTCTCTCCTCTCTCCCGTCTCCCCACACTCTCAGTTTCTCTCCCAGGATTTCCCCCCAGTCTCTCCTCTCTCGTTTCCCCACACTCTCAGTTTCTCTCCCAGGATTTCCCCCCAGTCTCTCCATCCCCCAGGATTTCCCCCCAAACTCTCCATTCTCTCGTTTTCCCCCCAGTCTCTCCTCTCCCGTCTCCCCACACTCTCAATTTCTCTCCCAGGATTTCCCCCCAGTCTCTCCTCTCCCGTTTCCCCACACTCTCAATTTCTCTCCCAGGGTTTCCCCCCAATCTCTCCATCCCCCAGGATTTCCCCCCAAACTCTCCATTCTCTCGTTTCCCCCCCAGTCTCTCCTCTCTCGTTTCCCCACACTCTCAATTTCTCTCCCAGGATTTCCCCCCAGTCTCTCCTCTCCCATCTCCCCACACTCTCAATTTCTCTCCCAGGACTGTCCCCCAGTCTCTCCTCTCTCCCGTCTCCCCACACTCTCAGTTTCTCTCCCAGGACTGTCCCCCAGTCTCTCCTCTCTCGTTTCCCCACACTCTCAATTTCTCTCCCAGGATTTCCCCCCAGTCTCTCCTCTCCCGTTTCCCCACACTCTCAGTTTCTCTCCCAGGATTTCCCCCCAGTCTCTCCTCTCCCGTCTCCCCACACTCTCAGTTTCTCTCCCAGGATTTCCTTCCAGTCTCTCCTCTCTCCGCTCGCCCCCAGGCTCTCCCCCCGCGCTCCCGGTGCTGTGCGCGGGCTGCGGCTGCGGGATCTGGGACCGGTTCCTGCTGCGGGTGAACGAGCGCTCGTGGCACGAGCGGTGCCTGCGCTGCTCCGAGTGCGGCCGCGCCCTGCGGGGCCGCTGCTTCAGCCGGGAGCGCCGCCTGCTCTGCCGCCCCGACTACGAGAAGTGAGTCCTGCCCACCTTCACCCCGTGCTCCCGGCTTTGCCAGGATTTCCCCCCTTTTTTTTCCCCCCGATTTTCCCCATTTTTCAAGGATTTTCCCTGGTTTTCCCTCCCCCCCCCCGATTTTCCCCATTTTTCAAGGATTTTCCCTGGTTTTCCCTCCCCCCCCCCCCCCCCCCGATTTTCACCATTTTTCAAGGTTTTTCCCAGGCTTCCCATGATTTTCCCATTTCCCCCCTGATTTTCCCAATTTTTCAAGGCTTTTTTCCCCAATTTTAAGGGTTTTTTTCCCCATTTTTCAAGGTTCCCCCCCACATTTTTCAAGGTTTTCCCTCACATTTTTAAAGGTTCTTTTCCCCAGTTTTCAAGGTGTTTTTCCCATTTTTTCAAGGTTTGTTTTCCCATCTTTCAAGGTTTTTTCCCTGGTTTTGCCATTATTTTTCCCATTTTCCAGGAATTTTCCCTGCTTTCCCCCCCTTTTTTTCCCAAGGAATTGGATGAGGAGGAACGTTTTCCCCACAAAAACCCCAAATCCAAAGGGATTTTTCATGGAATTCTCCCCTTTCCAGGGCCCCTTCCAGAGGCACCTGTCCCGTAAATCGAGAAAAAAAAAAAGGGAGGAAAACTCCCTTTGGAATCCCTTTGAAGTCAGATGATTTCTGGGAATTCGGGAGGGATCTGAGCCCTTGGAGCCGTTCCCGGCCTCCTCCTCCAGAATTTTTTGGGATGAACTCGCCTCGAACTCCTCTTCCAGCTCTTTTTTCTCAGGTTTTTGAGGCTTTTCCTGGAATTTTGGGGTTTTTTGGGATCTGATCCTGCCCCATCCCCAAATTCCCATTGGGATCCCCTCGGCAATTCCCAGGAACCTCCAATCCCGGATATTTCTGACCCATGGATTAGGAAAACCCCGGGAATTTGGGCCCAGGATTTGGGGAATCCTCAGGAAAACCAAATTCCCTTTTTTTTCTCCCAGTTTCCCCCTAATTTTTTCCCAATTTCTCCCACTCTTCCCACATTTCCTCCTCTTTTCCCCCCATTTTCCCACTTTTCCAAGCACCCAGACCCAAAACCCCCCTATAAAAACCAGGAGAGAAATCTGAATTTTCCCCCCCTCAGGGGATTAAAAATCTGGCATTTGGTCATTGCAGGTGTTAAAAATCCGGAGTTTGGGCCATTCCCAAGGTTAAAAATGGGCATTTTGGCTCCATTGGAGCAGATCCGTGCCCTTTCCCACCCAGAAAAATTTCGGGAACAGGGCCCAGGTTTGGTTAATCTTTAATTCCGTGGGGGAGCAGCGAATTCCAGAGGCAAAAGTCTGGGAAAAAATCGGGATCCATGTCAAAACTGGGGATCTTGGGGATTTGGGGGGTCTTTTTCCCAGTTTCGGGGGTTTTTTTTGGGATCAAGGTTTGGGAAATTTGGGAATTTGGATTCCAAGGGGTGAGGGAAAGGGGAAAATTTGGGAAACTGGGGGGACATCTGGGATTTTTTGGGATGAAAAAGAGGGAAAAGGGTGCTGGAGGTGGATTTAGGTGGGGAAATTTGGGAATTCTGAGATTCCCATCCCCACTTTCTCCATTCCCATTTTCCCAGCTCCTGGATCCCATGGGATAACAAATCCCATGGTATTAATTCCCTAAATCCCATCAAATTCCCAAATCCCATTAATTCCCGGAGCCGCATCTGTATATTCCCTTCATTTCCCAGGATTCATTAAAAGGGATTTTTTCTGTGGGCTTTTCCCCATTCTGGGTTGGATTTTTTCCCATTTTTCCTAATTTTTCCTTCCCTGTTTTTCTTTCTTTCCCTCTTTTTTAATTCACTGTTTTCTCCTTCTTTCCCAAATTTCCCCCTGTTTTTTCCTTATTTCTTTCCCTATTTTTTTATTAATAATAATTCCTAATCATTATCCAGATTATTATTATCATTAAATAGCAATAATTCTACTTATTAGACATTATTTGTTATTTATGATAATTATTTAATTAAAATAATAGAATTATTATTAATAATTATTAATAATTCATTAGTACCAGTATATTCCACCCTTCTGTTATTATTCTCCTATTATTATTACTATCATTATTATTTTGAAATTTTTATTATGTTCTACTCATTATGTATTCTTATTTCTCATTAACTACAATTGATTGAAATTATTAGCATTATTACCAGTCATTATTAATTATTATTATTCATTATTACCATTCTATTCCACCCTTCTATTATTATTAAACCCAACTCTCATTAGTAACAATAATTATCAGCACTAATTATTAGTCCAGTTTCTGTTAATTATTAGTATTTTTTATCATTGCTAATAAAGATTTGGATAATAAATACGATGGATTCATAACAATATTAATTACTGTAATTATTAATAACTATTTTAAAAGTTATTAATATTTCCCTTTATATTCCTATTTTTTCCCTGCTTTTGTCCCCCTCTCCCCATCCCCACCTTTAATTAACCCTCCCCTAATGAATCATTAATGAGCTCGTCTCATTAAATCCTCATTAATTCCTCCCTTCCCCCCTCCCACTTTTCTAATTTTTTATTTTATTCCAATTTTTTTTCCCGTCCCCCCGGAATGGGCAGAAAAAGACGGAAATTGGAAAAGCCCAGCAGGAAATTGAGGCAGGATAAGATCGGGAGGAGAATTCCTGCCTAGAATTTTAATGGATCCAAACCTCAGCCCAAAATCCATTCTTTTCCTTCTTTTTTTCACAAAAAACCCCAAATCCAGGAGGAAAAATAATTTTTAAAAATTTCCCCCAAATTTCTCATATTTTCCTTTCTTTTTTCCCTCCAAAAAAAACCCCAAATCCAGGAGGAAAAATCAAAAATAAAGTTCCACTTTTAAGGGAAACCATCCCAAATCCACAAAAAAAAATCCCCAAAATTTCCTAATTTTTTCCCCCTTTTTTTCCCCCAAAAAACCCAAAATCCAGGAGGAAAATGAGCCCTAAATTTTTTTTTTAAAATCAGATTTTTAAGGAAATCCCCCCCAAAACTTCCCAAAACTTGGGGGTTTCCACAAAATCCAAAGGGCTGGGAAGGGAAACCTCCGGAAAATCCAGTTCCAGCGGCGGCTCCGGCCCGGGGGCTCCAACCCCCCCGGCTCCAGCGGAAATTGCTCCGGCAGAAATCCGGGATAATCGCATCAGCTCCCTTATTAAATTTTCCAGCCTCGGCTCCGTTATTAAAATTCCCAGAATTCCGAGCTCCGGCACCAAAGGGGGAAAAAAATGGAATTTTTTTATCCTTTTTTTTTTTTTTTCCCTGTGGTTTTTATGCGGCTGGGAAAGGAGAAAACGGGGGAAAAAATCCCCCCCAAAATGGGAAAATCACAAAAAATGGGAGCTCATCCCGAGTTTTCCTCCACATGGATGGGAGGGGTGGGAAAGGGATCCCAAAAATGGGATTTTCCAGGATTTTTTTCCATGGAAAAGCTGCTTGGAATGTTCAGCTATTCCCAAGTCCTGCCTTTTCCAGGGAAACGGGGCCCAAAAATTGGGATTTTCCTGGATGGTTTTTCCCGGGAATGTTCAGCTTTTCCCAAATCCTGTCATTCCCAAAAAAAAAAGGCCCCAAAAATGGGGATTCCCCTGGGAAAAAAGGGATTTGGGATCATTCCCCATTTCCCCGATTCCCATTCCCAATTTTTGGGGAGTTTCTCCCCTTTCCCAAATCCCTCTGGAAAAACCCAAAGTCCCTGGAGAAAAAAAAAAACAAAAACCCCAAACCCCCTTTTCCCACATTCCCGTTTCCACGGAAACCCCAAGGGAATTACTGGGATTTAAGCGGATTCTGGGGATATTAAAAAACCTGGGAGACGTTCTCCAGGAATTCCTGGGAATTTTAATTCCCACTAATTGGAGCTGACGGGGATTTTATGAGCTTGGGGTTGTTTTATTCCCCAAAAACAGGCTGGAAAAGTGGAGAAAATCCCCCTTTTTTGGAAATTCTGGCGAGAACATCCCAATACCCCCAAATACTGGGATACAAAGGGCGGGAATGTCCTAAAAACCCCAAATCCTATTTTTCCTCCCAGATCACAGGATTTTTTCCCAAAATCCCAAATTTCCCCCCTAAATCCCGTTTTTCTCCCTCAAATCCTGGAGTTTTTCCCCCAAATCTCGGCATTTTTCCCCCAGATTCAAGATGTCCCACGAAATCCCATATTTTTTTCCCCCCAAATCCTGTTTTCTTTCCTGCAAAATCCCGGGATAATTTCCCCCCACATCCTGAGATATTTCCCCCAAATCCTGGGATATTTCCCCCCAAATTCCAGGATATTTCCCCCCAAATTCTGGGATATTTCCCCCCAAATTCTGGGATATTTCCCCCCAAACCCCAGGATATTTCCCCCCAGATCTGAGGATATTCCCCCCCCCAATCCCAGGATATTTTCCCCAAAGCCCAGGCTATTTCTTCCGCAGATCCCTGGGATATTCCCCCCAAATCCGGGGACATTTCCCCCCATCCCAGGCTTTCCCCCGCAGGCTGTTCCCGCGGCGCTGCAGCCGCTGCCTGGGCCCCGTGGGGCGCTCGGAGCGCGTCCTGCGGGTGCTGGAGCTCGTGTTCCACGAGCGCTGCCTCTGCTGCGGCTCCTGCGCCCGCCGCCTCCGCAGCGGCGACGAGTTCGTGCTGCGCGACGGCCGCATCCTCTGCCGCGGCCACGCCGAGCCCGGGGCCGCCAGCCCCGGCGGCGAGGAAGGAGGTAAAAAATAATTAACAGTTAATAAGAATAATAAGAATTTTGGGGGGCATATTTTGGGGGTTTTTGGGAGTATTCTGAGGGATTTTTTCAGGGGATTTTTTGGGTTTTTTCAGCTTTTTTGGGGAATTTTTGGGGTATTCTTTCAGGATTTTTAGGGGGTTTTGGGAAGTTTCTGGGGATTTTGTTTTGGGGGTTTTTTTTTGGAAATATTTTGAGAATTTTTTGAGTGGTTTTTAGGAGGTTTCTCAGGGGGGTTTTTTGGAAGATTTTGGGAATATCTTTAAATGGTTGGGGGGATTATTTGGGCTGGAACAGCCAAACCTTTCCTCAGGAATTCCAAGCCTGGAACAGCCCAAAAACCCAAAATCATCTGGGAATTCCAAATCCCAATGAAGGATTTTGATTTTTCCCCAGAAAATTCCCTTTTTTTTCTTTTCCGGCCACAGGTCGGAGCGAGGACGAGGAGGGCCGGGATTCCCGATGTTCCCGGAATTCTGGCGGGAAGGATCCCAAACGATCCAAGCGGCCCCGAACCATCCTGAGCTCCCAACAGCGCCGGGCGTTCAAAGCCTCCTTCGAGGTCTCCTCCAAACCCTGCCGAAAGGTGCCGGAAAGTTCCGGAACGTGCTGGGAATGGGTTGGGAATGGGCTGGGATTGATCCGCGATTGTTTCAGGATTTTGGGATGGGGTTCTGGAATCGGGATCGGGGGCTGGAATTCCAAAGGATTTTTCCCCATTCCCGCTCTCCTTCCCGGAATTCCGAGGGATTTTTCCAGGTGCGGGAGACGCTGGCAGCCGAGACGGGGCTGACGGTCCGGGTGGTCCAGGTGTGGTTCCAGAACCAACGAGCCAAGGTGGGAACTCCTGGAATTCCCAGAATTCAGGGATAAAAAAACAACCCCAAATCCTCCAAACTCAGGGGTTTGTGGAATTGTGGGATTTTTCTGTGGTTTTTTTTCCCCAGATGAAGAAGATCGCCCGCAGGCAGCAGCAGCAGGAGCAGCTCGGGAATTCCAGAGGGGGAATTCCAGGCGGGAGAGGATCCATGAGGAGCAGCCGGGATGGGAATGAGAATGAGGATGAGGAGGGTCAGGAATCATGGCAATGGGATGGGAAAACAGGAATGGGGGTGGGAAAATGGAGATGGGGAAATGGGAAAATGAGAATGGGACGGGAAAATGAGGGTGGGGATGGGAAAATGGGAATTGGGGTGGAAAAAATGGGAATGGGGTGGGGAAAACAGGATCTGGGATGGAGGGGCCGGAAACTGGGAAGTCACAACATCCCCATCCTACATCCCAATGTCTCACATCCCGAAATCCCCGACGTTCCTGCTGTTCCCAGGCCTGCAGCGGATCCTGGTCCCGTTTTCCCGGATTCCGCCGCCGCCCCTGGAGCCCAATGGATTCGGGAGCGAGGCCGGAACGTTCCGGGGAACGACCCCCCCGGAGCTCCGGCCCTACGGTAACCACCGGGAATTCCGGGAAACTGGGACGGGCTGGGAATGCCGAGGCCCCATCCTGGTTTTCCCTCCTCCCCATCCCCTTTTCCCAATTTTTCCCACCTTTTCCCAGACTCTGAGGGAGTTTTCCAGGAGCTGGATGGGGACGCCCTGGGATCCTTGGGAGCGGCCCTGATTCCCACGGAGAATTCCCAACAGCTGATCCTCGGGAATGCCGGAATTCCTGAAATTCCCGAGCCCAGGGATGCCCTGGATCGCCTGTACCCTGAGAATCCCAGAATTCCCGAAATTCCCGAGCCCGGGAATCCCATGGAGTGCCTGTACTCCATGCAGAGCTCCTACTTCACCTCCTGACATCCCAGAATTCCCCAAAATCCCAGTCCTGGAAATCCCCAAACTCTGGGATCGAGTCCCCCCAGGATTCCGCTGGAATCTGGGATTTTCACTCTGCTCCCATGCCAATTTTTGGGGAAGAAGTTTTTGGGAATGATTTTTTTTGTTGTTTATTTGTCTGTTTTTTGCATGTCTGGTGGGAAATAAATCCCAGGAGAAAAAAAAAAAGAAAAAGAGGGAAAAGTTTTGGGAATTGGGGGATTTGGGGGGGGGGTGGGGGATTGGAATTCCTGGGAATTTTGGGGCTCCCAAGAGTTGAGAAGGCTCCTGGAATTCCCAGGGGTTTTTTTCATGGAAAACGGCTACTCCAATCCCCAAATAATTCCATGGGACCATGAGATTCCCAAAAAAAACCCCAAAAACTGGGAAGGAGCCAAGGAAAAGCTGGAAAAGGTGGGGAAAAAGAAGGAAAAAGATGGGAAAGAAAGGCGGGAAAAAACCAAAAAAATTGGGAATGAAAAGAAGGAAAAGCAGACTTTTTGGTCCCATCCCGAACATTCCTGGGGAGACCCCGCTGGAATTTTTATTTTTTCCTCCAACTTTTGGGATAAAAGCTCAGGAATCCGCAGGGAAATGCGGATCAGGCCCCACATTCCAGGGCTCCTTTTCCAGAGGGGCAATTCCCAGGATTTGGGAGGAGATTCTGGAAGGTTCCGAGGCTTTCCCGGCATTCCCGGATGGGTTTTAATTCCAGGGATTCTCTGGGGAGGGAAAAAATTCACATTTTTATCCCAAAATTCCAATTTTTTCCCAAATTTCCTTTTTCCAGCTTTTTCACGGAAAAAAAAATAGCACCTGGGTGGATTTTAGGGAATTCAAATCCCACTTTTGTCCCCAAATTCCCTCCCAAAATTCCAAATTCCCAGTTTTTCCTGAGGCAGGAGGGGTCAGGCCCATTTTTAGGGTTTAACTACTATTTCTATCCCAAAATTCCAGCTCCAAATTGCCTTCCAGGGGTTCCAGCCTCACCTGTGGAGGTGCCCCTGGGGCTGGCACTGGGGCTGTCCCCGGGGGTGGCACTGGGGGTGGCACTCTGGGTGACATTCTGGGCGCAGAGCAGGAACTGGCTGACGTGGGGGCCGCACTCGGCCGTGCTCCGGGGCCGCTCCCGCAGGCAGCGCTCGAAGGCCCCGAAGGAGTCGGAGCAATCCCGGCGGATGCGGCGCACCAGGGGGCTGCAAGGCAGCGGGAAAACGTCAGGAAAAATGGAAAAACGTTGGGGAAATATCGGGGGAAATCGGCAAAATATCAGGGAAGCTATTGGGGAAAAAATGGGAAAACGTCGAGGAAAGAACAGGGAAAATATCGGGGAAAAAAATCAGGGAAAATATGAGGAAAACATCGAAGAAAAAATGGGGAAAATATCAGGGAAAAAATAGGAAAATATGGGGAAATAAAGGGAAAATATTGGGGAGAAGAGCGGGATTGGGATCGATGCCACGGGACCCATCCCTGGGATCAGCCCCAGGGATCAGGATCGGAGTCCCCAGTGTCCCCAGTGTGTGTCACTCCAATCTGGGGACAGTTGGTGACAACGCCAGTGCCCCCAGTATGTGTCACTCACTGGTTGGAGGCGCACTCGGTGACGCTCAGGGACAGTTGGTGACAATCCCGGTGCCAGCTCCCGGGGCTCGCGGCCACACAGCGTCCGTAGCGCTCCAGCTCCGGCCCGCAGAGCTGGGCGGTGACGGCCAGCGCCTCCCTGCGACAGCGACAGGGTGACAGGGACAGTGTCACCTCCTCGGGACGGGGGCAGTGGCACAGGGACATTGGCACGTCCTGGTGACGGCCAGCGCCTCCCTGCGACAGCGACAGCGGGACAGCGGGGCTGGGACAGGAGGGACACCGAGGGGACACGGAGGGGACACAGAAAGGACACCGAGGGCACATGAGGGGGACACAGCGGGTCGGAACCGGAGACACCGGGGGGACACGGTGGCCGCGAACACGGCGGGAAACGCGGGGCCTTGAAGAGCGGGAGGGACACAAGGGGATAGAGCGCGACAAGAGGGACACGGAGGGAACACGAGAGACACAGCGCGACACGAGGGGACACCGAGGGGACACGGAGGGGACACAGCCCCACATGAGGGGACAAGACGCGGCCCCGCCGCCCCTCACTCACATGGCGCCTCCTCCTCCGCCACGGCTTCCCTTCCGCCACTCTCTCACTCTGCGCATGCGCCCCGCCCCGAGGCGGGAAACGCGGGCTTGGCGCATGCGCAGAGGCAGAAGCGAAAGCGGAAGCGGCGCTGCGAGGGTGGAGGGAAGATGGCGGCGGCCGCGGCGGCCCCCGAGGACGAGCTGGTCTCGTCGGTTACGCTTTACCGGCGGCGGCCGCGGCTGCTCCGCGGCACCGTGCTGCCCTTCGCCGCCGGCCTCTACCCGGCCTGGCTGTGGCTGTGGGGGCCGCGGCTGTGGGCGGCGGGGGAGGCGGCGGGGCCGCCCGAGGCGGCGCTGTTGGCGCTCGGCGCCATCGCGGCGCTGCAGCTGCTCACGGCGCTGGCCGGGCTCTGGTCCGTGCACGCCGAGTGCGCCCTCAGCTGCGTCAGGGTGAGCGCGGGAGAGGGACCGGGACGTGGGGCTGAGGGGGTTTGGGGGCTCAGGGGGTTTGGGGTCTGAGGGCGTTCAGGGTTTAAAGGGGATTTGTGGCATAAATGTATAAAATGTAGACTTATAAATGTCAGACTGAATTAAAAAGTATTTCATGGGAATTGTTAAATATTGGGGTATTGACTGGGAGAAGTGTGGGATGTTAAAGGGATAAGATTTGGGATATTAGGAGTGTAAAATGGGGAATTTTAAATGGATAAAATGGGGGTTATTGAAAATATAAATGTGGGATTTTAGACTGTTAAAGAAATGGGATTTTAAAGCTGTTGAAAATGGGATTCTAAAGGGATAAAATTTGGGATACTTGGGGTATAAAGCTAGGGTTTAAAAGGGATAAAAATGAGATTTTTAAAGTGATGAAAAATGGGATTTTTGAGGGGTTGTGAAGGGCTTGTCCTGCTGTTTCTCCCCCAGGAGCCCTGTCCCCAAAAAGCCACCCTGGCCAAGGTGGTGCCGACCCCCAACAACGGCTCCGTGGAATTGGTGCCAATCCACAGGGAGCAGGTGAGGGAAATCCGGGAATTCTGCTGGGATTCATCCCTGGAGATTCAGGGAGCTCAGGGTCATCCAGCTGTGGGGTGAAAATCCGGGAATTCCAATGGGATTTGTCCTGGGAAATCCAATGTAGTCATGATAATCCCATGAGGGAATAGGAAAATCTGGGAATTCCTTGGGATTTATCCCTGAAAATGGGGAAAATATGGGAATTCCAGGCAAAACACCCCTGGAAAATCTTGGAATTTTTGGATTTTTCTCCGGGGGACTCTTGGAATTCTGGGATTTTTGCCCCATCCGGGCTGGAAATTTTTCCAGGAATGGGAAATTTGGAATTTTTCCCTTTTTTTTTTTTCCCAGGGTGAGGATGGGCAGGAATCGCTGAGCTTTGAGTTCCAGAAGATCAAATATTCCTATGAAATCCATGGAAAAAAACAATTCCTGCCTGTGGCATTCCCTGTGGAGCATCCCTTGGGATTCTACCAGAATTCCAGAGGCTTCCAGGAGGAGCAGGAAATCCGGGAGGCCGAGAGGAAATACGGGAATAACAAGTGAGTTTTTCCTGGGGGGAAATCCCGGGAAAAGAGCCCAAAATATTCTGGGAAAAATCTTTAAATATCCCAAAAAAACCCACCCAAATGTACTGGGAAAATATTCCTAAAATAGCTCAAATACCTCAGGGAAATATTCCAAAATATTTTGGGAAAATATTTCCTGAAAATATCCAAAAATATTTTGGTCAAACATTCCCAAATATTTCAAGTGAATGTGCCAAAATATAGACAAATATTCCTGGAGAATGTCTCTAAATATTCCAAAATAGGTTGGAAAATATCCCCAAAATCTGGGATTTTCCTCCTGGATTTGGGATTTTGGACTGAATGAATCCCAAAAATCCAGTTTTTTGTTTAAAATCATCAGGAATGGGGAGGTTTTGGAATGTTTTGGGTGGGAAAACTGGGATTTACCAAGGGATTTCCAAGGATTTTCCTCCTTCCAGGGCAGAAATGGTGGTGCCAGAATTCCTGGAGCTTTTCAAGGAAAGGGCCACAGCTCCGTTCTTCGTTTTCCAGGTAAAAATCAGGAATAAAAACCGGGGAAAATCCCCAAATTTGGGAAAAAGCAGGGAAAAAAACTGGGAAAAACCCTCAAATCTGCTAAAAATGGGAATAAACCCAGGGAAAATTGCCATTCCTGGGGCACGATTTTAGAGATGGGTTGGGCCAATTTTGGTCCCTTTCTCCCTGGAATTTCAGGAATAATTCTGGTCCCTTTTCCTCTGGGATTTCAGGAATTATGGGCTGGATTGGGATAACTGCCATCCCTTTTTCCCTGGAATTCCAGGAGTTCTGGGCTGCAATTGCAGGAATTCTGGGCTGGAACTGCAGGAGTTCTGGGCTGGATTGGGATAACTGCCATTCCTTTTTCCCTGGAATTCTGGGCTGGCCAGGCACAATCTCAGTCCCACAAGGATTTGAGGGATTTTCCCTTTTCTCCCGGAGTTTCCCCGTTTCCTGCCGTTCCCTCTCGGGCTCCCTTTGGCCCTATCCCGGCATTCCCGGCATTCCCGTGGATCTGGGGTGGATTTTCCAGGTGTTCTGCGTGGGGCTGTGGTGCCTGGATGAGTTCTGGTACTACAGCGTCTTCACCCTGTCCATGCTCGTGGCCTTCGAGGCCTCCCTGGTGCAGCAGCAGCTCCGCAACCTCTCGGAGATCCGCAGGATGGGCAACAAGCCCTACATGATCCAGGTAAAACCCCGGAATTCCAGCAGCTCCGGGGGGTTTGGGGTCCTGGTCTGGCTTCTTTGTGCCTTCTTTGATGTTTTGCTGCTGAGTTCGGCCACAAAATGGGGATTTTATGGGGTTTAGCCCCTTTATTTTCCTGTTTCCTGTGGTTTTTGCGTGGATTCTATCCCAGGAAATGAGATCCACAATGTTTTGTGGACCTACTGGCTTTTTTTGGGATTTTTAGGGGTGTTTAGCCCAGTTATTTTCCTGTTTCCCGGGGTTTTTCCACAGATGTTGTCCCAAAATTGAGATTTTTGAGGTTTTTGGTGCCTTTTCCTGTTGTTTTCCTGCTGATATTGGCCCAACAATGGGAATTTTGGAGGGGGGGACTTAGGATATTTTGGGGATTTTTTTTCCCACTTTATGTCCCTTTTCCCGTGGATTTTCCGTTAATTCCATCCCAAAACTTGGGGTTTTTTTGGGAATTCCAGGTCTACAGGAACCGGAAGTGGCGCCCGATTTCCAGCGACGAGATCATTGCAGGAGACATCGTCTCTATCGGTAAAAACGGGAATTCCCAGTGGGAATTGCCATGGGGAAGGTCTTTAAAATGGGAATTTCCACAGGAAACATCCTGGAAAATGGGATTTTTAATGGAAAACGCCCTTGAAATGGGGATTTTCGTGGAAAAGTCCCTTGAAACTGGAATTTCTTCTCTCATTTTTGTTGGAATGAAGTTGAATTTTGAGGATTTTGATTCTTATTTTCAGGGAAATTACCTTGAATTTTTCCTGGGATTTGCAGGAGTTTTCGGTTGGACTGGGATAACTTTGAGGGTTTAGTTGTGGTATTTTCCCATTTTTTCCTGGAATTCCCTTCCTTTCCAACATCCTGCCGTCAAACATTTTAGCTCCCTGAATTCCTAAAATTTCAGGAATTCCAGGGGCTTTTTTTCCCCTGAATTTTTCCTTCTCCAAACCCTTTTTCTACAGATTTGGGGCTGGAAAAGTGGGTGGTGAAACAGGAAAATCATGGACTTTAGAGTGGGAAAAATGGGAAAAAAATGAGTTTGGCTTGGGAATTGTGGGAATTTTGTGAATTTCTGCCCTCAGGCCGCTCTCCCCAGGAGAATTTGGTGCCCTGTGACCTCCTCCTGCTACGGGGCCGCTGCGTTGTGGACGAGGCCATGCTGACAGGGGAGTCCGTGCCGCAGATGAAGGTTGGGAAAACAGGGAAAGAAATGGGAAAAACTGGGGGGAAAACGGGAACTGGGGCATGTTCTTGGCCAGAATCCCCTGGATTCACGTCCCTTTTCCTGGCTGGAATTTCCTGGGTCCGTGTCCCCATTCCCTGGGTCCGTGTCCCCATTCCCTGGGTCCGTGTCCCCATTCCTGGCCGGAATTCGCGGGATCCCTGCCCCGTTCCCGTCCGGAGTTCCCGGTGTCCGTGTCCCCGCAGGAGCCGGTGGAGGGGCTGAGCCCCGAGCGCGTGCTGGACGTGGGCGCGGACGGGCGGCTGCACGTCCTGTTCGGGGGCACGCGCGTCATCCAGCACCTGCCGCCGCAGCGCGCCTCGGCCGGCCTCAAACGTGAGCCCCCCGCTTCCCACCCCCAATGCCCTCGGGATTTCCTTCGGGGTTTCCTCAGGAATTTGTGGGAATTTCCAGAGTGGATGTCCTGGGGGATTCCCTGGGATTTCCTGGGAATTCCCTGGGATTTCTTCCCTCCCCAGCCGTGGATAACGGGTGCCTGGCCTACGCCCTCCGCACCGGCTTCAACACCTCCCAGGTGAGCCGAGAGTTCCTGGGAATTCCTGGGAATGGGGCTCGGGAGGAGGGAGGAATTAAGGATTGGGAAAAAGGAGAAGGTCGGGAATGGGAAGAATTATCAAGTTCCAAAGGAATTCCAGGCTTTTCCCAGAGTCAGAGTTCCCATTCCATGCTCCTTTGAATGGAATCCCGCAGAATTTTGAAGGAATTTCCATGGGATTCCTGACCAAAGCTGGATTTGCAGGGAAAACTGCTGCGGACAATCCTGTTTGGGGTGAAGAGGGTCACAGCCAATAACCTCGAGACCTTCATCTTCATCCTCTTCCTCCTCGTCTTCGCCATCGCCGCCGCTGCCTACGTCTGGATCCAGGGTGGGAATCCCGGAATTCCAGGAATTCTGGGAATTCCGGGGTTTGGGGGAGGGATCCCCGAGTGATGTTCCCTGATCCTGACTCCGTTTTTATTCCGTTTTTTCCCCTAACCACATTTTCATCCCATTTTTTCTCTTTCTGATCCCATTTTTCCCCGTTGTGATCCCGTTTTCCCCACTGTGATCCCATTTTTCCCACTGTGATCCCGTTCTCCCATGGTTCCCAAGGCACCAAGGACCCCCGGCGGAACCAGTACCGGCTGTTCCTGGAGTGTGCCCTGATCCTGACATCCGTGGTGCCCCCCGAGCTGCCCATCGAGCTCTCCCTGGCCGTCAACACCTCCCTGATCGCCCTGGCCAAGCTCTGTGAGCCTTCCCAGGGAGCTTTGGCAATGTTGGGAATGCTGGGAACAGTTCTGGGAGCTGAGAAGGGAACAGGGATGGAGTTGGGTTGGCAGAAGGGGTGGAAGAAGTGGATTGCCATGGGGACTTTGGGGGATTTTTTTTAAAAACTCTCCCCCAGAATCCCCAGTTTCCCCCAAATCCCCGGGTTCCCCTCAGCATTGCCATTTTCCCCCTCGCCCAGACGTGTACTGCACGGAGCCGTTCCGGATCCCCTTTGCAGGGAAGGTCCAGGTTTGCTGCTTCGACAAAACCGGGACCTTGACCAGCGACCACCTGGTGGTGCGAGGGGTGGCTGGGCTCAGGTGGGTCCTGATCCCAAAATTCCCCCTGGGAATTCTGTGGGAGAGCGCTGGGAATCCTGGGAGGGCAAGGGAGGGGTGGGGAATGGACTTGAAATACAAAATTTAAAAAAAAAATTCCACAGGGTCTTCACAAAATCCGAGTGAGAAATAAAAAAAGGAATTCCACCAAAATCAGTCTAAAAGATCTTCCCAAAAAATCCCCCAGAAAATTATCACAAAATCCTTACAAAAGTCCACAAAATCCTCCCAAAAATCCCAGCAAAATATCCCCCAAAAAACCCCCACAAAATTCCCGCAAGAGCCTCACCAAAAAGCCTGCAAAATTCCCACAAAAAGTCCCACAGAATCCAACAAAATTCTGGGATTTTTTGTAAAGATCTTCTGGAATTTCACAAGGATTTTTGGTGGCGTTTTTTGAGGGAACTTTGTGAGGATTGTGTGAGGGTGTTGTGTTATTTTTGGTCACCTCTTTTTTGGGGCTATTTTTGAAGATTTTATGCAAAGATTTTGGGGGATTTTTTGAGATTTTTTTTTTTTGTGGGGATTTTGGGGGATTTTGTGGCTGGATCTTGTGGAATTCTTTGTGTATTTTTAGGGGGATTTTTTTTTTTCTTGCTTTTTGTGGGTTTTTTTTCTGATGCTTTTTTGTGGGATTTTTATGGGATTTTACAGCACATTTTGTGGAGTTTTTTGCAGGATTTTGAGCATTTCAACCAATTTTTCCCTTTCTTTTCCTCCTACCTCAATTCCCCACCAATCCCCTCGACAAAAACTCTTGGGGATGACCCCAAAATCCCAAATTTTCCCTCAGGGATGGCAAGGAGGTGCTGCCAGTGTCAGAAATCCCCCTGGAAACTCACCGGGCCATCGCCTGCTGCCACTCCCTGGTGCAGCTGGAGGACGGCAGCATCGTGGGGGACCCTCTGGAGAAAGCCATGCTGACAGCTGTGGACTGGACCCTGACCAGAGGTAAATCCCAAATCCACAGTTCTCCCTGGAATTCTGAGGTGTTTCGGGTGGGAAAAGCTCAAAACAGTTCGGAAAAAAACGGTCGCAGGTTGCTGCAAAAAATTTTCCCCCCCCCAAAGAATCTCACAAAATCTTAAAAATTCCACAAAATCCCCACAAAAAACTTCACAGAAAATCCCGCAAAATTCCCACAAGAATTTGTCCAAATCCCCACAGAAAACCGCCACAAAATCTTCGCAAAATCCCTGCGAGGATCCCACAAAACCCTTCCACAAAGATCTCTCAAAATCCACACCAAAAAAAAAAACCCCATAAAATCCTCACCAAAATCCCCCTGAAATCCACCTAAATTACCCAGAATTCCATCAAATTCTCACCAAATTTCCCCCGAATCCCTTAAAATTCCGCCCGGATCCCCCTCAAACCACCCCAAATTCCCTCTTCCCCCCCATTCCCAATTCCCCCTTTTCCCTCCCAGCACCCCCTTTCAGGATTTCCTGATTTCCTTTGTTTCCAGATGAGAAAGTTTTCCCGAGGAGTCTAAAAACTCCGGGAATGAGAATTCACCAGCGCTTTCATTTCTCCAGTGCCCTGAAGAGGATGGCAGTGCTGGCTTCCCTGGAGAACGCCTCCGGAGAAATCCGATACCTGGCGGCCGTCAAGGGCGCTCCCGAGACCCTGCACACCATGGTGAGGGAAAAACGGGGAAAAACGGGAAAAACGGGAACCTGGGAATGCCGGGAGCCCCAAACAGCCACCCTGTGCTGAGGAGAAATGGGCCCAGGGCCCGCAGGAGGGGGAAATTCCAGGGAAAACCAGAGATTTGGGAATGTCGGGAGCTCCAAATGGCTGTGCCCAGGCCCTGTTGTGAGGGAAGAATTCCAGGGAAAAGTGGGAATCTGGGAATGCTGGGAGATCAGGGAGATGGAAGGCGGGGGGGGGAGACTGTAAATTGCAGTGGAATTACCCTGAATTATCCTGAATTTCCCTAAAATTCCACACGGCTTCTCCCAAATCCCTCCCTTTCCCCTCAAATCTCATTTTTCCTAGTTTTCCACCAAAAGCTCTGGGATTCCCTCGGATTCCTCACTCATGGAATATATTCTGGGGTTTTTTTTCCTCAGCTATCCCAGTGTCCCAGCAACTACCACGAGATCCATCGGGAATTCTCCCACGAGGGCGCGCGGGTCCTGGCCCTGGGCTACAAAGAGCTGGGAGCCCTGAGCCACCAGCAGGTGAAAAAATGGGAAAAACCCTGGAATTCTAGGCCTGGAAAGCGCTGGGAGAGAGGTTGGGAAAAGGAGAGGTGTTTTTTGGGGTGGAATTTGGGGCTTTTGGGGACTTTTTCCAGAGAAAGTCCCATTCCTGGGTCCCCTCAGAGCATCCCAGAGGAATTTTTCCAAGGAAAACCCTTTTTTTTGGGGGAATTTGGAATTACCCCAAGCTCTAAGGAACACTAAACTCATTCCAGGGGATGCTCCAAATCCCAGGAATCACCAGTGGGAGGAGGGATTTGGTTTTTGGAGGGATTTGGGAATGCTGAATCCAGGATTTTGCCATGCAAAAGGTGCGGGAGATGAAGAGGGAATCCCTGGAATGTGACTTGAGATTTGTGGGATTCATCCTGGTCTCCTCCCCAGTCAAAGCTGACTCCAAGGCCGTGATCCGGGAGATCCAGAGTGCTTCCCACCACGTGAGGAATCCCGGGAGTTCCCTGATTTTGGGGAGGGTGGGAAAGGGGGGAAAATGGGGGAATTGCCAGAGGGGTGGGAGGGGCTGGAGGGAGGGGAAAATTGGGAATTTCCAGGGTGAAAAGTGGGAAAATTCCAAGTGGAAAAGGGGGAAAAATCCACACTGGAAACTGGGACATTTTAGTCTGAAGACGGGGAAAATTCCAAGTGGAAAATGCAGAAAATCCAAGCTTGAGAACTAAGAAAATTCCAGATTGAACATGGTAAAATTCCAAGAGGGAAATGGGGAAAATCCCAAGTGGAAAACGGGAAAACCACAGGATTTGGGAACATTGCAGGGTGTGCCCCTCCGGAGGGAGCTCCCAGCCCTTAATTCAGGCTGGAATTTCCCGGGAATTCCCGAAACTGTGGGAATTGCAGGTGGTGATGATCACGGGGGACAGCCCACTGACCGCCTGCCACGTGGCGCGGGAGCTGCACTTCCTGCAGAAGGAGAGGATTCTGATCCTGCAGCCCCCGGAGCGCCCCGGTACCGGAATTCACAGGAATGGGAACGGTGGGAACGGGAACGGCGGGAATGCTCTGGGATTCCGGGATTTGAGGGGTCTGGGGAGCCGGAATCAGGAGTGGGAGTGGGAATGGGATCAGGAATGGGAATGGGGTCTGGAAAGGGATTGGGAATGGGATCTGGAAAGGGATTGGGAGTGCCAGGGGGTTCTGGGATTCCGGGATTTGAGGGGTCTGGGAAGCTGGGAATGGAGGTGGGGATTAGGGTTGGAATCCCCCCTGGATCCATTTCCCCCAGGGTTGCCCTGGCAGTGGCGCTCCTGGGACGGGTCTGTGGCTCTCCCGGCATTCCCGGATTCCCTGCGGGATCTGACGGGGCCCTTCGAGCTGTGCCTGACCGGGGAGGGGCTGGAGCAGCTGCGGCTGCGGGACCGGGACCGGCTGCTGCGCCTCATCCCCCACATCCGCGTCTTCGCCAGGGTGGCACCCAAGCAGAAGGTGCGGGGGGGTTTGGGAATGGGAGTTCCTGGGATTTGGGATCTTTGGGAATGTGGGGATGGCCCTAGGGTGATCCCAAAGAGTTTGGAGCTCGTTCCAGCTCTGAATTCCTGGGATTTTGTGGGTCTGGGAATGGGGGGATGGCCCTGGTCTGATCTTAAAGAATCCTGAGCCTCTTCCAGCCCTGAATTCCCAGAATTCTGAGCCTTCCTGCCAATCCCCATCCTCCCACCCAACTCTGAGCTGGGAATTCCAGGATTTTGGGAGCTTTTCCCGGTGGTTTTTTGGCAGGAATTCGTGATCACGGCGTTGAAGAGCCTGGGCTACTGTACCCTCATGTGTGGGGACGGCACCAACGATGTGGGAGCGCTCAAACACGCTGACGTGGGTGAGCACATTCCCGAAATTCCCCAGATTTGCCCCAAATTCCAGCCCCAGCCATGCCACTCCCAGCATTTCCCAGCTCTCGGTGCTGGTTTTTTGGGGGCCAGGAAAGGAAAAAAAAAGGGAATTTAGGTTTTCCTGGGGGTTTTTCCCTTGTGTTTCTTGGGTGTCTTGGCCTTGTTTTTCTCTGTGCCTTTCCCGTTTTTCCCTTGTGTCTTCCTGTGGATTTTCCCTAGTTTTTCCCCATGTTTTTCCCTTTTCCCCCTGATTTTCCCTGGTTCTTCCCTGATTTTCCCTAATTTATCCCAAATTTTTTTCCTTGATTTCCCCCCGAATTTTCCCTCTTCTCCCCTCGATTCCTCCCTGTTTTCCCCCAATTTTCCCCTGATTTTTTCCCTGTTTTCCCTCCCCAGGCGTGGCCCTGCTGGCCAATGCTCCAGAGCGCATTCCCGAGCGGAAGCGGCGGCCCCGGGATGGCGTCGGGGACAGCAGGGCCGGAATTCCCGCTGGGAACGTCAGACCCTCATCCCGAGGAGCCAAGCAGCGGCTCCTGGCCCAGCGGGAGGAGCAGATGGCCGTGCACAGGGTGGGAGTTCCCATTTATCCCGGGAGTTTTAACCCTGGCATTGAGTCGGGAATTGGGATTTAGCTGGGAACTTTTAGCCCTGGGAGCAGAGGGATTTAGGGAATGGGAATGCTGGGGTGGTTTGGGTGGGGATGGATCCAATCCCAATCCTGTCCTAATCTGTGGGCAGGGAGCTTCCCAAAATTCTAGGGGGATCCCGTGGGAAAAGGAAGGGAATTCTAATGGGAAAAGGGATAACGTGGAATAAATCTAGGAATTCTGGAGGTGGGAAGTGACATAAACAGGGAATAAACCCTGGAATTCTGGGGGCTGGAAGGGACCTGACATCTGGGGTAAACAGGGAATAAATTCTGGAATTCTGGAGTTGGAAGGCACCTCCAAACCCAGCACCCCAGATCCCAAACTTGCTCTTTTCCCTCTGGATTTGTGTGGATTTGGAGCGTGTTTTCCGGCCATCCCAGGTGATTTTGGGTTTTTTGGGAATTGCCAATCCCGCAGGAGCGGCTGAGCCAGGTGCTGAGGGACCTGGAAGAGGAGAGGGCCCCCGTGGTGAAGCTGGGGGACGCCAGCATCGCCGCCCCCTTCACCTCCAAACTCTCCTCCATCCAGTGCAGTGAGTGCCCAGCCCTGGAACAGCAGGAAAAACCCCGGGAATGGGATGGGAACAGGATGGGAATGGAGGGGAAACCCTAAATCTGAACAGTCCTGAGCTCAGAATTCCCAAAATGTGGAGCTCCTGGACTCCGGATTTCAGGCTGAGGGTTATCCTTGGTTTTATCCTGAACAGTCCTGAGCCCATCCCATCCCCAAATCCCCAATTCCTGCCCTTTTTCCTCTCACAGCGGCCCCACACCCCCTCACCCTTTTCCCCCCTGGCATTTCCCTGGTTCCTGATTCCCAGAATTCCCGTTTTTTTATCCCCCCAGTCTGCCACGTGATCAAGCAGGGCCGCTGCACGCTGGTGACCACGCTGCAGATGTTCAAGATCCTGGCTCTGAACGCGCTGGTGCTGGCCTACAGCCAGAGCGTGCTCTTCCTGCAGGGCGTCAAGTTCAGCGACCTGCAGGCCACGCTGCAGGGGCTGCTCCTGGCCGGCTGCTTCCTCTTCATCTCCCGCTCCAAGGTGGGAATTCCGTGGGACAGGGGTTGGGGTAGGGGAAAATCCCGGAAAAATTTAAAAAAAAATCCCAAAAAAATCCTGTTTGGGGTCACAGAATGGGGTGTCTGACAGGGAGGGGCGCACTGTGTGCTCTGGGGTGAAGCCGGAGCTTCCTCTTCATCTCCAGGTCCGAGCTCGGAATTCCATGGGTTTTATCTCAAATCAGGGAAAAATGGGCTTTCCTCCCCAAAACAATAGCATTTATGGTCAAAAAAAGGTGGTTTCTGAAGGTGGGAATAGGGTTTGGAATGGCTCCCAAAGCTCCAGGTCCAAATCCAAGGTAGGAGACAAGAATTCCATAGGATCTGGCAAAATTAGGTGAAAAGGGGCTTTATTTTCGCCAAGATCCCATTTATTATGAGAAAATCGCACTTTCTGAATGTGGAGGGGTGGAAATCTTGGATTTGGGATCCTGTCAAGGCCATTTCTCCCCTCAGGATCTCAATTTTTGAGATGAGCAGTGGGTAAGAGCCAAAAAAGGCACAAATTAAAGCTTTTCAATGAAAATCTGGAATTTTGAGATGGCTCAACTTGGAATAAAACCCCTAAATCCCATTTCCCTGGGAATAAAACACCGAAAAAAAACCCCTGGACTTAAAATTCCTATACAATTCCCTGAAAAACTTTAGGATTTGGCCTCCAACCCCTACCATCCCGCATTCCTGGTTTTTATTCCCATTTTTTCCAGCCCCTGAAGACTCTTTCCAAGGAGAGGCCTCTTCCCAACATTTTCAACCTGTACACAGTGCTGACGGTGCTGCTGCAGTTCCTGGTGCATTTCCTGAGCCTCGTGTTCCTCTACCGGGAAGCTCAGGCCCGCAGTGAGCCCAGGTGAGGCCCTGATCCCGAAAAATTCCCAAAGAATTCCGTGATTGAGACTTCAACTACAAAAAAAATCCAGGTTTTTCCCTCCCAATTCCTGCTACCCCAGCATTCCCTGATCCCATAAAAACCACTCCAGTGAGCACTTCCTGCTTTTTCCTGTGGGAGTTCCATCCCTAGGAATTCCCATGGATAAAAAAACCCCAAATCCCCCAGGATTTTATCCATTCCCATGGATAAAAAAACCCCCAAAAACCAAAAATGAAATCCCATTTTTCCACTCCCAACTCATTTTAGACCCAATTCTACCCCGCTAAAAACCGGGGTTTTTTGGGGAATGGATCCTGGGGCGGATCCTGGGGCTGATCCCAGTTTCCCGTGGCAGGGAGGAGGAGTTTGTGGATCTGAGCCGGGAGTTTGAGCCGTCGCTGGTGAACAGCACCGTGTACCTGCTGGCCATGGCCATGCAGACGGCCACCTTCGCCATCAACTACAAGGTGGGAAACCCAGAACGTGCCCTTTCCCCACTTCTCCTGCTTCCTCCAAGATGGGAAATTGGGAATGTTCCCTTCCCCACTTCTCCTGTTTCCCCCAAGGTGGGAAACCTGGGAATGCTCCCATTTTCCCCACTTCTCCTGCTTTCCCCAAGGTGGGAGACCCAGAATGTTCCCCTTTCCACAGTTTTCCCTGCTTTCCCCATTTTTCTCCCCATTTTTCTCCCCATTTTCCCCAATTTCCATTCCCCAGTGCCATCAAACCCCATTTTACGGCCCCAAAGCCTCTCAGAATCAGCTTCCAGTGCCCTCCCAGAACAAAGCAGGGTGTCCCAGTGTGCCCAGTCCCATCCAGTGCTTCGTTCCCAGGGCCAGCCCTTCATGGAGAGCCTGGCACAGAACCGGGCGCTGCTCTGGGCGCTGCTGCTCTCGGCCTCGGCCGTGCTGGGGCTGCTCAGCGGCGCCTGCCCCGAGCTCAACCTCGGCTTCGGCCTCGTCGAGATCCCCGCGGAGGTGAGAGCCACATCCCAGGGCAATTCCCAAATTCCCAGGGGGGAAATGGCTCCGGGAGGGGGATTCTTACAGGGAGGGGGCTCCGAGATTCTCTCCACCCTGGTGAGATCCCAATTCCAGGGGGAAATTCCCAAGTTCCAGGGGGAAATCCCAGCATTCTGGGGGGAAATCCTAACATTCCGGGGGATATGGGAGTTGTCCCTGCCTGTGGGTTGGGATGGGATTTGGAGCCCATTCCCACCGGGAACATTCTGGATTTCCCAGGGGTTGGGGGTGGGATGGAGACAGGATCTGGGGCTGGTTCCCGCTCAGAACATTCCAGAATTCCCTCGTTCCCAGTTCCGGCTGCTGATCCTGGCGGTGCTGGCGGCTGATTTCCTGCTGGCGTTTTCCGTGGATCGGCTCCTGCAGCTCCTGCTGGGCAGCTCCCGACTCCGAGTGCCTTCCTGAGCCCCCCAGGATTCCCAGAAACCCCAAAAACCCCAAAATCATGGAATTCCCCACCCCTCGGAGAAGGTGGATCCCAGATTTTTAACGTTTCCCAGGATGTCTCGGCAGCTTTCAAGAGTTCCCAGAATTCCCCAGAGTTTCTTGGAATTCCCCAGGATTTTCTGAAATTTCCCGATAATTTTTTTTTAATTTGGCAATGGAAATAAAAAATCCTGATCAAAGCTTTTTTTTTTTTTTTTTTTTGGAAAGACTTTGGAATTGTCTTTGCTGGGAAAAAAAAATGGGAATGGTGGGAAGTAAAAATATTGTGTATTTGTGGATTTAGGGGCTGGGAGAGGAGCTGTGGATCCAAAATTCCCAAATACTGGGAATGAAACACAAAAATTGGGAATTTACCATAAAAATCTAGGAATTAAACCCAAACCCAGGATTAAAAAAAAAAAAAAAACAAACACAAAAAACACAAAAAAACCCCCCACAACTGCTCAGGGAGGGCTGCAATTGGCTGAGAGCCCTGAGTGACAGGCAGCAGGGCCAATAGGAAGCAAGGAGGTGTCCCACACCTTTTCCCAGTACCCTTCCCAGTTCCCATTCCCATCCCCCTGTCACCACCAGTAGCTTTTATTTTGAAATTCCCAAATCGGCGTAATAAGACTCCATCAATCAGTCAATAATTAATCAATAATTAACCAGTAATTAATAATTAATTAACCAATTCCCATCCAGCCGGCCTGGATTTCCGTAAGAACCGTTAAAAAAAAAAAACCAAAAAAAAAAAGGAAAATTTACAGCAGCGCCCCCCCGTGGCCGGCCGGGGGGGTGGGACAGTGCAATAGTGCGGGGGGTGGGGGGACATTAGGGACACAGAGGGGACACTGAGGGGACATTGGGGGTCCCGGGACGCCCCATGTCACCCCAGGGCCTCTCAGACAGGTAGGGGAACACTGGGGGGACATCAGGGGTCCTGGGACCCCCCATGTCACCCCAGGGGTTCCCCAGGCAGGGGGACACTGAGGGGACACCGGGGGGACACTGGGGGTCCTGGGCCCCATGGGAAAGTGCCAGAATGGGGGGGGGGGTGGAGCAGGGACCCCCGGAGCGGGGGAGAGGACATTGGGGACCCCTGGTGGGGGGGTAAGGGGCAGTGCCACCGCGGGTCCCTCAGAAGCCATCAGGGTCTGCGGGGGGGGGGCGGGGGGCTTCCGTCTGTGCTCGGGCCCTGCCGAAGGGACTTCTCCTCCTCCTGGGGGGACAGTGAGGACACTGTGAGGACACTGGGGACACACTGGGGACACACAGCAGACAGTGAGGACATTGGGGGGACACAGGGACATTTTCTGCACACTGGGGTGGGGACAGGGCACAGCACCTGTGGGGGGTCCAGGTTGTCCCCAAGGCCACTGGACCCCCTTGGGAACCCAGAAACCCCAACCCCAAAACCACCAAACCCTGTTCGTGGGGTCCCCATGGTGCCATCCCCACACCTGGGCCCAGGACGCCTTTGGCACCCCTGACCCCCCATTTTCGGGTTCCTCCCCCGCTATTTTTGGGTCCTCCCTGTTCTCTGGGGTTCCCCCAGGTTTTGGGGTTCCCCTCCCCCGGGTTTTGGGGTCACTCACAGCCTCGGCGCTGCCCCACTCAGCCGCATCCTCCTCGCCCCGCAGCGACTCCGGGCCCTCGTCCTCGTACTCGGTCAGGTAATCGGACTCCTCTGGGGGAGGGGGTGTGGGGTGAGCCCCAGACCCAAATCCCAGCCCCCAATCCTTAGATCTCCACCCCTAGCCCCAGATCCACCCCCCTCCAGAGTGTCCCTGCCCCTGTCGTGCTATCCCCCCGCTGTCCCCTCCCTGTCCCCCCCACTGTTGCTGTCACCGTCGCCGTAGCCGTCGGACAGGTAGGACTGGGCGGGCTCGATGCGCGACACGATCTCAGCCAGGTCTGTGAAACCGGCACTGGGACAGGTGAGCACCTGAGGGGACACCACGGGGGACAGGTGAGGGGACAGGTGAGCACCTGCAGGGGACAGGAGGGGCACACGGAAGGCCCCAACAGGGCAAGGGACAAAGCGAGGGACAGGAGAGGGACCAGGGGCACAAAGGGTGACGGGGAGGGTGACAGGAACAAAGTGGCAGTAACAGGAGGGTCATTCAAGAGGTGACACCCTTCAAAGGACAGTGACAAGGATGGAGTGGCCCCTCCTGAGGAGGCCCAGGGCAGGTCCCCAATGAACCACCACCCTCCATGTCCCTCCCGTGTCCCCAAGTGTCCCCAGGCTCACGTCCATGCGTTTGCTCTCATAGAAGTCGGCCGAGCGCCGGTCCTTGACCATCTTCTCGATGACGTCCCCGCGGCTCCAGCCCTCGAACACCACCTTGCCATGCTGATAGCCAACGTCCTGGCAGGCAGGGGGCAGAGGGCAAGGGGCAGGGGGCAATGGGCAAGGGGCAGTGGCCTGGACACCCCCAAAACAGCCCAGGACACCCCAGTGATGACCAGGACACTCAATTAATGGTCAAGGACACCTCAAGTGATGATCAGGACCCCCAAGTGATGGTCAAGAACATTCAACGGATGGTCAAGGACATCCAGTGATGACCAAAGAACCCCAACAGTGACCAAAGGACCCCAATCTACATCTGGAGCCCCCCAGCCCAGCACCCCCAGCCATCCCCAGCGCCCACTCACATAGATCTCGTCGAACTTTCCGAAGTCCATGGTCTTGAAGCGGTCAATGGGCGGCCGGATGTACTCGCAGTAGGAACTGGACTTGACCACCTCGAGCTGCCGCACGCAGGACACGTAGGCCAGGCGCGACTGGATCTCCGCCATGTCCGGCACCTGCCGGGACCGGACACGTGGGATGCGTCCAGCACCTCATCATCGTCATCATGATCATTGTCATCATCGTTATCATCATCATCATCATCGTAGTCATTGTCATCATCACCATCATTGTCATCCTCATCATCCTCATTGTCACCATCGCCATCATTACCATCCCTTGATGTCCCCCAGGACCTTCTCCACCCTCCTCCACACTGAGCCATCTCCACCAGCTTGTCCCACGGTGTCCCCTGGTGCCACCTCCCTCTGTCCCCCTCGTGCTCTCACCTTGACCTTCTCGGCCCAGGGGTTGAGGCGCTTCCAGAGGAGCCACCAGCCGGACAGGGAGTCGCCGTAGTTGCACAGGTCGGTCTCGTCCTGGCTGCCCACATCGATGGCAATCACCGTCTTGGCACCCATGTTGCGTGCGATGTCGGCTGTGGGGACGGACAGACGGACAGCAGGCGGTCAGCGGAGCTGGGGGGCACCAGGGGCGGGGTGGAGAGTGGAGGTGTCATGGGGACAGGAAGGAGGGTGGCACCAGGGGACACCAGGGGACAAGCTGGTGGAGATGGCTCGGGGCAGAGAGGATGGAGAAGGTCCTGGGGGACATAAAGGGATGATAATGATGATGGCGATTAAGGTAATTTCCACAGGGAAGGGGGGGAAGGTGAATCTGGAGGACACCAAAGGATGATGATGATGATAATGATGATGGAGGAAGGTGGCTTCAGACCCAAAGATGCCACCAGAGTCACCCAACATGGTGGGGATGAGGCTGCAGGATGGAGGAAGGTCCCCAGCACGTGGAGGGGACAAGGGTGACCTCCCAAGGCCACCAGGTGACATAGAATGGCCAGAAGAGGCCTGGAGAAGCCTGGAGAGAACATCAAGAGATGGAGGGAGGTGAAGGAGGACGGAGAGGACACCTGGAGATGGGAACGTCCAGAAATGGACAAAAGTGGCCCAGGAGGTCACCAAGGACACCCAGGGACCTGCAGGATGGAGACTGAGGCAGGTGAAGGATGGAAACCACCCAGGAAAGGACCTGGTGCCAGCACCAGGAGGTGACAGAGGGTGGAGATGCCTCAAGAAGCTGACCAGCATTGAAGACATCAAGAGATGATGGAAGAAGGATGGAAGATGGATCCTGCGTGTGAAGAAACCTGGAAAAACTGCCTGGCATGGAAAAAGCACCAGGAGATGGTGGAAGATGGATGGATGGATCCTGACCAGGAAAATCCATGGAATGTTCTGGAAGAACTACCCAACAGGGAAAAGGCATCAAGAGATAATGAAAGACAGGTGGATGCTAAACATGGAAAACCATGGAATGTTCTGGAAAACCACCCAGCATGGAAAAAACACCATCTTCCAAGAAGATGGAAGATGGATGGATCCCATGAAAATCCATGGAATATTCTGGAAAGCTGCCTGGCATGGACAAACCACCAGGAGAAGATGGAAGATGGATGGATCCTGACCAGGAAAATCCACGGAACATTCTGGAAAAACCACCCAACGCAGAAAAAAATCCCACTGCCAGACAGGAGCTAGCCATCCCTTGCCCATCGATGCCACCAAACCGAGCGAGAGGCATCCCTGCTCCACCCTGGCTGTGTCCGTCCGTCCGTCCATCTGTCCGTGCACTGGCCGAGCCCCCGCCCCGCGCCCACAGTGCCGCCGGTGCTGCGGCGGCCGCACTTGCCTGGCAGGTTGTTGATGTACCCCCCGTCCATCAGGAGGTTGCCGTCCTTGGGGTCGCAGAGCGGGGGCAGGTACCCCGAGAGGGTCATGCTGGCGCGCACGTAGCGCCAGAGCGAGCCTGCGCCGGCCAAACCGGGAACGGGACCGGGAAACCGGGAACGGAACCGGGAAACGCCGTCAGCACCGGCGCCGCCCCGGCACCCGCCCTCGCCGCTCGCCCTGCCCGCACCAGGATCGTCTGCACCCCACGGGTCGGCCCCGTGGCGGGCAGAGGAACCCCAGGGCACCCTGACCGGTGGTGTGGATGTTCTGGATGTGGTTTTGGGGTGGGTTTTGGGGTTTTTTTTTGTGTTTTTTGTCGTTTTTTTGGGGGGTGGCCCCGGCAAGCAAGGTGCTGACCTGGGACATTGTTAACATAGCAGCCGTCCACCAGCCAGTGGCTGTCCTTGGGGTCGCAGAGCGGAGGCAGGTAGGGGGTATAGGAGGCACTGGCTCGGACGTAGCGCCAGAGGCTGCCTGGGGATGGAGAGGACATGGTCACGGCCACCAGGGACCGCGGTGGTGACCGGGGACAGACAGGGGGATGTTGGCAGCCAGCAGTGTGGGGAGGGGGCTGGGTTAGAGAAGTCAGCAAGGATTAGTGGGCGTTAAGAGGCAGCAGGGTGGCTGTGGACGGCTCAATGTCCCAGGTGAGCTCCAGCAGCAGGCAAGGACGAGGGGCAGCCACCACAATGGTCCCATCACCACCACCACATCCCCACCACCGTGTCCCCACCACTACCACCATGTCGCCAACACCACCATGATGTCCCCACCACCACCATGATGATCCCACCACCTCGATGTCCCCACCACCACCGCCATGTTCCCGCCCAGCACTGCCACCATGTCCCCATGCTGCACAGGGTGTTACTGGGGTTAGTGGTCAGCAGCGGTGTTAGCGCCTCGTGCAGCCCCAGCTGTCCCCTCCCTGCCCTGCTCATGTCCCCAGGGTGGGGTTAGCAGCTCCTGGTGGCTCAGGACGCCACCCCTGCCCCATGTCCCCGCCGTGTCCCCAGGGAGCTCTCACCGTCTGTGTGCACCCGCATGGCCGAGGCCGTGATGTCGGTGGTGACGTTGAAGTAGGGCAGCCACAGGTCCTGCGGGGATGGCACGGGCTGGGTGACACGGTGGGGACATCAGGGAGGGGGCCAGGGAGGACATCTGAGGGGGACACACCTCGATCTGTTTGTCCTGAAAGACTCGGTTGATGCTGGCATTGAAGGCCGAGCCCGAGAACATGGAGGTGATGGGGTAGGTGAGGTCCAGCACGGTCTCAAAAACAGAATTCATGCACTGGGGAGGAGGAGGAAAAATAAAAAGAGAAAAGGAGCAGGAAGGAAATGAAGAGGAGGAAGGAGATGAAGGAGGAAGAGCAAAAAGAGAAGGAGAGATGAGTAAAGACATAAAGAGGAGCGGAAAAAAAGGAGGGGGAAGGAGGAAGGAAAAGGAGGAGAAGGAATAAGGCAAAAAGAGAAGGAAAAAAACCCAAAGAAGAGCAGAAAATAAAAGCGGAAGAAAAGAAGATGGAGCGGGAGAAGAGAAGGAAAGGAGAGAGAAGAGCAAGAGGAAGAAGAACAGGAAGAAGCCAGGTTAGAATCAGTGGAGCAGAGCTGGGCACAGGCTGAGGGGGTCCCTGGGGTAGGCATGTCCCTGTCACCCACCCTGGCCCACTCCCGTGCCCGCTGCTTGGTGCGCACGGCGCTTCGCTCCTCGGCGTAGAGCGCCCCGATGAAGGCGCCAATGGAGGTGCCCCCCACGAGGTCGATGGGGATCCCCGATTCCTCCATGGCCTTGATGACCCCGATGTGCGAGCAGCCCCTGCCGGGGAGAGCGCAGGGAAAGCCGGGATAAATCAGGGGCTGTGGGCACCGTGGGAGTGGGAGGAGGGCGTGGGGACACGGGATACAGGGACATGAGGATATGGGGACATGGGGCATGGAGACACATGGACATGGGACACGGGGACAGGGACACAGGCCATGGGGACAGGGGGACAGGGGCACACGGGGAAAGGCGTGCCCCACCTGGCGCCGCCGCCGCCCAGCACCAGGGCGATGGTGTTGCCGGTGAGCACGCGCGCCAGGCGTGAGAAGTCACTGTGCCGGTCGGCGCTCTTCTCAAACACCTTCTCGTACATCTCCCGCTGCGGGGCGGGGACAGAGTCGGTGACAGTGACAGCGGCCACACCCGGGGAGGGGCTGGCGGCCGGGGCAGGGGACGCTCACCAGCTTAGTGGGGCTCCGGCGTGAGAAGACGCGGCGGGGGCAGCGGATGTGCAGGTGGCCCGAGCACCAGCTGCGCATATTGAGCCACTCGACCGTGCGCGCGGGGCCGGCGCCGTCCTCGCGGTGCAGCAGCACCAGCTGCTTCAGCGCCCGCACCGCCGTGTTCTCCAGCATCTGCTCCAGCTGTGGCAGCACCAGCACGAGGCTGGGTCACCCCCAGAGATGGGACGTGTCCCCATATTTCATGTCCCTGTTTCCCCATGTTCCCCTGTACCCATATCCCATGTTCCTGTGTCCAACCTCCAGGTCCCTCTCCTGTCCCACCTAGCTCAGGGCAGGCTCCTGGTCACCCCCATGTCCCTGTCCCCACCATGTCCCTGTCCCAGCTTGCTCAGGGCAGGCTCCCAGTCACCCACTGTGTTCCTGTCCCTGTCCCACCTCGCCCAGGGCGGGCTCCTGGTCGCCCAGCCCCACAATGAGGACGCAGTCGGCCTGGCGGATGCAGCGCAGCGTCCAGGGGGTCAGTGTGCAGTCAGTCTGGTAGAGCACGATGCGGTGCAGGTCCTCCTGCTGCGCCAGCCAGCCGGACAGCCGGTACTCCTGGATGCTGCCCGGGGGCATGAGTGGTCAGTGGTGGCCTGGGGGACGTGGCCACGCCGCTGCCCACTGCTGTTACCTCTCCAGTGCCGATGATCCCAGGCGGGCACGGATGATGTCACTGGTGAGGAGCAGTGTGGGGCCTGCGGAGGTGGGGATGTGGTCATCTCCAGGCCATGGTCACCACCATATCATGCTGTGGTCACCATGCCATAGGGCTATAGTCACCAACCACCATGCTGTGTTCACCATGACACCATCAAATTTTGGTCACCATGCCATGGCTGCCACCATGCCACCATCATGGTGCCCACCACGACCAAGACCACCCTGTGGGGCTGCAAACATCACCACCCCAGGTCACCAGGGTGCCACAACCCATGGTCACTGTCCGATGGTCACTGCCATGGTCAGTGTCCCGTGGTCACTCACCAATGGCGTTGAGTGCGTGCTGCAGCTCCAGCGTGAAGGCTGCCATGGGCACCTCGTCGCACACAGGCAGCACCGCCACAGTCGACAGGTTGCTGGTGGGGTTGATGGGCTCGGAGCTGGAGGCCATGCCCAGGCCGGGCCCTGAGTGGACACAGGGGAGTGGACATATTGCTCTGGTGATGGCCACCAGCCCCACAGAGGCCACCCCGTTGTCCCCAAGTCGTACCTGCGAAGGGCCCGCGGAGCTGCTGGAGGTTCCCCAAGATCTTCTGGCTCAGGAGGTGGATGAGGCGGGTGACCACCTTTGGGGACAAGGACAAGGATGGCCATCAGACACGGCAGAGACTCATCAAGACCCCAGACTAGTGTTCTACAGCAGTCTTTGGGTGCCACCACCTCTGCCTGTCCTTGGAGACCTCTGGTGCCACCACCACCCCATCCTTCAAGACCTCAGGTGCTACCAGCCCTTCCTCCACTCTCCTCCTCCAACAGCTTCATTAACTCCTTAACTGAAGTTGGTTTTAATTCGAGTCACAGCCACCAGCTGGGCCGTGGGGGCACGGGGACACCCCCAAGGGACCCCCGGGGGTACCTGTGGGTATCGGCGCTTGATGTTGTTGAGGGTCCCCTCGGGCAGCTTGGCCAGCTCCGTGTCCCTCACCGCATGCACTGTGGTGGCCCGGGGTTGCCGCGTCAGTGCCTCCACCTGCAGGACAAGGCCATGGAGCCATCCAAGGACATTGGGCTGCTGTCCCCAAGGTGTCCCCGGGGTGACACTCACCACGCCCACGAGATCACCGCGGCCATACTCGCCCACCAGCTCCTTCTTGCCGCTGCCCTTCTGGATGACTGAGCGCAGCCGACCGTTGAGCACAATGTAGGTGCAGTCCGACTTGTCCCCCTGCCTGGGGACAGCGTCTATGGCACCCTTGGTGGCCCTCCCCGAGCTGAGGTGGACACCTGGGTGTGGTCACTCACCTGTAGAGTGCCCGGCCAGCCTCCACGGCCATCCAGTCGATGGCAAAGTCCATCTGGCGCACGAAGGGCGACATGCGGGCGGCCACGGTGTGGGCCACGCTCAGCACCACGCTGGGCTGTTCCCGCATGATCCTGGGGGGGACAGGGCACTGTGGTGACCCCAAAATGTCCCCCCTGCGGTGGGGAACCCCACAGAGAACCCCAGGGAGGAGGGGAACCACCAGGATCGATGTGGCCTTGCTCAGGACACCCCAAAATTCCACCCCGGGGCTGGGAACACTCACTGGGGAAATGTTCTGGTGGTGCAACCATCCCAAAGAGATTTGGGACCACCCCAAAGTGATGGAGAACCACCCCAAAGAGACGTGGGATCCCCGAGGTCACAGTGAGCACTGCAAAGTGATGGAGATCCACCACGAGATGATGGAGACACACCCACGCCAGGTCCTGGTGGCCCCCCGAGGACACCAAAGGACACAGACTCACTCATAGAAGTCGGACTTGGAGATCTTGAGGAAGGTGCAGTCACGGTTGGCCTTGATGGTGAAGATGAGGGGCTCCCCGGTGAGCACAGCCAGCTGTCCCACCATCTCGCCGGGCTGTGTCAGGAACAGGCACACGTCCTCCTCCTTGTCAATCATGCGCTGGTACACGTGCAGGCACCCCCAGAGCACGAAGTGAAGGCTCACATCCTACAGAAATGTCCCCTGTCACCTGGGAGGTCCCACCAGCACCACCATGGTGCGTTCTTCTGGTTCTGGGGTTGTTTCTGTCCCACCACATGGTGACAGCCCCCAGAACCCACCTGGTCACCCTGGCGGGCGATGACTGTGCCGCCCTTAGCGTGGTGGAGCAGGACACGGTTGTTGAGGAGAGAAGGGTCCTGGAAAGGAGAACGGGACCATTGTGGGGTCACCATGAGGGGATGGGATGACCAGGAGGTCATGGAGACCACCATGAGGAGATGGGAACCCACCACAGAGTGAGGACTGGGGACAACCCTGAAGTCATAAGGACCACCCCAAAGTGATGGGGGACCACCATAAAGGTAACTAAGACCACCAAAAAGCCACCGGGGACCACCAGGAACCCACCAGAAACCCACCCATCCCGACCCTACAAAGCCCTCCCCTCACCTCAACCTTCATGAGCTTGATGAGCTCCCGCTTGGCCTCCTCAAAGATGTCACTGGTCTGGCGGCCCTGGTAGGGCCCGAAGGGACATGTCCCCATCCCCATCCCTGTCCCTGTCCCTGAGGCTGTGTCCTCCTCGCAGGAGTTGTAGTGGTAGACCCCCGAGGGCTGCTCCTCCAGTGTCACCGACTTGCGCTCCTTGGGCTCCTGGGACACCTGGGGGAGATTTGGGTGGGATTTAGGATGGGATTTGGGGTGGGATTCAGGGTGGGAATTAGGGGAAATTTGGGTGGGATTTGGGGTGGGATTCAGCACAGACCCCCCCGTACCTGCCCGAAGGCGCCGGTGCTGTCCTCCTGCAGCGACACCGAGATGCGCCCACGCTCGTAGGCCATGTCGAAATCAGAGCGCGGAGCCTTCTGGATGCCTGGGCGGGGTCACGGGGGTCACCAAACAGGGACAAAGCCACCCCTGGGTGACAGCCACACCCCTGGGAGTGCTGGCACCCACCAGAGATGTCCACGGGCATGGAGATGCAGCGGCTCAGCAGTGGCGGCGGTGCTGGTGTCTCCAGGCCGGTGGCTTTCATCAGCTCGGCTGCAAGATGAGACCCCCCCCCCACCAAAACTGAGCATGGAAACCCCAGAAATTCTCGGGGTGGGGGTCTCAGGAGCTTCCTGGTGCCTCACCAGTGTCCCGGCCCTCGTCAGTGCTGCCCAGGCTGCGCTTGCTGTGCCGGACTGGGCTGGTGCGAGCGGCATGGCCAGGCTGAGGGAAGAGCCGCAGGGGCTGCATGTCCTGCAGGTTTGGGGACAGACGGACATCAGAGGAGCTGGGGGGACATCAGAGGAAGCCGACCCAGCCCAGGACCCCCCAATTTCAGCCTGAACTCACGTGGCTGAAGAGCTCATTGGTCAAGCCCAGGTAGTTGTGCAAGGCCAGGAAGGTGACACGCTGCAGCCGCACCATGATGATCTGAGGGGGAACGCGAGACCACCATGGGTCCCTTGCCAGCCCGAGGGACCTCCCGGGGGTCCCCCGGAGCCCAGCTCACCTGCACCACCCTGACCAGGCTCTCGGGATACTTCTCAAAGACGGCTGAGAAGGCCTCGACCGGCAGGCGCAGCACCGTGGAGTCCTCGGCCGCGCGGGCACACACCGTCCGGTACGGCCGCTGGTGGCCCTGGGGACACCGTGGGTCAGGGGACCCACGGGCCTGGGGACAGCTGGGGACTGGGGAAGGGCCTGGGTGGCACTGGGGTTTTGGGTGGTTGGGTTTGGGGTGGCCACCATTGGGTTTGGGGTGGCCATGGTTGGGCTGGAGGAGTTTGGGGACAGTTGGTGACACTTGGGGACTGTCGTGGTTAGGGTTGGGATGGCCGTGTTTGCATTGGACGGGTTTGGGACAGGTTGGGTGGGCTGGGGACAGTCACCCACTGAGCTGAGGGTGTTCTGGGGACATGCCAGCTGGGTGTGGCAGGGTTTGGTGACAGCCCCTGTGATGTCCCCAAGGCTTTGGGGACGTGGCCGGTACCGTGATGACGTCGAGGATGCTGAGTAGGCTGTGGACGCTGTCCCCAGGGAACACCTCCTTCATCACTGTCTCCTTCCCGTCCTGCTGGGACACAGCCCATGTCCCCTGGGTCTCCAAGAGTGTCCCCTGCCTGTTCCCTGTGTGTCCTCAAATGTTCTTGAGGCGTCCTTGACATGTCTCTCAATGTCCTTGGGGTGTCTCCAGGGTGTCCCCAACTGTCTCTGAGTGTCTCCTGGTGTCCCCTGGGTGTTCTTGTGTGTCCTTGAATGCCCCTGGGGTGTCCCTCACTGTGTCTGGTGTCCCCCAGGTGCCCTTGGGTGTCTCCTGGATGTCTGTGGATGTCCCAGGTGTCCCCATCTCTCCATGAGGTATTCTCCAGATATCCATGGGTGTCAGGGTGTCACCAGGTGTCCCCGAGGTGCCCCAGGTGTTTCCTTGGTGTCCAGGTGTCCCCATCTCTCCCTGAGCTGTTCCCCTGACATCCCTGGGTGTCCCCTGGCTGTCCTAAGAAGTCCTTGGATATCTCCTGGATATCCCTGGCTGGCCATGGGCTGTCCCCCCAGGCGTCCCCAATGTCCCCAGGTGTCCCCAAGTGTCCCCGCACCGTCTCAGTGAGCAGCAGCTCCAGCTTGCCCTCCTGCAGGACGTAGATGCTGCTATCGGGCTGGCCAGGCCGGAACACATCCTCGCCCTGCTGGCACTGCTGGAACACCATATGCTTGCACAGCTCCAGGAACAGCGGCTTCTCAAAGTGCCCCAGCACCCTGCGGGGTCAGCGGTGTCACCACAGGGACAGCAGGGACACAGGGACCTGCCCCACAGTGCCATGGAGAGGGGGGTGCAGGGATCCCCTTGGAGAGGTGTCCAAGGGTGGAGCTCGATCCCTGCAGTCCAGTGCTAGCCCCAGGGACGGATCCCAACCCCATCAATGGATCCCGACCCCATCAATGGATCCTGACCCCATCAATGGATCCTGATGCCCAAGGACAGACCCTGATCCCATGGACTGATCCCATGGACAGACCCCGGCCCCACTGACAGATCCTGGCCCTGCTCACCGGACGTTCTTGAGCATGTAGAGCACCTCAGAGGGCAGGTGTGACGAGGCCACGTCGAACTCAGTCAGGTCGGCCTCCAGCACCGAGGGCGGCGGCTCCTTCAGCTGCAGCGTGGGTGGCTCCTTCTGGATGCGCAGGAAGCTGGCCGAGACCCTGGGGACAGCCAGGGGACAGCGTGGGGACACGGCAGGGACATGGGGACAGATCCCAATCCAACAGACAGATCCCACGGACAGATCCCAGCCCCACACACAGAACCCGACCCCAGGGACAGATCCCAGCGACAGATCCCACACACAGACCCCGATCCCACACACAGATCCCACACACAGATCCCAACCCCACACACAGATCCCACACACAGATCCCAACCCCACACACAGATCCCACACACAGACCCTGATCCCCCACACAGATCCCACACACAGATCCCAACCCCACACACAGATCCCAACCCCACTGCCTGCTCACTTCTTGGCGATGCTCAGCATCTTGAGCTTCTTGCGGCTGCGGGGCCGCGTGGTGCCGCTGGCCGTGCTGACGTCCACCAGCGACGATGTGGACTGGGACACCTGGCAGGGCGGGGACACGGTGTCACCTGCCGGCAGCGGCGCAGTGCCACCCCCGCTGCCATCCCCAGGGTCACCTTCCGCGCGGTGCCACCCCGCTGCCACCCGAGGGTCACCTTACGCATGATCTTGCGGCTGTAGAACAGGACCTTGTCCCGCTTGCGGAAGCGGTAGCGCGGCGGCTCCTGCGCAGGGACCTCTGGGGACACGGAGGGGACAGCGTGAGGGGACAGTGCTGTCACCCCCGTCCCCAGGGCCAGCACGGGGGTGGCACTCACTCTTGAGGCGCAGCCACCAGCCCAGCACGGCGACGGCCATGACGGCGACAGCAAGGGCCAGGATGGTGCCCAGCACCTGTGGAGGGACAGGGGTGTCCCCACTTTGTCCCCACCTTGTCCCTGGTGTCCCCAAGGGATGAGGACAAGTGCAGGGGGTGACCGATGGTGCTGCCAGGGTGGGAGCAGCGTGGCCGTGTTGGGGACCGGGACACATCCCCAGGGGACAAGGCTGTGTCCCCTCAGGGAGTGCTGAGCAGCAGTGGGGACATGGGGACACTGGGAACATGGGGACATTGGGGACATTGCAGATATTGCAGACATTGGGGACATGGGGATATGGGGATACTGGGAACATTGGGACCCTGTCACTTAGGACATGGGGACACTGTGCCTGGGGACATGGGGGACATTATTGGGGAGATGGGGGACATTACTGGGGACATCAGGACACTAGGATGTGGGCACAGTGTCCTCTACTTAGTGCACCAGTGGGGTTAGGGACATGGGGACAAGGGGACACTCTCCCTGGTACACGGGGACACTAGGACATAGGGACACTGTCTCTGGGGACACGGGGACACGGGGACATGGGGACACAGGGACAGTGGTGACACAGGGACATGGGGACACAGGGACAGTGGTGACACAGGGACACGGGGACATGGGGACACAGGGACACAGGGACAGTGGTGACACAGGGACATGGGGACATGGGCACGGCAGTGCCGCTGCTCACCGCGCGCGCCGGGAGCTGCTCCCGGCTGAAGACGGCCAGCAGCCCCCTCAGCACCGAGCCCTGCAGGGACAAGGGACAGCTGAGTCCCTGTACCCCCAGCCCTGGGGACATTGGGGTGACAGGGACGCATCCCACCTTGGCCTCCTGCTGTGACTCGCTCTGCCCCATGGCCGGGGGGGGCTGTACCCATCCAAAATCCTTCCAGAAACCGGGAAAATGGGGAAAACGGGGGAAAACGGGAAAAAGGAGCAGTTGGTGACACATGGTGGCACTGAGGGACACGCAGTGACAAGTGGGTGACACCCAGGTGACACCTCCCAGCAGGGAAACCGCGTGTCCCCAGGGTGTCCCCAGAAAAGTGGCCCAAGGGGATGTTGGTGTCCCTTCCTTTGGGGACAGGAACCGTCCCCTTGTGACACCGTGCCAAGGCCACCAGGCGCTGTCACCAGTCCCTGTTGTCACTCCATCAGTGCCACCACCGGGCCGGCCCTGTTATGTCCCCGCTGTCACCCGGGTGCCGTCCCCGGTGTCCCCCTGTCCTTCCCAAGGACACCCCGGGGAGAGGACAGCGGCACCGAGGCTGGCACGTGTCACACCCCCTGCCACCACGGCCTGGTGACACCCTCAGGACCCCTCCAGGTGACAACTGCACCCCCCACTGTCCCCAACAGCCCCCCCAAACTACCCCCCTAAGGTTTTTTTGCCTCCCCCAAACTTTATTGCCCCCCTCCCCAATTCCTACCCCAAACTGCCGCCTCAGGGCATAATGCCCCCCTTATCTTTACTGCCCTCCCTTATCTTTAATGCCCCCCCATTTTATTGCCCCCCCTTTCTTTATTGCCCCCCCTTTCTTTATCACCGCCCTTATCTTTATTGCCCCCATCTTTATTGCCCCCCTTTATCTTTTTTGCCCCCCCCCCAGGTCGTTATTACTCCCACAACCATTATTGCCCCTCCCGGGGCCGTTATTACCCCTCCACGAGTTAATTTTCCCCCTCACATCTTAATTGCCCCCTCACAGATTACCCCCCCAGGCCCTTTTTGCCCCCCATAGGCCGCTATTACCTTCTCATTAATTATTTACCACCTAGCATCTTAATTGGCCCCCCATGAATTGCCCCTCCCAAGCCGTTATTGCCCCTCCCATGCCGTTATTGCCCCCTCCTATGCCGTTATTGCCCCTCCCGGGCCGTTATTGCCCCCCAGGCCCCGTTGCCGCCCCCCCCGCCTCTCGCTCCCATCAGCGCCCCCCCCACTACTGCCCTCAGACCCGCCCCCCCCCCGAAACCTTCGCTCCCCCCAGACTCCCAGAGCCGGTAAAGCCCCCCCGGCCCCCTCCCAGAGCCGGTGAGGCTCCCCCGGGACCCCCCGGGACCCCCCGGCCCCCCCTCACCGGCCGCCGGTCTCGCCCCGCTCCGGCCCTGGCGGCGGCCGCGGCCCCCGCGCGGTCATGGCCCCTTTAAGGCCGCCCCACCTCCTGTATGACGTCACTCAGCTACGCCAAAGCCGTCGCGGCTGCGCCGCCATGTTGGGAAGGTCAAACCGTGGTGCTACAGCGGGGCCGGGCGCCATCTCGGGTGTGGCGTGTAGGCGTGACGTCACTCGGCGCGACAGCGCGGGCGCGTGGGGCCGTGAGGGGTCGCCCCGGCGCCATCTTGGGGGTGGCGGGGTAGGAAGGGGGGACACCCCAAAATTTGGGAGGGGGACACTGAGAGGACACTCCCAAGGGGGGGTACACCCCAGAATTTGGGAGGGGGCAACACCTTCGGGTCTGTCCCCATGGGAATCCCAGGGGGATGGACGGGGACAGCCCTGTCCCGCTGCGGCCACCCCGGGGGGGCACCTGCTGCCACCTTTTCCCCGAGGGTGGTGACAGCCGTTGTCACCTTTGGCCACCCCGAGGGTGGTGACAGCCGTTGTCACCTCTTGCCACCCCGGGGTGACAGACGCTGTCACGTTTGCCGCGCCACGGCCACCCCGGGGTATCTATCACCCAGGGCCACCCCGGCGGTGACAGCCCCGCGGTGCCACCGTGTCCCCAAAGGCGGGAATTCCCTGTCCCCAAAGGCGCCGGGTCACGGCGGGGACACCGCGACGGCACCGGCCCCAGGGGGGGTGGGGGGCAGGAAACGAAACCCCCCCCCCCGTTTCCTCTTCCCCCTCCGAGGAGGAAATGGGGACAAATCGGGTTTTTTTGGGGACGGGAGGTGACAAAGCGCTGGGATGGGGACAGGGGAGGAGTCTCCAGGTGCCCCCCTTGTCCCCAGACCCGCCTGAGACGCTCAACCCTGTTTTCCCAAATTCCCACCGGGAAAATTCCTCACACACACCAAAACTTGGGGAAAGACGTAGAAACAGCTGGAAAAAAAAATTGTTTAATACAACGGGGGGAGGATTTTGAGGCAAATCCCGGGGATTTCAGGGGGAATCCCGGCGGATCCGGCCGCACTGGGATGAGCCCCCGGCCCCGCGCACCAGCGCGGGGGAAAATCCCGGATTTTGGGGCTCCCCGGAGCCCCCCGGGTTGATCCCGGTCTGTCCCGCCCACGGGCCCGGGAGGCGCCCCGGGACTCGCCCGACAGGTCCGGCGGCGGCCCCGGGGCTCGGGCAGGGCGTGGGAAGGGCCCCACGCGTGTCCGGGCACACGGAGCGCCGGCGGAGACAGGGACAACGGGGACAGCCCGGGGGGGGCCAGGTGTGCATCCGTACCTGGGGAACCGCGGGGGAACCGTGAGGCAACCGCTCCGCTCGTACCGTGGGGCGGCCCTGGGGCCGTGGGGCGGCCTTGGGGTGTCCCCAGGGTGCCCATGGGGTGCCTATGAGGCTGTGGGGTGTCCACGGAGTTTCCACAGGGTGGCCTTGAGGCTGTGGGGTGTCCACAGGATGTCCGTGGGGTGTCTGTGGGGTATCCCCAGAGTGGCCGTGAGGTGTCCAAGGGGTGTCCGTGGGGTGTCCATCACGTGTCCTCAGGGTGGCTGTGGCACGTCCATGGGGTGTCCGTGGGGTGTCCACGCCACGTCCCCTGACCCCCCACTGGACACCCCTGCCCACAAACCCCCCTGTCACCCCAGCGTCACCCCCAGCCCACCCTCACACAGACGTGGTGCACTCGCGGGTCAGCGGCGCTGTGGGTAGCTCGGCCGCGGGACTGGCCGGGCCCCTGTCCAGCGAGCTGGACGTGCGCAGCGGGACCCCCGCCCGGCCGGGGGGCTGCCCGCGGCGGGCGCGGCCGCAGCAGCAGAGCACGCGCAGGAACTCGCCGCGCATGTCCTTGCTGCGCAGCATGTAGATCACTGGGTTGGCTGCCGAGTTGAGCGTGGCGAAGGCGAAGAAATAATTGGCGCTGTAGAGCACCCGGCAGGCGCGCACGGGGCACGAGGCGTCCATCAGGAGGATGATGAAGGCGGGCAGCCAGCAGACGATGAAGGCGCCCAGTACGATGGTGACGGTCTTGAGCAAGGCCAGAGTCTGCGCCGAGGCGATCTCGGCGTGGCTGGAGCGTACGATGCAGTAGATGCGCGTGTAGAGCCCCACGATGGCCATGAGGATGAGCGTGAAGATGGTGGTGACGAAGAGCACGTAGCGCTTGGAGTAGAGCGGCAGCACGGTGGAGCAGTCGCCCAGGTCGCTGATGCAGTTCCAGCCCATGATGGGCAGGCTGCCGATGGCGCCGGCGATCACCCAACAGGCGCCGATCAGCAGCACCATGCGGCAGTTCTTGTCGCTGCTGTACACCTTCACCTTGGTGATGGCCACGTGCCGCTCGATGGCGATGGCCAGCAGGCTGAACACCGAGGCGGCCAGCGTGGCGAAGGCTGTGCCCTCGCGCACGAACCACTGCACGGGCGTCAGGCTGAAGGTGGTGCTGCCCGACAGCAGGGTGTTGACCATGAAGGCCGTGCCGGCCAGCAGGTCCGAGGCGGCCAGGTTGCCGATGAAGATGTACATGGCCAGGTGCAGGCGCTTGTTGCGGCAGATGGACACCAGCACCAGCAGGTTCTCCAGGACGATGATGCAGCAGAGGACGACGATGAGGACGGAGCCCACCCAGCGCGAGGGCGCTGTGCTCTCGCCGTCTCCCTTGGTGAAGTTGTAGTGCTCGCGGATCTTGTCACGGTTGAAATATTCCTTGTAGATGCTCCCCATGGCGGTGAAGGGGACGGTGACGACGATGAGGCTCAGCGCCGCCGGGACATGGCTCCTAGGGACAGAAATGTCACTCCCTTGTCACCAAGGAAACCCTGGGGTGACCAGAGCCTCAGTGCCGCCGGGACATGGCTCCTGGGAACAGAAATGTCACCCTGTCGTCACGTCTGTGCCGCCAGGGACACCCCGGGGTTACAGCCAGTGTCACACCCCATTTGTCATGCCCAGGTGTCCCTCCAGGTTGTGCTGACAGCCACCCGCAGCCCTGTCCCCCTGGGTGGTGACACCCATTGTCACCTTTGGACACCCCGGGGTATCACCCAGGTGACACGTGCTGTCACCTGTGTCCTTCCACAGGGGTGTCACCCACGGCACGGTGGCAGAATGGGGGGGGCACATCTGGGCGCACATCCGGGGGAAATAGAGGCGGGAACGGCGCCTGCGGTGGCACCGGGTGGCAGGAGGTGACAGACATCCCGGGGGGAAAGGGGCGGGTCACCCCGGGGGGCTGGAAAAGCGAGGGGTGGGGACATCGGGGGATGTCACCGCTGGGTCCCTGTGTACTCACCCCCGGTCCCGTGTCCCGTCTCCCCAGATTTCGGGACGGGACCCCCGGTAAGGGCTCACCCCCCCGCCCGCCCCGTTCCTCCCGGTGCAGGACCCCCGAGGGCTCTGGAAGGGACCGAGGGCCGGGGCGGGGCGGCGGGGGAAGGAGCCCCGGCGGCCGCGGCACCGTCCCGGAGCCCTCCTAGTTCCCGGTGGCGTCCCGGAGCCGTTCCAATGCCGGTGTCGGTCCCGTCCCGGTGCCCTCCCATCCTGGTGCAGTCACGGAGCCTCCCCGGTCCCGTCCCGGTAGCGGAGCTCTCCCGGTGCCATCCCGGAGCCCCCGGTGCTGTCCCGCCACCGCCCGGTGCCTCGCGCAGCCCCGCCCGGCGCCGGGACACCGCCCCTGGCTCCCGCCGCCCCCGGGACCCCCCCAGGAGCCCTCCGGGCCACCCCCGGACACTCGTAACGGTACCGGTAGGAGCCGCCGGTGCCGGTGGGAACCGGCACGGAGCATCCGCCGCTTCCCCTTCCCCTTCGCCGCCCGCCCCCGGCCGGAGCTGCCCCGGGCGGAGCCAGCGGGGGGAACGGGCGGGGCCGGGGGCGGCAGGACCCCCGGGAATGGCCCTGGGATCCTAAACCGGGATCCCAAACCGGGATCTTAAACCGGGAACGGCCCCAGTAACAGCCCCAGGAACGGCCCCGGGATCCCAAACCGGGAACGGCCCCGGGATCCCAAACCGGGATCCCAAACTGGGAACCGCCCTGGGATCGCGATCCTGGGCTGGGATCCTGCCCCAAGAATCGCGGCGGGACCCCAAACCGGGATCCGAAACCGGGAACTGCCCCCGGGATCCTGAACAGGGAATTGCCCCGGGACCTGGACTGGGATCCAGCACCGGGAATTGCCCCGGGATCCTGCCCCGGGAATTGCCCCGGGACCGGGACTGGGATCCAGCACCGGGAATTGCCCCGGGATCCTGAGCTGGGATCCCGAACCGGGAATTGCCCCGGGGATCCTGCCCCGGGAATTGCGCCGGGACCGGGACTGGGGTCCTACCCCGGGGAATCGCACCGGGATCCTGAGCCGGGGGTCCCGGTCCGGGATGCATTCCCTGGAACCCGCCCGGGATCCAGCGCCGGACTCCCCCAGGATCCCCTCCTGGGACCCCCCGCCCTGGTGGGGGAGAGGAGGGGAGGGGGCCGCGGGGGGGTCACCGCGGGCGCCTCGATCCCGAAATATCCCAGAGCAAATTGGATCAGGGCGGACAAAGCCGAGCTTAGAGCCGGGTTTAGCCGCGGGGGCGGCGCCCACCAGGGACGGGAGGGGGCCCCGAGCCCCCCCCGCGCCCCCCGCGCCCGGACACGCACGTGGGGGGACACGGGGACACGGCCCCCCCGGCCGGGCACTACCACCGTCGGGATTTCGGGGACCCACAAGGCTTTGGGGACCCCCCGGAGGTGCCCCCCAAGGACACGACCCCCCCCCCGCCCCCCGCCAGCTGCGAGCCAGATGTTGGCGTGGCCGAAACAGCTGGGCCGGGCCGGGGACAATGGAGGGGGACAACGAGGGGAGACCCCCACCCGTAGGGGTGGCACTTGAACCCCCCCGTGAGGACCCCCCAGTGTGTCCCCCCCGCCCTTGGGGACGACCCGAGCCGCCCCCCAAAGCCCCAGACCCCTCCCGGTGTCCCCCCACGCTTGGGGTCGTCCCGGGGGTCCTGTTCTGTGCCCCCCCCCTCGATTCGGGGTGTCCCGGGGAGGAGGGGACCCCCGGGGGGGGCACGGGGGACTCGGGGGGGCTCTTTGGGCTCTTACCGGTCCCGGGGCCGGTCCCGGCAGCGCTGAGCGCCCGTCCCGGTTCCAGCATGAGCGGGGGCGGGAGGGGCGGGGCTGGACCGGGGCCACCCCCCCGAGGGGCGAGGCCTCCCTGTCACCCCCCTCCCCCCCATGGCTGGGACCCCCACAATGGGGAGAGGGATCGCAAAAAACGGCAAAAAATAGCAAACCCCCCCGTTGTGTCCCCCCCTTTTAGGTGCGTGACACCCCAAAAATGCGGCGGGAGGCGGGGAGGGACAAACCCCTCCGCTCTTCTTCCCCCCCGGGAGGATTTTGGGAGCTTTTTCCCGATTTGGGGGATTTTTTGGCGGCTGGAAAAACTTCCCGGACTTTTCACGGCTCGTCCCGGGAGGAATTCGGGGGGGGGGGGGGGGGCGGAGGATGCGGTGAATTATTGGGGGGATGGGGTTGGGAAGGGCCCTTCTTCCTCCCCACAAAAAAAAAAAAATCCCCAAATTTTGAGCGCCGGGCGTGCCCGGGGGGTCCGAGGGGCCGGAGAAGGGAGTTAATGAATTTGGATTTAATTAGAACCAGGCGCGGGGCCGGGCCGGGGTGGGCGGGATGAGCGCCCCCCATTCCCCCCCCCGGTATTCCCAACCCCTCCCCCGCCATCCATGCGGAATTCCCGCCCCCGGACCCCCGGGATCAGGCGGGGCTTTGGAAAAACGGATGGGAAAAAAAAAGGGGAAAAAGGAATTCCAAAATTGTCCCGCCAATCCCGGCCCGCGAATTCCGGCCGGGAATTTGGGGGAGACCCCGGCGTGGAGCCCCCCGAGCGGGAAATGGAGCGGGAAATGGGAACTGGGAATGGGAAATGGGAACTGGGAACGGGGACTGGGCAGTGGCGCTGGGATGGGGAACTGGGAAGGTACATTGATACTGGGAAGGGACAGGGACACTGGAAATGGCACTGGGAAGGGACAGGGACACTGGAAATGGCACTGGGAAGGGACAGTGATGCTGGGAAGGGACACTGGGAAGTGGCACCGGCCCTGGGAAGTGGCACTGGGGACAGACGGGGACGGTGGCACCGGGAAGGGACAGTTGGATGTGCGGGCGCTGTTGGGGGTCACTGGGGAGGGGGAACTGGGGGTGACCCTGGGGTGGGGTCAGCAGGGGGACACCGGGGGGCGGGGATTTGGGGTTGGGGACACAAACGGGGGGTCCGTCCCCTCCCCCTCCCCTCCCTCCCCGTTTCCCGCCGTTCCGCCCCCGCCGGAAGTGGCGCCGCGCGTGCGCGGTGACGTCACCGCGCCTGTCCCCGCCCCGCGCCTTCCGCCATGATCCGCGCGGGGGCGACGGCGTTAAGGGCCTGGAGCCGGGGCCGGGGCTGGGCCGCGGTGAGAACGGGTCCGGAACGGGCGGGGAGCGGCACCGGGAGCGGGGCCGGGCCGGGGGTAAAACGGGCGGGAAGCGGCCCCGGCACCGGGATGGGGACGGGGGAAACCGAGCAAGGGCGGGGCCAGGGCCGTGAGGGCGGGGAGTGGGCGGGGCCAGGGCAGTGAGGGCGCTGAATAGGCGGGGTCATCGCTGAGGGGCGGGGCTGGGGCGGTACCAAGTGGGAGCTCGGCCCGGGGGGGGTTCGGGGGTCCGGGCCGGGCCCAGGAGCAGGGCTGGGGGGTGGGCGGGGGTCGTGTCCCCCCTCCCCTCGGCCCGCGGTTGGTCCCACTCCCGGTCATTGTCCCCAATGTCGCCGTCCCGCAGTTCTCGACGGTGGCCCCGGCCCCGCCCGCGGCCCCCGAGCTCCGCAGGGGTGAGTGCCAGGCTGGGGACACCTTGGGGACGGTGGGGAGGGGCTGGGGACACCCTGGGGACAGCTGGGAGGGGCTGGGGACAGCTGGGAGGGGCTGGGGACACCCTGGGGACGGTGGGGAGGGGCTGGAGACACCCAGGGGACGGCTGGGAGGGGCTGGGGACACCCTGGGGACACCCTGGGGACAGCGGGGTGGGGCTGGGGACACCCTGGGGACAGTGCCAGGGGCTGGGGACACCCTGGGTGCAGCAGGGAAGGGGTGGGCATGGGGGTGGGGATAGCCAGGACCAATGTGAGGACATCGTGGACAGGGCCACCACGGGGTTGGGGACATCTGAATCCCCTTGGGGACATCAGAGCTGGCTGTCCATGCTTTGGGGGATGCCAGGAGCGCCCTGTGAGGGTCTCCATCCCCATTGTCGCCACGTGTCCCCAGAGGAGACCCCGGTGCCATCCCCGGTGCTGCGGAGCTGCCGTGTCCCTGTGGTGTCCCCGCTGTCCCCCGTGCAGGCCTGGGTGGAGTCCCTGCGTCACCCCGAGGACACGCTGCGGGGGCTGGCTGACCTGCACCCCGACGTCTTTGCCGTCAGCCCCAGGTGGGGGCCCCGGGGGGCCTCTGGGGACAATGGGGACACCCCAGGGGCTCTGGGTGAGTGACCCCTGCGTCCCCCTGTCCCCAGGCTGGACATCCTGCACACGGTGGCCACGTGGCAGAGGAACTACAAGAGGATCGTGAGCCTGGGGAGGGGGCTTGGGAGTGGGAAGAGGGGAAAAGGGAGTTTGGGGGCAGAAAAAGGAGGATTTAGGGGGAAAAAGGGGGGATTTGGGGGTAGAAAATGGGGATTTATGGGGAGAAAGGGGGGATTGTGGGGAAAGGGGATTTGGGGGAAAAAGGTGGGGATTTGGGGTGGCAGGAGGGCATTTAAGGGGGTAGGGCAGGGATTTGTGGGGGTGAAATGGGGGTTTGAGGGGGCAGAGGAGCTTTAGGGGGGGTCCCAGGAAGGGTCTGGGGGCCCCAAGGAACTTTTGGGTGTTCTTAAAAAGTCTGTGGGTGCCCCGAGGAGCTCTGGGGGCTTCCCAAACCCCCCCAGGCGGGGGGTGGCCGTCCCCCTGACTGTGCCCTGCCTGTCCCCACTGTCCCCAGAGCCACGCGCGCGTGCGCAGCCGGGCCGAGGTGCGGGGCGGGGGCCGCAAGCCCTGGCGGCAGAAGGGCTCCGGGCGCGCCCGGCACGGCTCCGTCCGGTCCCCGCTCTGGAGGGGCGGTGAGTGAGCCCAGAACGAGGGGACAGGGGGCTGGGGACAGGCACAGGGGCTGGGGACAACCTGACACTCTGGAGGGGCAGTGAGTGACCCCCAGAACTGTGGGGAGGGGGATACACAGGGGGCTGGGGATGGGGACAGCCTGGGGATGTCTGGGACTGCCCTGGGGACACTGGGGACTACCCTGTGGCACCCTGGGGATATCCTGGACTGCCCTGGGGACATCAGGGTTTGGTGCCCCTGGTCTGGGGGCTCTGGGGCACCCTGGGGACACCCAGGACCACCCTGGGGACATCCTGGACCATCCTGGGGACATCAAGAACCACCCTGGGAACACCAGGCCTGTCTGTCCCTGGTTTGGGGTTCTGGGGACACCCTGGGGACCTCCTGGGTCACTCTGGGGACACCAGGCCTGGCTGCCCCCCTCTGTCTGGGCCATGGGGGGTGTCCCCTGCCCGGGGATGTCACCGAGTCCCCTCCTGGCAGGTGGCATCGCCCACGGCCCGCGGGGCCCCACCAGCTACTTCTACATGGTGCCCATGAGGGTGCGGGTGCTGGGGCTGAAGGTGGCCCTGAGCGTGAAGCTGATGCAGGTACAGGGGTTGGCCCGGGGGCTGGGGGACACCCGGGGCCTGGGGACAGGGTGACAGCGTCCCTGGTGTCCGGCAGGACGAGCTGCACGTGGTGGACAGCCTGGAGCTGCCCAGCAGTGACCCCCGGTACCTGCTGGAGCTGGCCCGGGCCCGGCGCTGGGGACACTCCGTGCTGGTGGTGGACACGTGAGAGAGGGGACAGGGCTGGGGACACTGGGGGGACAAGGCTGGGGATAGTGGGGATAGGGCTGGGGACACTGGGGTAGGGCTGGGGACACTGGGGGGACAAGGCTGGGGACACTGGGGTAGGGCTGGGGACACTGGGGTAGGGCTGGGGACAAAGGGGATGGGATGTCCCTGAAACTGGGGACACCCTGGGGACATCACGGACAGATCACCACGAGCCTGAGGACACCAGGCCTGGGTGTCCCTGCTGTGGGGACACTTTGGGGACACCCCAACCCCTTTTTCCCCCAGCAATGAATTCCCAGAGAACATCAGCGCCGCGGCCGAGGGGCTCAAATCCATCACCCTCATCCCTGCCCTGGGTGAGCCCCTCCCCAACCCTCTCTCTTTGATCCCCCACAGACACTCTGGGGGCCCCGCTGACGTCCCCAAACTGTCCCCAAACTGTCCCCACACAGGGCTCAACGTGCACAGCCTGCTGAAGCACCAGACGCTGGTGCTGACCCTGGACGCCGTCGCCTTCCTGGAGCAGCGGCTGCTGTGGCATGACTCGCGTTACTCGCCCCTGGTGCCCTTCTCCCTGCCCCACCGGGACCTCCCCCAGGCCGCCTGAGACCACCCCGGGTGGGATTTCTCTCCCCCCGGGTGGGATTTGTCCCCCCCATGGGGCAGGACCTGGCCCCGATCCCGTCGGGAAAGGATTTGGGGACACCGTGGCACAACAAGGTTTTGTCCCCTCTCCATGTCCTGGAGGATTTCCTGGAGCCCCCCCCGGGTGGGATTTGCCCCCTCGGGGTGGGATTTGCCCCCCTTGGGTGGGATTTGCCCCCTCAGGGTGGGATCTGCCCCCCAGACCGGATCCAGCCCCACCGGTTGGGGCCCGGCCCCGCTCCCGTCGGGAATTCGGGGCTGTCGGGCGCTGCTGTGGCTGTTAAAGGGATTTTTTTCCATGGATGTTGTTTTTATTTCGGGGGGGTCAGGGGTTCCCACCTCCTGTTGGGGCTCCCCCCGTATCCCAGTCCCTCTGGGGTTCCCCCAGATTCCAGGTCCTCCATCCCAGCCCCCTCCCCAATATCCCAACCCCTCCTGGAGCCCCCCCAGAATCCCAAACCCTTTTCCAGCCCCTCATCCTCACCCCGGGCTTTCCCACGGATTCCGTCCCTGTGGGTGGAATTTTAGGAATTTCAGGGTCAGTGTGGCATGAAATGTCCCCAAGTGTCCCCAGCCTGGGCCCCCTCCCCTCCCACACCTCGGGAAGGTGGGAGCCGGAAAAGGAGGAAATTTGGGAAAAACAAGTTCTGACCTCATGGGATTCCTTGGAAATGGAGGGGGGAGGGGTCCTGGCCTTGCTCCACCCCCTCCCCGGGGGAAATTTGGGGAGTCCCCCCTCATTCCCAGGCTTCCCACGGGGAAATATGGGAATGCCAGCACACCCCGCTGGGAGGAGGGGTCGAGGTTTGGGGGAATTTTGGGGTTCCTGAGGGGAATTTTAGGAATGCCAGTGGCCTGTGGCCCTCTTGGGGTCCTGGGGGTGCTGGCAAGGGTTTTTGTGGGAATATCTCAGGAAAAAATCGTGAAATTGCGAATTTTGAGGGGGCCGGGGACCCAGCTGGGGGGGAACTGGAACCTTCCTGGGTATCCCAAGGAATTGCTGGAATTTCGCTACTCCCTCCTCCTCCTGGGTTTTTTTGGGGGGGCTCTCCCGGCCCTGCTTATCCTGATCCCGGTGATTTTTGGGGGGTTTCCCGGTTTTTTCACGGTTTCCCAGGTGAGGGGCCAATTCCGGGAATCGCTCCCGGCTCTGGAGCAGGTCCGGAGCCGCTTCCTGACGCGCCCAGGAGGGGACAAAGGGGAGGGAGGGAACAGGGGAGGGGAGGGGAGAGGCCACAAATGGGGCTGGGGAGGACCCTGGGAGGACAGCCCAGGGGACACCCCAGAGGACACAGGGGGCACCCCAGAGGACACAGGGGGCACCCCAGGGGATACAGGGGGGGTCAGAACGAAGCCAGAGGGGACAGGGGATGCTGGCACGCCGCCACGTCCTGAGAAGGGAAGGTGGGGGTGGCACGTCCTGTTGACTCGGAGCTGGCACTGTTTTATGTCCCCTTTGTCCCTGCTCCTCCTACCCCCTCCTGCCGCTCGCATTCCTGTTGTCCCTGTCCCTGTCGTGTCCCTCCCTGGTGTCCCTGCCATACCTGTTCCTCAGTTTTTCCTGCTCCATCCTGTGTCCCCCCTGTCCCCATTGCCCCAAGTCCCTGGAAGTCCATCCCAGTGTCCCTGTCCTGTCCCCAGTGTCCTTGTCCCTAGTGTCCCTGTGCCTCCCGTGGCCTCCAAACCCCGTCCCTGGCCGCAGGAGGCTCCCGGCATTCCCGAAATTCCAGGGACAAGGACAATGCACGGGAGTGGCCGCGGAGAGGGAACTGTCCCCTGCACGGTGGGGATGTGACACCCACGGGCTGCAGAAGTGAAACCCCGCGGCTGGGACAAGTGTCACTGGCCTGTCCCCCCCTGCAGTCGGCCTGGTGGCCTGGAGGTGACAGGAGGGAAGGTGGCCGGGCTGGGTGCCACCACCGGGGCACTGGGGACACCATGGGGACATCAGGGATGGGTGTCCTGGGGCTGGAACCGTCCTGGGGACACCCTTGGGCATCAGGGATGTTCCCACGGTTCCACGGGTGATAAAAAAATCTCCCGATGTCAAAAAGCGACAGAATAGAGGAAGTTGCAGCCCTGGTGACACCGGGGCACAATGGTGGCCTCTGGAGCCACCCCCGGGGGGGTGACAGGCGGGTGACAGCCCCGTCACGAGCTGGCCGTGGCACATCAGGGCTTGGGGGCTCAAAGCTGAGACCCCCCCGGTTTGGGGGCACAGGGTGGGGCCCCAAGGGTGACAAGGGGGGGGACAAGGGGGACGTGACAGGAGGGAAAGAGAGGCAGGAAAATTGTCCCATCCCGGGACAAGGGACAGGAAAATTGTCCTAGTCCGGAACAGGGGACAAGAAAATTGTCCCATCCCGGGACAGGGGTGGGACAGGAGAGGCCGGAGCCCTCCCCGAGCAGCCCCTCGAGCCGTGCCGCGAAGTCTCCGCAGCCCCGGAAATCCCCGGGGGCGGGACGGCAACGGGCCGGGGATAAAAGCAGCGAGCGGGACGGGCCAGAAGGCGAGGGGCGGACAGACAGACGGAGAGACCGAGGGACGGACACGGCACCGGGGGTGCGGGGCGCACCCAGATCCAACCCCGAGACCCCGACTCGGACGGAACCGGGACAGCCCCAAAGGACCCATCCCGGAGAGCCCGCGCCGAAACTTCCTGGGGAGCCCGAACCGAAACTTCGGGGTGCTCCCGGGGAACCCGAACCGACCCATCCGGAGAACCCGAACCGACCCATCCGGAGAACCCGAACCGACTCTTCTCGGAGCGCCCGAACCGACCCTTCCCGGGGTCTGGACCTGAACCGGATCCAACCCAGAGACCCTGAACCCACCGACCCCCACCGGTCCCCCGCCCCTGGTGTTCCCGGCGCATCCCGGCGCCCCCGCGGGACCGGGAGCCGGTGTGGCCCCCTCAGGACCGGGAGCCGCTGTCCCCGCCGGGATGGTGGCTCCCGCGCTGCTGGCGCTGGCCCTGGGCGCCCTGGGCGCCCTGGGTGTCATGGCAGGTGAGGGGACACCGCGGGTGGCACCGGGCGGGCGGGGGGTGCCGGGGACGGGCGACCCCCGGGGCGCGGGCGCGCGCGGTCCCCGCATGTCGCCGCTTGCCGCCGGTGTCGCCGCGCCCCGGCTGCCGGTGGCAGAGCTGTCGCAGCCCCGCCGTGCCCGGCCGCTGCCCCCGCCGCGGGATGGAGCGGGGAATTTTGTTATTCTTGCGAAATCCATAAAAAACCAGCGGGATTTGTTCCTCCCTCACTCCCTCCCTGAGGCCATTCCGGGAAATCGAGGGACGGTTCTGCTCGGGGGGCCGGAAAATCGCAGCCCTGCCGGGGAATCCCCCGGGCCTCGGGCGGGGACTCGGCCCGGGGGGGCTTCCGAGGGCCCGCGGGGGCTTCCTCCGCATTTTTGGGGGATTCCTCCGCACTTTTGGGGGACTTCCTCTGCACTTTTGGGGGCTTCCTCAAAATTTTGGGGTTTTTTTTTGTCTGCTTCCCCTGCACTTTGGAGGCTTCTCAGTCACCCTGGGGGGTTTCCTCTGCTTCCTGGAGGAGCTTCATCCGAATTTTGGGGGCTTCCTCAGCACCCCGGTGACGTCGGCTGGGGAGGTTTTACTGGGAAAATACCGAAATTCAGGGATGAGGATGAGCCTGGGATTTTCCCCCCCCTCCCCCCAAACTTCTCCAGGAACTGGGAATTCCTGGCTGGGGGTGCACAAACGACCCCCAACTTCCCCCCAGGACACCCGAGATTTCTGGATTCCTTCTCCAGGAGGAGCACAGGGGTGGCTACATACGATTTTTGCATTTTTGGCCCCAGTGTGGGGCAAAGTATGGAATTCTGAAGGCAGGGCTGGAGCTTTATCCTGATGGATAAAGGGTGGGAAATTGATATAGGGATGGGCAAATGAACCAACTGTTAAGGTAAACGTTTAGACGAAAGGGTTTAATCAGAATTATTTGCTACACGGAATAGAAGGTAAAATTATTAATATGGGATAGGATGGAATTTTATAGCGATTTTACATTGATTTAAAACTGTTTTTATAGGGATTTCATAAGAATTTTGGGGTTCAGGCCCCTTTCACCACAACCCTCCCAAACTATCCCATCCCATCCCATCCCATCCCATCCCATCCCATCCCATCCCATCCCATCCCATCCCATCCCATCCCATCCCATCCCATCCCATCCCATCCCATCCCATCCCAGGGCTCTTCTGCTGTTTTCCCATTTTCCCACTGATTTCTCCCATTTCCCCCATTATTTTCCTGCTGGTTTCCCCGTTTTTCCCAATTTTCCTGCCATGGCTCACCCCAGTGTCCCCTCCCTGTGCCAGTGCCTCCTGAGGGTCCCCTCGTGTCCCTGTCAGCCCCCCGGGAGCTGATGCCAGGGATGCCGTTCCCCATCACCAATGTCACCAACGTCACCATCACCGCCAACAACCACACCTGGCCGGTGACACTGAGCCAGGACGGCCACCACCATGGTCACTGTCCCCAAGGAGGGCAGTGTCCAGCCGGGCTGCACCATCCACGTGGGCAGCAGGAAGGTCCAGACCAGCACCACCCTCCAGGCCTACCTTGAGTGACCGCGCCACGCCGGGGCCGGGCGGGGCCAGGTGGGTGACACCGCGGTGCCACTAAACCCCGCTGTCACCCACAGATATCCCCGTGCCGCTGTTGGACGTCGCCAACACCACCGTGGCTGGCACAGAGCTGAAGGGAAACTGCTCCCTGCCGGCCAATGCCCCCAGTGACATCCAGGTGAAGGTGCTGGCCAGTAACCGTGGCAACCTGGGGGACTTTAGGAAGTCCCCGGTGTCCTTCAGCCTGAGGGTGCGGGAGGAGGACGCGGAGCAGGGGCTGGAAGTGACCTGTGTGGCCGGGGTGTCTCCCTTGCCCCCGAGGAACACATCCCAGTGGATCCGTGTGCTGGGTGAGAGCGCGGCCACCGCCTTCCCGACGGGAATTCTGGCCCCTGTGCCGCCTTTTCCTTGTCCCCATCCCACCTTTTCCTGGTCCTTATCATTCCTTTTCCTTGTCCCCATCCCACCTTTTCCTGATCCTCATCCCTCCTTCTCCTGCTCCTTATCCCCTTTTTTTCCTGCAGTCAGACCACAGCTGGACATCAAGGGCTGCCCCCCGCAGCAGAACTGGACGGAGGGGCAGGAGGAGATCCTGACCTGCAGTGCCAAGGGCACACCTGAGCCGCAGGTGAGGTGTTCCAAGGACGGGAACTCCCTCGTGCCCGGGACCGCCCATCACGCCGACCGCGCCCACGCCGGGACCTATCTGTGCCGGGCCACCAGCGAGCTGGGGACGGCCGAGCGCAACGTCACCGTCTGGGTGCAGTGTGCGTGAGGGGTCCGGGGGGCCTCGGGGCTCTTTGGGCTTCTGGGGGTCTTTGGGATGTTTTGGGTTCTTGGGGGGTCTTTGGGATTTAGGAGTTTTGGGGGTCTTTGGGATATTTGGGCTTTTGGGGTCTTTGGGGCTTTTGGGCTCCTGGTAGTCCTGGGGGCTCTTTAGGGTATTGAGGGTCCTGGGTAGTCTTGGGGGTCTTTGGGGTTCTGGAGATCTTGGAGGCCTTTCAGGTTTTTTGGCTCCTGGTGATCCCCGGGCACAGCAGCCCCCTCCCCACTGATCCCGGTCCCATTTCCCTGCAGATGACGACTCGTTCCCGCTGCTCCCGGTGCTCCTGGGGACGCTGCTGCCGATAGCCGCCCTCCTGGGCCTGGCCAGCCTCCTCTTCTTCTACTGGCGCGCCGCCAAAATCGGCGAGTACTGGCTCTGGAAGCGGCAGCCGCCGCCCGACGCGCAGCCCCTGCGGCCGCCGTGCAGCTCCCAGGGGGCTGCGGCCGCTCCCAACGGATCCGCGGTCCCGTAGGCGGGGAGAGGCCGTGGAGGGGCCGGGAGCCCCTGCCCGTCCCTCCGCCGCGGCCAGCGAGGGGACAGCGACAGCGGGGACCGGCCAGAGCCAACGTGGGGGATGCAGCTCCCAGGCTGGGATGGACTGGGATGGTGAGATCCAGCGAGGATCTCCGTGGCTCGCTCCAGATTTTATCCCTCGAGTGTTTTTTGGGGTGGATTTGGTGAATTTGGAGGTCTTGGAACTCCCGGCGGAGCATCCGGGTTGAATCTCGGGGATTTCGGTGCTGGCGGGAGGACAAGGAGCAGGAGGGAGGGGACAGAGAGGCGACAGTGACACGTCCCACCAATAAACGCTGCAGGTGACATGCACTGGGGACAGGACTCTGCAGTTCCGGAGGCTTTCCGGGAGCCCGGGCTGGGGGGTGGCACTGGGGGCTGACCGGGCCGTGCCCACCCGCAGCCGGCCCGGCGGGGACATCGCCGGTGTCCCGGTGTCCCCAGCCCGCGCCCCCCCCGCCGCTCCAGGTGCTCCCGTCTGTCGCTGTCGCTTCGCCCACGCGCGGCCCGGAGCCGCCCACGCGGGGAGGGCTCTGGGGGCGTTCGGGGAGGGGCTCGGGGAGGGTTTTTTGGGGGGGGGAGGGGGGTTCGTGAAGCGCCGAGCACCGGGCGGGGGTGGGGGGGACTGGGGGGGGGTCCGCGTGGGCGGGGGGAGGAGCAGCCCCTCGGGACCGGCGGCGCGCGCGGCAGCGGAGGAGCTGCCTTCGGCCTCACCCGCCTCTTCCTCCTCTTCCCCATCCTCTTCTCCCTTCCCCATCCTCCTCTTTCTCTTCCCCCCCCCGCCCTCCCAGTCGCCTCCGTCCTCCTCCGCTTCATCCCCCTCCCCATCCTCATCCTTCCCCTCCTCGCCGTCCTCTTCTCCCCTCCCTCCTCACCGTCTCCATCTCCTCCGCTCCATCCCCGTCCCCATCCTCCTCCTCCCCATCCTCCTCCTCTTCCTCCCCACCCGCCTCCTCCTCCTCTCCCGATGGGCCCCCCCGGCCCGGCCACGCGGCTCTTGCCCCCCCTCGTTCTGGCGCTCGCAGGTAAAGGGGGGGGGGGGGCGTTCGAGGGTTTTTTAGGGGGGGCGGGGGGACCCTTCAGAATGGGGAGGGGGCGTCTCTGGGGATCCCAAAAAACAGCGACCATTAAATGGGGGTGGGGGGGCGTGGGGGGAGAGCCCGAAATCAGCAGCGACTTTTATCTTGGGGGGACCACAAGACCCTGGGGACCCCCAGGAGTGGGAGGGGGGGACCCCCAGAGACCACCCCCCCCAAAACACCAGAGGCCCCTTTAGTGTTGGGGGGCACACAGGGACCCCCAACCCAATACTGGGGACCCTTAAAACTGGGGGGGGAAGGGGGGGGTGTCACACGCAGGGACCCCCCAGGAGCCCAAAATCAGAGTGACCTTTAGGACTGGGGGGGTTGGGGACACACGGAGACACCCCCAGGACCTCGCCAGTGGCGGGGGGGGGTCTCAGTCCAGGTTCACCGGGGTCCCCCCCAGCCGGAATTGGGGGGACTGCCCGTGGTGGGGGTCTCGCAGGGGTCGCCCGGGGCACCTTCACGGTGGTGGCCTGGCCGCGGGTGGCCGTGGTGGCCTTCGGGGGCTCGGTGACCGTCAACTGCAGCCGCAGCGCCTGCCCGGGGGACAACGCCACGCTGGGGCTCGAGACCCCCCTGCCCGCGACCCCCGGGCCCGGGGGGCTCCGCTGGCAAAGCTTCCGGCTCCAGAACGTGTCCCAGTGGAGCCCCGGCCCCGTCACCTGCTCCGGCCGCTGCGGCGACACCGAGGCCAACGCCAGCGCCGGCGTCCTCGTCTACCGTGAGTGCCGGGGACCCCTCGGGGACACCGAGGGGACACCGCGGGGACACTGAGGTAGCACCCGCCTCGTCCCCAGAGCTGCCGGAGCGGGTGGAGCTGGAGCCGGTGCCGGCGGTGGCGGTGGGGGACAGCCGGAACCTGACGTGCCACGTGCGGGACGTGGCCCCGCTGCGGAACCTGACGGTGACGCTGCGGCGCGGCACCGAAACGCTGCGCACCGAGAGCTTCGGCGATGCCGAGGGCAGCGCCAGCGTGGCCGTGAGCCACCTGCTGACCGTCACCCGCGGCGACCACGGCCAGAACGTCACCTGCCACGCCGAGCTGTCCCTACGGCCGCACGGGCCCCTGTTCGCCCGCGCCGCTGTCCCCGTCACGCTCTCGGTGTTCGGTGAGCGGCGGCCGTGGCGTCCTCCTGTCCTTGTCCCCATCGCGGTGACCTCGTCGTCATCCACCCGGTCATCGGGACCCCGTCCCTGGCTGTGGGGACGTGTCCCAGTCCCGGTGACCCCGTGTCGCCCCCGGTGTCCCCGCAGCTCTCCCGGAGCCCCCCCAGCTCCAGGCCCCCGCCATCCTCGAGGCCGGCACCGCGGCCAACGCCAGCTGCCGCATCGCCGGCGCCTTCCCGGCCGGCGACATCCGCGTCACCGCCGCGCTGGACCAGGAGCCGCTGAACGTCACGGCGGCAGTGGCCGGGGACACGGTGACGGCCAGCACGGTGCTGTCCCCTCGCAGCCCCGGCCCGCGGGAGCTGAGCTGCACGGCCGCGGTGGCCACGGTGGTGCGGACGGCGCGGAGGCAGCTCCACGTTTACCGTAAGGCGCCGGGGGGCGGCGGGGGAACGGCGGGACTTCGAGATTCCTTTGGATCCATCCGTGGGACCTTCCCGCAGGATTCCCCGGGCCCGCCGTGGAGCTGAGCCCGGCCCCGGCCGCGGCGGGCAGCGAGGTGACGGTGACGTGCCACGCCGGGGCCACCGAGCCGCCCGCGGCGCGGCTGCAGCTCCGCGATGCGGACGGCGGGGTCCTGGCCGAGGGCCCGCAGCCCCGGCTGCAGCTCCGGCTGCTGGCCCGGCGCGACGACGACGGCCGCGAATTCCGGTGTCGGGCCAGCCTGGCGGTGGGCGACAGCGTGGTGACAAAGGACGCGGACGCGCGGCTGGCGGTGCTCTGTGAGTGTCGCGCCAGCCGCGGCCCCGCCCGCCCCTCCCGGCATTCCCCAAATCCCTTTTTTCCCCTCAGATCTTCCCGAAATCCCGGCCAGCGGCTGCCCCGGCAACCGCACGTGGGTGCGGGGCGCGCGGGAAGCGCTGTTCTGCCGCGCCACCGGCAACCCCGCGCCCACCGTGGTGTGCGGCCGCGACGGCGTCGCCGTGCCCACCGCCGAGCCCGAGCCGGTGACCCGCTCCCGCGCGGGGACCTACCTGTGCAACGCCACCAACGCGCTGGGCACGCGCAGCCGCCGCGTCACCGTCCGCGTGGAGTGTGAGTGGCACCGGGGACGCCGCCGGGGCGCCGTCGGGTCCCCTCGGTGGCCGCCGCGGTGACCGGGTGGCCTCTGTGTCCCCCCCAAGATGAGCCCACGCTGTCCGAGTCGGGGTGTCCGGCACGCCGGGTCTGGGTGGAGGGGCAGCGGCGGGAGCTGGAGTGTCGCGCCGACGGGGACCCCCCGCCCAGCACGCGCTGTGCCCGCGACGGCGGCACCCGCGACAGTGGCACCCACCACGGTGGCACCCCCGATAGTGGCACCCACCACGGTGGCACCCGAGATGGTGGCACCCACCACGGAGGGGTCACCCGCGGCCGCGTGGTCACCCGGGCTGATGGCGGCCGCTACGTGTGCAGGGCCACCAACAGGCACGGGGTGGCCGTGCGGAGCGTCGTTGTCACCGTGGAGTGTGAGTGTGACACCGGGGAGGGGACACCGGGGTGTGCTGAGGGTGGGGATGTGGCAGGGACCGGGATAGGGATGGGACGGGGCTCTGGGGGGGGACAGGGATGCCACAGGGGTAGGACAGGGATCTGGGGGGACAGGGATGCCACAGGGGTAGGACAGGGATCTGGGGGGACAGGGATGCCACAGGGGTAGGACAGGGATCTGGGGGGGACAGGGATGCCACAGGGGTAGGACAGGGATCTGGGGGGGACAGGGATGCCACATCCGTGCCTGGAATTCCAGAGCCGTGCCGGGACGGATGGGATGGGGATGGGAACGAAGCCGAGCCCGGCTGTGCTCGGACCGGTGCCGGCAGTGCCGGGGGCGCTCCCGGTGGATCCCGGGAGGGTCGGGGCGGTCTCAGGGCGGGGGGTCCCCCGGCCCCATCACCCCTCCCCGCCGCCTCCCCCCGGTTTTCCAGACCAGCCGAGCCTCGGCGAGCGCGGCTGCCCCGAGCGGCGGCGGTGGCTGGAGGGGACCCCGGCCGAGCTGGGCTGCGCCGCCACCGGGAACCCCCCGCCCCGCGTCACCTGCGCCAAGCTGGGCGACCCCGCCAATGCCACCGAGCTGGGCGACAGCCAGGACCCCCCCCGGGCCACCCCCAATGTCACCCGCGCCCACGCGGGCACCTACCAGTGCCGGGCCAGCAACGCGCACGGCTCCGCCGTCCGCAATGTCACCGTCGCCGTGGAGTGTGAGTGCGGGGGAGCGATTTTGGGGGAAATCCGGGGATTCGGGGCATCCTCAGCACCGGCCGCTGTCGCCCTGGCGCAGACGGCCCCGCCGGTGTCACCGTGCGCGTCCTGCCCTCCGCCAACGTCACCCGCGGCAGCGGCTTCACCGTGGACTGCGGCGCCGAGGGGGTCCCGGCGCCCACCTACACCTGGGCGCTGCCCCCCGCCCCCAACCTGCGCCTGGCCGCCGACAACCGCTCGGTCACGGTCACCGGGGCCACCACGGCCAACCGGGGCCTCTACACCTGCACGGCGAGCAACCGGCACGGCCGGCGGGCCGGGAGCGTCGTGGTGCGGGTGGACGGTGAGCCGGGGCGGAGTGAGCGGCGGCGCCCGGTGCCAGCGGCCCCGCCCCGGTGTCACCGGCGCCTCCCGCCCCGCAGAGAGCTGGCTGGTGCTGCTGGCGGCGCTGGGAGCGCTGGGCGCGGTGGTGGCGCTGGCGCTGGCGGCGGCCGGCGGGTACTACCTGAAGAGCACGGCGTGCAAGAAGGGCGAGTACAACGTGCGCGACGCCGAGGGCTCCTCCGAGGCCGCGTGCCTGCACCGGCACCGCGACCCCCGCGCCGAGGTGTTCGGCATCCAGCTGAGCCCGCCCTGACCGGCACCGGCACCGGCACCGGCCAGCCGGAGCCCCAGAGCCGGCCCAGCGGGATTTGGGGTGGTTTTGGGGGGTTTTGGGAGCGCGAGGATGCCAAGGATTCCTCTGGAGGCGCCCCTTGGCACCGGCACGACCCCGGGGAGGGTTTTGGCATCCGGCTCGCCCAGCCGGGACCGGGACCGGGACCGGGACCGGGACCGGGACCATCCCCGTGGGGTTTGGGGACCCCCAAAGACCCCCCCCGCCCCACCCCAGGGGTTTTTGGGGGTACAACACCCAGGACCGAGGGTTCCCCCGAGGGTTCCTCCCTCCCCCCCCGGCCTGGAGGGGAGGGGGTTTGGGGGTCCCCACAGACCCCCCCTCCTCGATGCCGAGGGGATTTTGGGGCGATTTGAGGGGTTTGGGAGCCGCGCCGAGCGTGGCACAGGCACCACTCAGGGCTGGGTGCGCCGGGGGGGCCACACCCAGTGAACGATCAATGAACCATCAATAAGCGATCAATAATCGATCGGTGAATGATCAATAAACGATCAATAATCGATCAATGAACGATCCCGTGCTCACGGGGGTCACGACCTGCTGTCCCCGTGCCCCTGTCCCCCACGAGCCCTCCAGCCTGGCCACCTCCTTGTCCCCGAGCCCTGTCCCTTGTCCCCAAACCACCGCCCTCCAAAGCAGCATCCAAATGAGCCAAATTAGTAATTAATTAATGAGCCAACGCTCGTTATCCCAAACCCAGAACCCCGGGAATTTCTGGGGGGGGGTCACCCTATCACCCGCCCCGAGACTGGACCCCCACCCTCCTTGGGGACAGTTTGGGGACGCGTCCCTAAATGTGAGGGTGACCCTGGATGAGGGGGAATTAATTTATTTTTTTGGGGGGGTTCCCCTTCCCTGCAGGGTCTGGAGGTTCCTTCCAGACGGGGTCGGGGGGTTTGGGGTCGGGGGGTTTGGGGTTGGTGGGCTTTGGGGTCAGTGGGGTGTGGGGTTGGTGGGTTTGGGGTTGGTGGGGTTTGGGCTTTGGGGTCAGTGGCTTTGGGGTCGGTGGGGTTTGGGCTCGGTGGGTTTGGGGTTTGGGGTCAGTGGGTTTGGGGTCAGTGGGTTTGGGGTTGGGGGGTTTGGGGTCAGTGGGGTCTGGGCTCGGTGGGGTCTGGGGTCGGGGGGTTTGGGGTTGGGGGGTTTGGGGTCGGGGGGTTTGGGGTCAGTGGGTTTGGGCTCGGTGGGGTCTGGGGTCGGTGGGTTTGGGGTCAGTGGGGTGTGGGGTTTGGGCTCGGTGGGTTTGGGGTTTGGGGTCAGTGGGTTTGGGGTCAGTGGGTTTGGGCTCGGTGGGCTTTGGGCTCGGTGGGTTTTTAGGGTGTCCCCGGGCTCAGTGGGGTTTGGGGACGTGCCCGTCCACGTAGAAGTTGCGGGTTTGCCGGGGCAGGGCGATGCGCGCCCCCTCCAGCGCGGGGCTGAGCCGCAGCTGGCAGCCGAGCCGCGAGTTCTCCTGCAGCAGCGGCGCCTGGTCCAGCAGGTCCTCCTCCCTGCGGGCACGGCACCGGGTCACGCCGGGACCGGGGGAACGGGGGTACCGGCGGGCTCGGGGGGGCTCTTACCGCTCGTCCGGCGCCGGGAGCCGCCCCAGGTGCGGCTCGCTGATGTAAACGTGGCAGGTGGAGCAGGCCAGCGAGGCCTCGCAGGCGCCTGCGGGACCGGGACCGCCGTGAGCACCGGGACAGCACCGGGACCGCCCCGGGAGCACCGGGACAGCACCGGGACCACCCCGGGAGCACCGGGACCGCCCCGGGACCGCCCCGGGAGCACCGGGACAGCATCGGGACCGCCGTGAGCACCGGGACCGCACCGGGACCGCCCCGGGAGCACCGGGACAGCACCGGGACCGCCCCGGGAACCCTCTCTCAGTATCGGGAACCTCCCGGAGCGCGCTTCCCCCCGTCCCATTCCCAGACCCGCTTCCCGTTCCCAGCTCCGTTCCCGTTCCGACCCCGTTCCCGGTCCCGACCCTCCAGCTCCAGCCCGTGTCGCTGCGCCAGGTGCAGCACGTTGTCACCGACTCTGCCGCGCACCGGCACCTGCCGTCCCTCCCGGTCCACGAAGACGACGTTAACCCTGGGGAAAGGGGGGGGGACACACGACACCGGGCTCAGCACCGGGACCCGGTTCCGTTCGGGCGTCGCCGCCCCCGGAGGCCGTCCCCGGTACCCACACGGCGGCCTCGGGCTCCTCGGCCGGGGCGCCGCCGCCGCTGAGGCTGCGGGAGACGCCCCGGAGCAGCCGCCGCGTCACGGAGCCGCCGCTGGCCGCCGCCATGGGCGCCGCCATGTTGGGCGCCACGTGACCGCCTCACGTGACCCCCGAGGCGGGGCCAGGAGGGGGCGGGGCCTGCGCTGGGTCCTAAAGCCCGGCCGCGGCTTTGCGGCGAAATTGGGGAAGTTTGGGGGGAAATTCGGGGGTTTTGGGGTCCAGAGGGAGTTTGGGGGGGTCTGGCACGAAGGGGGGACCGCTCTGATGGGGGAGGGGGGTGAGGGTGGTGTTTTGGGGGGGTTCTGGGTGATTTTTTGGGGGTTTATGGGGAGTTTTGGGGTCTGGAGTGTTTTTTTGGGGATCCCTGCCCCAGTTTGGGGACACAGGATGGCCCCAAAATGGGGAGGGGGCGCAGGGGGTTCCCCCCGAAATGAGAGAGCAGCAGAAATAACGCAATGACACCGAAATAACCAAAAAAAAAGGGTGGGGGGCAGAGATATAAATAGAACTTTATTTTGGGGGGGAGGGAGGGGAGCGAGGGGGGTGGGGGGGACACAGCCCCCCCCCAAATCCCCCCTTACAGCAAAACCAGACAGTAAAAACAGGGAAAAGAGCTCAAATCCTGGGAAACCCCCCCAAAAAACGAAGGAGAAAGGAGGAAGATTTGGTTGATTAAAAAAAAAAACAGCATTAAAGTAAAAAGGCCGATTTTACCCCAAAAAAAAGCGTAAAACGGCAGCGGCTCCAGTTGTTAAAAAAGGGGGAAACACAAAAAAAATAAACAGCAAAAAAAAAACCACCCAGTGAAATGTTTAACGAGAGGGATTGGACCCCAAAAAAAGGAGGAAACCCCCAAAAATGGGGAGACCCAAAACCAACCCCAAAACAGGGGAAAAAACCCCAAAAGTGGGAGAAAAGTGGGAATCCCCCCAAAAAAGGCTGGAATTGGGCTCAAGCCCCGGAATTTTGGGGCCCCCACCCCAAGAGCAGCAGTTAAGGCAGGGAGCATTCCTGGGGGGCTCCAGGGGCTGCTCTGGGGAGGGGGAGGCAGAAAAAAACACCCCAAAAAATTTAGGAGATATTCAGGGGATTCTCCCCAAATCCTTCAGGGCATGTGGAAAAAACCTAAAATCACTTAAAAGAAAAAACCCCCAAAAACCCCCAAAAAACTAAAAAAAAAAGGGAATAAAAAAAACAAAAAGAAAATTGTGATGAAAATAAAGCAAAAACCAAGGCGGGGCTTGGCCAGGATTTATAGATTTTTGGGATTTTTTTGATTCCTTTTTTTTTTTTTTTTTTTTTTGAGGTTGTTTGGGGGTTTTATTTGTGATTTTTGGGGTTTTTATTTGTGGTTTTTGGGGTTTTTATTTGTGATTTTTGGGTTTTTTTTTGGATTTTTGGGTTTTTTTTGGGGGGATTTTTTTGGGGTTCGTTTTGGGGTGTTTTTGGGGCTTTTCCCCACTAAAATATCCTTTTTCTCTTCAGGTAGGAGTCGGCGTAGTGGCCCCCCAGGCCCTGGGAGTGCTGGCCCACGTAGGAGCCCTCGGGGCTGGGCTCAGGTGACGGCAGCAGGTGGGAGAAGCCCCTCTTGTGCCCCCCCAGCGGCGTCTGCAAAGAGAATTTCGGGTCATTTCGGGCGGCTTTGGGGCCTTTTGGAAGGGTCACTGTCACCTGGGGGGGGTTTGGTACCTTGGGGTGAGAGCTGGGGGGAGCCAAGGTGAGGATGGAGTCGGAGCTCGGGGGGATGGCGACGGCCTGGGGGGAAACAGCAAACACAAAGGGGGTTTGGGGGGCTGAGAGGGGTTTTTAGGGGATTGTAAAACAATTTTAAAAGCATTTTAGGGGGATTTTAAAACAATTTTTAAAGGATTTTAGGGGTTATTAAGGTGTTGAGGTTTTTTAAAAGGATTTTAAGGAGATTTTAAAATGATTTTAAGGAGATTGTGAGGAATTTTTAGGGGTTTTAAGGGGATTTTGAATGGATTTCAAGGAATTTTAAGAAATTCTAAGGAATTTTAAGGGGGGAAAAAGGTCAGGGGTGAAAATCATTAAAACTGAAGAGATTTGATGGGATTTTGATGGGATTTTAGGGGATTATCAATGGGATTTTCGGGGATTATTAACAGATTTTTAGGGATTTAAGGGAAAAAGGGCAGGGGGTGCTGCAGAATTTGGGGAGGGGTCTCACCTTGCTGAGGTGGCTCTGCTTGAGCCCAGCCTGGAGGCCACTGGTGAAGTAGGAACTGGGGGATCCTGAGAAGAAGGGGGGCCCTGGGGGTCCCAGAGCCCCCCTGTCCAACCCCGAGGAGGAGGGGGAGACCTGCAGGGGGAGCACAGGCAGCTGCAAACCCCCCAAAACTGCCCAAAATCCCACATTTACCCCCAAAACCATCGGGCTCTACCTTGTGCCTGCCGTGCCCGAAGCCCCCCAGGATGGAGCCGGCGTGGTCGCGGGGCTGGGGGAAAATCCGGGACCCCAAATCCTGCCCGGGGGAAATTGGGGGGTTTAGAGGGGGGATCCCCAAATTCCCAGGAAAAATGGGGAATTTGGGGGGGGAATTGGGGGAGGTTCTTTAATTTCCCTGAAAAACAGGAGGTTTTGGGTGGTTTTCCCTCCAATTCCCATTAAAAAATTGAGGTTTTGGGGCTTTTTCCCCTCCTCATTTTCTGGAAAAAACAAGGTTCTCCAATTCCCAGGAAAACCAGGGATTTGGGGGTTTTACTTCCATTTAAAACTCCCCAAAACCTCCCAGTTCCAACCCAAAATTCCCCCTGACCGGGAAGTCCACGGCGAAGGCGTCGGGCGGGGGGGTCCCCAAAACTCCAGGTTTCACCTTAAACCCTTTTCCTGGAAAAAATAAACGTGGGATTGGTTAAAGAGAGGGAAAAACGCCCAAAAGAAAGGGGAAATTCCTGGGAAGAAAAGGGAAATTTCTGTGAATAAAAAGGGGGAATTTCTGGGAATAAAAGGGGAATTTCCTGTGACTCACCTGCCAGGCCGGGCGTGGGCAGGAGGCTCTGCAGGTTCAGGTAGGGATTGAGGGGGATCCTCAAATCTTTGGGGGGCTCCCCCAGGAGAGAGACCTGGGAGGGGGAATTTGGGGGGGCTCAGGGAGGTCCCCGAGGGGGTTTGGGGGATCCTGGAGGAGTTTGGGGGATCCCAGAGGGGTTCGGGGGGGGGGGTCCTGGAGGTTTTGGGGGATCTTGGGGTGATTTGGGGGCTCTTGGGGGAATCTGGGGGCTCCATGGGGGCTCAGAATGCTCCCAGAATTTTGGGGATCCCACACTGGAATCTTTGAGGCTCCCACCCCAGATTTTTGGGGGTCCCATCCTGTAACTTGGGGGAAGTCCATCCTATTGTTATTGGAGGTCCCACCCCAGAATTTTGGGAGTCCCACCCAGGAATTTTTGGGGGTCCCACCCCGCGATTTTGGGGGTCCCACCCTGGATTTTTGGGGGTCCCACCCTGGAATTTTTGGGGGTCCCACCCCGGGATTTTGGGGGTCCCACCCTGGATTTTTGGGGGTCCCACCCTGGATTTTTGGGAGTCCCACCCGGGAATTTTTGGGGGTCCCACCCTGGATTTTTGGGGCTGGGGGTGCTCACCGTGGGGGCGGGGGCTCCGCCCTCACCCTGCTGGGCTTTGGGGAGGGGTTTGGGGAGGGGTCCCAGCCCCGGGGGGGTCCCCGGGGGTCCCAGCGCCGCCTTCTCCTGCGCCAGGAACGGGGCCAGGACCGGGGACTTCCCGCGGGGCTGGGCCAGGTCCCCGGGCACGGGACCACCTGGAAAAGGGGAAGGGTCTGGGAGAGGGCACAGAGCCAGCCCAGCAGCAGCTCCCAAAAAATGGAAACGTGTGGGGGGCGTGGGAACGGGGAGAAAAACGGGAAAAGAGCTCAAAACAGAGGGGAGAACAAGTGCGGGTGGGGCACACACCAGAATCTCCCTTTTTCCCACCCAAATCCCCTTTTCCCACCCCAAATCCCCCATTTCCCACCTGAATTCCCCATTTCCCACCCCAAATTCCCCTCTTCCCACCCCAAATTCCCCTCTTCCCACCCGAATTCCCCATTTCCCACCCCAAATTCCCCTCTTCCCACCCAAATCTGAGGTTTCCCATTTTTTGGGGGAATTTTCCTCTCCCCAAATCCACACCCAGAGGGGAAAACCCCCCAGGTGAGGCTCCAGGTGTGCTGGAATTTGGGATTTACCTGAGGGAATCTCCCCCAGGAGCTTTCCAGGGGGCTGGGCCAGGGAGCACAGCGGGGAATCGCCCAAAATTCCCGGTTTCTGGAAGGAAAAAAAGGAGGATAAAGCCCTGAAACAAAAGATTATCCCTAAAAAAAACCCATGGAAGTGGATTATCCATTAAAAAAATCCATGGAGACCCCAGCCTCGGGTGGAAAGAACCTCGGGAAAGAGCAAAATTCCAGGAAAAACAGGTGGTAAAACAGCAAAATTCCAGGAAAACCAGCAAAATTCCAGGAGAAATGTGGGAATTTCAGCCTACCTGGGCCTGGCTGTGCAGAGCCAGCTGGAGCAGAGCCGTGGAGAGCGCCGGGTTGGGCACCAGGGGAAGGGAGGGAGCAGCTCCCAGGATTCCTGCTGGGAACAGGAGGAGGAGGAGGAGTGGCACAGAAATTCCAAAGAATTCCCCTTTTTCTCCCGAATTCCCATCCTACCCTGCTTGGCCCCCAGGGCCCCGTGGAGCAGGGGGTTGAGCAGCAGCTGCAGCGAGGCCGGGTTCCCGAGGCTGCCCAGGATCTGCAGCAGGTTGGGCTCGGGGAGGAGCCCCTTGCCACGGTTCAGAGCCTTGAAGAGAGGGAAAAAAGGGATTTTGGGGGAAAAAGTGGCTGGGATTTGGGGTTTGAGATTTGGGGTTTTTGATCCCAGAAAAATCAGGGTGATCCCAACAGGATCCCAGCTCTCAGCATGAGCACAACTCCCAAAAATCTCATGGCAAGGCAAGGAGGAAGAACAGGAGAATGAGGATAGGGCTGAGGACAAAGATAAGGATGAAGATGAAGGTGAGGATGGGGATGAGAGTGACGATGAGGATGAGGATGAAGATAAGGATAGAGAAGGATAAGAGAAGATAAGGCTAAAGCTGAAGATAACGATGAGGATGAGAATGAGGGTGACAATGAGGACGATGGTAACAATGAGGGTGAGGATGACCACGAGGATGATGATGACAATGAGGATGAGGATGACAGTGAGGGTGAGGATGACAATGAGGATGATGATGACAATGAGGATGATGATGACAATGAGAATGATGATGACAATGAGGATGATGATGACAGTGAGGGTGAGGATGACAGTGAGGGTGAGGATGACAATGAGGATGATGATGACAATGAGGATGATGATGACAACGAGGATGATGATGACAATGAGGGTGAGGATGACAATGAGGATGATGATGACAACGAGGATGATGATGACAATGAGGGTGAGGATGACAGTGAGGATGATGATGACAGTGAGGGTGAGGATGACAGTGAGGATGATGATGACAGTGAGGGTGAGGATGACAATGAGGATGATGATGACAATGAGGATGATGATGACAGTGAGGGTGAGGATGACAACGAGGATGATGATGACAATGAGGATGATGATGACAGTGAGGGTGAGGATGCTGCTGAGGGCTCACCGTGGCCTGCGCGGCGATCAGCGCGGCCAGCATGCTGCGGCCGGAGGGGCCGGGGGCGCAGAAGGACACACGGATGTGCTGCCCGGACAGGGGGAACCCGTCTGTGGCCAGCTGGGCTCGCTCAGCCGCCTCTGGGGACTCGAACTCCAGCACTGCAAAACCCTTGGGCTGCCCGTCCTGCCCGTAGGCCAGCTGGGGACAGGGGACAGGGAGGGACAGGGGGACAGTGAGGGGACAAACGGGGGAAATCCCACCCAGAACCCCAAATCTGCCCTGAATCTCTGGATGCCACCAGTCCTCCTAAATGTGTCAGCCCCAAATCCTCCTCAGATAACCAAACCCCTTCCTTCTCCCTAAATCCACCCTTCATTCCCTAATCCCTTCCTCAGCCCCAAATCCCTCAGGTCTCACTAAATTCCTCCTCCCTCTCCAGACCCCAAACTCCCCCAAAACCCCTCTCTGACCCCACCAGACAGAAAGAGGACTTACAGAGCCCCTCAAACACCCTGCGCAGCCCCTGCAGGTCGCTGAAGCCCCGGGGCAGCCTGTCCCTAACCTCCCTGACCCCAAATCCCCCCAAAGCCCAAACCCCAAACCCCAAACCCCACCTGGCAGAAGGAGGGCTCGCAGACCCCCTCGAACACCCTGCGCAGCCCCTGCAGGTCGCTGAAGCCCTGGGGCAGCCTGTCCCCTCCCCTCCCTGACCCCAAATCCCCCCAGATCCCAAACCCCAAACCCCACCTGGCAGAAGGAGGGCTCGCAGACCCCCTCGAACACCCTGCGCAGCCCCTGCAGGTCGCTGAAGCCCCGGGGCAGCCTGTCCCCTCCCCTCGCTGACCCCAAATCCCCCCAAACCCCAAACCCCACCTGGCAGAAGGAGGGCTCGCAGACCCCCTCGAACACCCTGCGCAGCCCCTGCAGGTCGCTGAGGCCCCGGGGCAGCCTGTCCCTAACCTCCCTGACCCCAAATCCCCCCAAATCCCAAACCCCAAACCCCAGCAGACCCCCTTGAACACCCTGTGCAGCCCCTGCAGGTCGCTGAAGCCCCGGGGCAGCCTGTCCCCTCCCCTCCCTGACCCCAAATCCCCCCAAACCCCAAATCCCAAACCCCAAACCCCACCTGGCAGAAGGAGGGCTCGCAGACCCCCTCCAACACCCTGCGCAGCCCCTGCAGGTCGCTGAAGCCCCGGGGCAGCCTGTCCCTCCCCTCCCTGACCCCAAATCCCAAACCCCAAACCCCACCTGGCAGAAGGAGGGCTCGCAGACCCCCTCGAACACCCTGCGCAGCCCCTGCAGGTCGCTGAAGCCCCGGGGCAGCCTGTCCCCTCCCCTCCCTGACCCCAAATCCCCCCAAATCCCCCCAAACCCCAAACCCCACCTGGCAGAAGGAGGGCTCGCAGACCCCCTCGAACACCCTGCGCAGCCCCTGCAGGTCGCTGAAGCCCCGGGGCAGCCTGTCCCCTCCCCTCGCTGACCCCAAATCCCCCCAAACCCCAAACCCCAGCAGACCCCCTTGAACACCCTGTGCAGCCCCTGCAGGTCGCTGAAGCCCCGTGGCAGCCTGTCCCCTCCCCTCCCTGACCCCAAATCCCCCCAAACCCCAAACCCCACCTGGCAGAAGGAGGGCTCGCAGACCCCCTCAAACACCCTGCGCAGCCCCTGCAGGTCGCTGAAGCCCCGGGGCAGCCTGTCCCTAACCTCCCTGACCCCAAATCCCAAACCCCAAACCCCAAACCCCACCTGGCAGAAGGAGGGCTCGCAGACCCCCTCGAACACCCTGCGCAGCCCCTGCAGGTCGCTGAAGCCCCGGGGCAGCCTGTCCACGCACAGGCAGCGCGAGTGCAGCAGCTCGGGGCTCAGCTGGGCCGCGTCCACCCAGTGCACGTGCAGGCTCCTGCTGCCCAGCTGCTTGCCCAGCAGCTCCGAGCGCGCCCGCGCCGCCGAGTCCTTCTTCATGAACTCCACGAAGCCGTAGCCCTTGGAGTGGCCCGTGGCCCGGCTGTAGACCAGGAAGCAGCGCTCCAGGCTGCCGAAGGGCCGCAGCAGCTCCTCGAACTGCGCCTGGCTCAGCAGGCGGGGCAGGTTGGCCACGCACAGCACGGCCTCCGTGGGCTGCAGCTGCACCCGCAGCGGGCGCTGCCGCAGCGAGCGGCCGTGGAAGCGCCCGACCGCCGCCGCCGCCTGCTCGGCCGTCAGCAGCGTGACGAAGGCTGGGGGAGAGAGAGAACGGGGATGGGGGGAAATGGGGCTGGGGATGGGGCTGGGAATGGGGCAGGAATGGGGCTGGGAACGGGGGGAAATGGGGCTGGGGATGGGGCTGGGAATGGGGCAGGAATGGGGCTGGGAACGGGGGGAAATGGGGCTGGGAATGGGGCAGGAATGGGGCAGGAATGGGGCAGGAATGGGGCAGGAATGGGGAGAGAAATAGGGAGAGAAAGGGGGCTGGGAACGGGGCAGGAATGGGGCTGGGAACGGGGGGAAATGGGGCTGGGAATGAGGCAGGAATGGGGGAGAAATAGGGAGAGAAAGGGGGCTGGGAATGGGGCAGGAATGGGGCTGGGAATGGGGCACGAATGGGGCAGGAATGGGGCAGGAATAGGGAGAGAAAGGGGGCTGGGAATGGGGCAGGAATGGGGCTGGGAACGGGGGGAAATGGGGCTGGGAATGGGGCAGGAATGGGGCTGGGGATGGGGGGAAATGGGGCTGGGAATGGGGCAGGAATGGGGCAGGAATGGGGCAGGAATGGGGAGAGAAATAGGGAGAGAAAGGGGGCTGGGAATGGGGCAGGAATGGGGCTGGGAACGGGGGGAAATGGGGCTGGGAATGAGGCAGGAATGGGGGAGAAATAGGGAGAGAAAGGGGGCTGGGAATGGGGCAGGAATGGAGCTGGGGATGGGGCTGGGGGGAAATGGGGCTGGGGATGGGGAAGGAATGGGGGAGAAATAGGGAGAGAAAGTGGGCTGGGAATGGGGCAGGAATGGGGCTGGGAACGGGGGGAAATGGGGCTGGGAATGGGGCAGGAATGGGGCAGGAATGGGGGAGAAATAGGGAGAGAAAGGGGGCTGGAATGGGGCAGGAATGGGGCTGGGGATAGGGGAGAGAGAGAAAGGGGCTGGGAATGGGGGGGAAATAGGGAAAGAAAGGGGCTGGGAATGGGGCAGGAATGGAGCTGGGGATGGGGCTGGGGGGAAATGGGGCTGGGGATGGGGGGAAATGGGGCTGGGCATGGGGCTGGGAATGGGGGAGAAATGGGGCTGGAGATGGGGGAGAAATGGGGCTGGCAATGAGACTGGAAATGGGACAGGAATGGGGCTGGGAATGGGACAGGAATGAGGCTGGGAATGGGGAGGATTTGTGGAAAAATGGTGTTTGGGAACGGGGAGGGTTAATGGAGAAATGGGGTTTGGGAGTGGGGAGGATTCCTCCAAAAAGTGGGCTTGGAAAAAGGGGAGGATCAGTAAAAGACAGCTTTGGAAATGGGAAGGATCCCTGGAGAAATGGGGTTTGGGAAAGGGAAGAACTGCTGGAAAAAAGGGGGCTTGGAATGGCAGAGCATCCCAGGCTGTTCCCTTCTCCCTGAATTCCCAGGATCCGGGCTGCTCCTCACCCGTGCCCTTGTACTTGTCCACGAAGCAATACTTGAGCTCGTAGTCCTTCAGCAGCTCGTGGATATCCTGCAAAAAAACCGGGATTTTCCGTGGAAATGGGGGAAAAGAGAGTGGGGCTCACAGGGCAGGAAAGACCCTTCCTTTTTCCAAACTCCATTTTCCTAGGAATCTTCCCTTTTTCCAGTGATTCCCCCCCTTTTCCAATCCCCGTTTTCGTAGGAATTTTCCCTTTTTCCAAACCCCCTTTTTCCCAGTGACCCTCCTCTTTCCCACCCCCCCTTTTTGAGGAATCCCGGCCCTCCCGAATTCCCGGGAATTCCCGCGGGCCGCCTCAGGATCCTCGCGGTGTCCCCAGTTTGACATTCCAGGCTTCCTCCCAGGGTTTATTCCCTCGGGCAGCCCGGGAAGCTCCGGTTCCTCCTCCCGGACCGGCTCCTCCGGCTCCAGCCTTTGCCCTTCCCCAATTAATTCCCAACCTTCGGCCTCGGGGCGATGATTTCACCCCGGGACCGGGACCGGCAAGGGAAAAACGCACCCGGGAGGGCTGCGGGAATTCCAGGAGGGAATTCCAGGCGGATCTTTGGGGGACTGCGGGTTTTGGGGAAAAAAGGGGGATTTGGAGGCAGAGCAGGGAGAGGTTCGGAAAGAAGGAGAGATCCGGGATGGATCTGGGGCTCCGGCCCCGCTTCCCCGCTCAGTGCCCGCATTCCCATTCCCGTTCCTCTTCCCGCTTTCCCCTCCTTCCCCTCACCGCCGTTCTCCATCCCGTTCCCCCCTTACCTGGTTGGTCACATCCGCCGGTAAGCCGCGGATCAGCACCTTCCGCCGGTTGCGGAACTGCCGCTCGCTGTGCTCCAGGCGGCTCCGTACCTCGGCCGGGTCCAGCGGCGGCAGCTCTTCCTCGGGGGCCAGGCCGGGCCCCGCCGGTGGCTCCTCTCCGGGCCCGGGCCCGGGCCCGGCCCCGCTCACCGACAGCGCCGCCGCCATCTTGGCCCCACCGCCGCCCGCCACGCAAACAACGCGCCTTCTCATTGGAGAAGGGACCGGCCCCGAGTATCCGAGGCGGGGATTGGGCGACGCGGAAAAACACTGCGGATGAGCCGGCGACTACTACTGGACGGGAGGGAGGGCTCGTTGTGTCCGCGGCTAGGATTGGGCGGCAGCGGGCGAGCCCCAAGATAGCTGATTCCTATTGGTTGGTTCCGTTGGACCGTTGAATACACCAAAACATCCCAAATAGAGACCGCAAAAAACCCAAATAGACCCCAAAATAACCCAAATAAATACCCAAGAATAACCCAAACAGAGACCCCAAAAACCCCAAACAGAGACCCCAAACACGGAGCATTTCCACCCTTTATTCAGGGACCCTCTGGATCCCCCAAAATCCCGGGGGTTCCCCCAAACCCCAACCCCCCGCCCCAAATTCCAGGGGATTTCCCCCAAATCCCCCCCAGCTCCTGGGGAGGAGGGCACAGCAGGCAATAAATAAGGGAATTTTTGGGAATTCCCCAAAATCCCGATAAAGTGCCAGGTTTGGTTTGGTTTGGTTTGGTTTGTTTTTTTTTTGTGGAATTCCCGTTTTTGGGTTTTTTTTTGGGAAAAGGCCCCAAATCCTGGAGGGCAGGAAGGAGATCCAGCCCCTCCCACCCCCCAAAAACGACCCCAGCCCCAAACTGGGGGAGAGGACGGGGCTGGGAATAAGGCAACAATTCCAGAAATGCACCAAAATCCACAAATGCCCCCTTCCCACCCCAAAACCTCGGGCCCAGAGCTCGTTCACAGTGTTCGGTGGCAGGGGGGGCACAATCAGGAATTCTGGGGGGGCTGGTCTGGCATTGGGGGTCCCCCCTCTTCCCATGGAACTCTGGGGGGTTTTTCCTTCCATTTCATGGATTTTTTTGGGTTCCCCCCCCCCCCCATTCCACGGATTTTTTTTTTTTATTCTTTACCCCTTCCATGAATTTTTGGGGTTTTTTTTCTCCCCCTTCCATGATTTTTTTGGGGTTTCCCCCCCACACTGCCCCATTCCATGGGATTTTTTGGGGTTTTTCTCCCATTCAATGGGATTTTCCCCCCATTCCATGGGATTGTTTGGTGTTTTTTCCCCCCTATTCCATGGGATTTTGGGGGGTTTTCTCCCCACTCCATGGGATTTTTTTGGTTTTTTTCCTTTCCCCTATTCCATGGGAATTTTGGGGATTTTCCCCTCCATTTCATGGATTTTTTAGGATTTCCCCCCTATCCCATGGGATTTTTTGGATTCCCCCCCATCCCCTGGGGTTTTTTGGGGTGTTTCCCCCCCCCAGCTGCATGGATTTTTGAGGGGTTTTCCCCCCTCCATTCTAGGGGATTTTTCCCCCCCATTCTATGGGACTTTCTGGGGTGTTTCCCCCCCATCCCATGGGATTTTTTTGGGTTTTGCCCCCTGATCCCATGGGATTTTTTGGGGACTTTTCCCCCCCATTCTATGGGATTTTCTGGGGTGTTTCCCCCCCATCCCATGGGATTTTTTTGGGTGTTTCCCCCCCATCCCATGGGATTTTTTTGGGTTTTGCCCTCTGATCCCATGGGATTTTTTGGGGATTTTTCCCCCCCATTCTATGGGATTTTCTGGGGTGTTTCCCCCCCATCCCATGGGATTTTTTTGGGTTTTGCCCTCTGATCCCATGGGATTTTTTGGGGATTTTCCCCCCCCATTCTATGGGATTTTCTGGGGTGTTTCCCCCCCATCCCAAGGGATTTTTTTGGGTTTTGCCCCCTGATCCCATGGGATTTTTTGGGGATTTTTTCCCCCTATTCTATGGGACTTTCTGGGGTGTTTCCCCCCCATCCCATGGGATTTTTTTGGGTTTAGCCCCCCGATCCCATGGGGTTTTGGGGTCCCCCCTCAGCAGAGGTTGAAGACAGAGGGGGCCTGAGCCCGGTACTTCTCCTGGAAGCTCCTGAGGACGGGCACGAGGTTGGGGAAGGCCGGGCGGAACGAGGCCTCGGCCTCCCAGCAGTTCTTCATCAGCCGGTAAACCTGGGGGAAAAACGGGGAAAACGGGAAATCCCGGGACATCCTGCCCCAAAATCCCGGGAAAACGGGAAATCCCTGGGGAATCCTGCCCCAAAATCCCGGGAAAACGGGAAATCCCGGGACATCCTGCCCCAAAATCCTGGGAAAACGGGAAATTCCGGGACATCCTGCCCCAAAATCCTGAGAAAACGGGAAATCCCGGGACATCCTGCCCCAAAATCCCCGGAAAACAGGAAATCCCTGGGGAATCCTGCCCCAGAATCCTGGCAAAACGGGAAATCCCTGGGGAATCCTGCCCCAAAATCCCGGGAAAACGGGAAATCCCGGGACATCCTGCCCCAGAATCCCGGGAAAACGGGAAATCCCGGGACATCCTGCCCCAAAGTCCTGGGAAAACGGGAAATCCCTGGGGAATCCCAGGAAATCCTCCCCCAAAATCCTGGGAAAACCTCCCTGAAATCCTGGGAAAACCTCCCCTGAAATCCTGAGAAAACCTCCCTGGGAATCCCAGGAAAACCTCGCTCCTCTTCCTCCAGGAATGTGAAACATTCCCCTTTCCTCTCCTCCCTTCCCACTTTGCTCCTCCTCTTTCCCATTTTTTTCCTCCTTCTCTACACATTTCCCCCTTTCCTTCCCCATTTTCCCTCCTTTCCTCCCACTTTTTCCCTTCCTCCTTTTTTCCTTTCTCTTCCCCACTCTTCCTCCTTCCCTTCCCATTCCCTTTTTTCCCTTCCCATTTTCCCTTTTCCCTTCACCGTTTTCCCCTTTTCCTCCTTCTCTCCCCCCCCCATTTTCCCCATTTTCTCCCCCCATCTCTCCTCCCTCTCTCCCTTTTCCTCCCCTCCCCATTTTTCCCCATTTTCTCCCCCCTTTTCCCCGTTTCCCACCTCGCAGGGACAATCCCTGGGCATGGGGAGCCTCTTCCCCCTCTCCAGGAGCTCAATCAGCCTCAGCACCGTCATCTGCCCCTGCGTGGCCCCGATCATCTCCAGGAATTTCTGTGAGGGGAGGAAAAAAACCCCAAAAACATGGGGGAAAACCCCCGATTTCAACCCAGAACCTCTGGGATTCCCACGGGACTCACGGCCGGGGGGCTGCTCCCGGGGTCACAGCGCGTCAGGAGCTCGTAGAGGGTCACCCCAAAAGACCAAACATCCGAGGCATAGTAGAATTTACACTCCTTGAGGCACTCCGGGGCGTACCTGGAATCACCTGGGGTCACAGCTCTGGGGTTTGGGATCCAGCAGCGCTGCCAGGAGGCTCCCAAACCCCGGGGCCCCTCACCAGAACACGGGGCTGTCGCCGTCCTCCCGCACACGGTAGTACTCGTGGCCCTCGGGGACGGCCTTGGCCAGCCCAAAATCCCCGATTTTCACCACGTGCTCGTTCTCCAGCAGCACGTTCCTGGCGGCCAGGTCCCGGTGGATGTAGTGCAGGGAGTGCAGGTAGGCCATGCCCTGGAAAAACGGGGGGAGAAAAAGAAATTATGGCTGGATTTGGGAAGGTTGGAAGAGGTTTTGGGGGGTTTTGAGGTGTTTCTGGGGGAGTTGTGAGGTATTTTGGGGGGTTCATGCCCTTTTTTTTGGGAATCGGCCCCATTTTTGGGAATTAAGCCCCATTTTAGGGTTGGCACCCCTGTGTTTCCCCATTTTGAGGAGAATTCAATCCCATTTTTTGGAGTTCAGCCTCACTTTGAACTGTCAGCCCCATTTCTGAGGGGTTCATCTCCATTTTTTGGGGATCAGCCCCATTTTTGGGAATTCAGCCCCATTTCCAAAGGGTCCACTCCCATATTTTGGGGAATTCAGCCACATTTTGGGAACTCAGCCCCATTTCCCAAGGGTCCCACCCCATATTTTTGTCAATTCAGCCGCATTTTGGGGCCATAACCCCCATTTTTGAGTCGCCCAACCCCATTTCTTTGGGAATCATCCTGAATTTTTGGGATCCAGCCCCATTCTGGGCTCACCTCGCAGATCTGCTGGGCGAAGAGCAGGAGGTGGGACAGGCTCAGGGGGTGTTTGGGCAGGAATTCCCGGAGGCTTCCCAGCGGGACGTACTCCATGATCAGCTGCACCACTTTATCCCCTGTAACAGACACATGGCAATGTGGGGACCACCCGACCGCCCCCAAATTCCTGCCAGGACAGCCACTCCCAGCCAAAAAAACATGGGAATTGGGGTTTTTTAAGCTCTCCGTGGCTGAACCACTGGAAAATCCCGGGAGGTTTCTCCCTCACCCTGCTCGCTGCAGCAGCCCTTGTACTTGACGATGTTCTCGTGGTACAGGGTCTTCAGGATCTGGATCTCCCTCTTCCAGGAGCTCAGGAGCTGGGGGCTGCTCCCAGATTTCAGGGATTTCACTGCCACCATCTCCCCGGTGCCGTCGTTGGTGGGGTCATAGCAGCACAGGCTCACCTTCCCAAAGTGGCCCTGGAGAAGGATAAATTTTTGGAATTTGGGTGGTGAAAGGAGGTTTTTGGGCTTCCCCGTGCTGGGAGGATGCAGAGGGCATCAACAAAGTTCAGAAATGGAGAGAAAAATCAGCAGGGAAAACAGGTTAAAATTTGAAAATAAGGATTAAAACGTGGAATTTTGGGTCCAGCCAGGGAAATACGCAGGGAAAACAGTGGAATTTCGGATCCAGACAGGGAAAGGAGCCTGCCCAGCTTCCCCAGAACTCCAGACCTCAGGACGCCACTGACCTCCCCCAGTTCCCGGATTTTCTTCAGGTACCGCTTCTGGAAGACGGTGGGATCCGACACCGGGAAGTCGGGATTCACCGACGTGACGTCCACGAGGTCTGCGAGGGACCTTGGGTTTTCCTTTTTTCCCTTTCCCCCACAGAATCCCGGGATTTTCCTTTTCCCGCCCCTCACGGAGCGGCGGCAGCCGGGCCGGCTCCCTCACGCCCCTTTTCCCCACAGAATCCTGGGATTTCCCAATTCCCCGATCCAGGACCCTCATCCCCGTTTCCCCGGGATTTCCCCCACAAAACCCCGGGGTTTTTCCCCATTCCACCGGGATTTTTCTCCCTTTCCCCAGGATTTCTCCCCGTTCCCCCGGGATTTCCCCGTTCCCGCCCTTACGGAGCGGCTGCAGCCGGGTCGGCTCCCTCACGCCTCCTTTCCCCACAGAATCCCGAAATTTTCCCTTTTTCCCGCCCCTCACGGTGCACCGGCAGCCGGGTGAGATCCCTGACGCCCCTTTTCCCCACAGAATCCCCGGGATTTTCCCCATTCCTCCGTGATTTTTCTCCATTTCCCCAGGATTTCTCCCCGTTCCCCCGGGATTTCCCCGTTCCCGCCCTCACGGAGCGGCTGGAGTCGGGTCAGCTCCCTCACGTCCCTTTTCCCCACAGAATCCTGGGATTTCCCCCATTCCCCGATCCAGGACCTTCATCCCCGTTTTCCCCGGGATTTTTCCCCACTCCTCCCGGGATTTTTCTCCATTAACCCAGGATTTTAGCCCGTTCCCGCCCCTCACGGAGCGGCGGCGGCAGCCCGCTCAGCTCCCTCATGGCCCTTTCCCGGATCCAGGACCCTCATCCCCGTTTCCCCAGGATTTTTCCGCATTTCCCCCTTTTTCCCGCCCCTCACGGTGCGGCTGCAGCCGGGTCAGCTCCCTCAGCACGGTGCGGAAGGACGGCCGCTCCACCGGGGTGTAGTTGAGGCACCGGGAGATCAGCGAGGCCAATTCCCGGCACGAAGGCTCCGGCAGCCGGTGCCTCTTCTCGTAGAAACGCTCCTTCTGTGGGGAAAACACGGGAAAAACTCCAGACCCGATCCCCAAATGCAGCCCAAACCAGGCAAAACAGCGGGAATCACCTCGGAGGGAGTGCGCTCCTTCAGCGGGACGTCGGCGTCGAAGCAGATTTCCAGGAGCGTTGTCCCAAAACTCCACTTGTCCGAGGCCGTGCTGAGGTTCCCCACATCCCGGATGCATTCCGGGGCGATCCAGGGAATCCTGTCCACGCGCTCTGAGGGACACATCCCACCAGGAAAGTATGAAATGTGTGTTTTAATTATTTACTGGGGGCGACGGTGTGTTTGGGGTGTTGATCTGTTACGTGTAAAACGTCAAAGGTGAAGGGTTAAAATTGTTAAGTATGGGACATTAAAGGTATAATATATGGGATATTAAGTAGAAAAATATGGGATATTAAAGGCATAAAATATGATATGTTAAAGGTATAAAATTTGGGATTTTAAAGAGATAAAATATGAGATTTACAGGGCAAGAGCCCGTGGTAAAAGCATCCCTAGCACTGGAATGGGGTGTGATCATCCCTGACAGCAGCTTGGGGACCAAACCAGGTGGAATTCCCGTATTAAAATGCCAAACATTGAGAAAATTTGGGTTGGAAAAGTTGGAAATACTCTGTGAAAAATGTTCTGGCCACAACCTGTGGGAATTGTTAGGGGAAGAGGGGAAAAATAACCTGGATCTTGCCCCAGAAAATCCCATACCTTCCCGGGAGAGCACGGTGAAGCTGACCCCGGGGTCGCTGAGCTTCACGAAAGGCACGGATCCATCCTCCAGCCCCTTCCTGGCCAGCAGGATGTTCTTGGCACACACATTCCCGTGCACCAGGTTCTTGTCCTCCTGGGAAAAGCAAAGGGAAAGGGAAAAATTATTGGGAAATAATTTTTTTTTTAAAAGCAATTATTTTTTATTTATTGTAAATATTTTACCGTTTCTTTTTATTCCTTTTCTATTCCATTTACTTTTATTTACTTTTTAAATTATTATTTTAATAATAAATTATTTCCCAATAATAAATTTTCCCCAGTAAAAAAATTCCTGTGATAATTTTCCCAATAATAACGTTCCAGTATTCATTTTTCCCATAGCAAATTCCAACAGATCCTCAATAATAAGTGAATTCTGGTAAACAATCCCAGAAAAAATAAATATTGGGAAAAATCCCAGCAATGCCACAGGGCAAGGTGAAGCCTCTGGAAAATAAAACGCAAAACTGGTACTCCTGGCTGGAATTTCACCTCCCTGTCTTGGGATTTTGCTCCAAGATCAATCCAAAATGGGGAATAAAATGATAAAGGGGATTTTCCAACCCCCTGCTCAGAATCCCATCCTTATCCCTTGCTTTTCCCAGCTCCAAAATGAATCCAGGGAGGACTGAAATTCCCAGAGCAGGGGAGAGGGAGCAAGGACAGGCTGCAGGAAGGGTGGAATGACCCTAAAAATGTGATTATCCCTTGGGAAAAGGGAGGAAAGGGAGGGTTAGGGTCAGGGTCAGGGTTAGTGGATTCCCAGCTGGAGTTACCAGGTAGCTCAAGGCACTCCCCAGCTGTTTGGCCACGGTGATTTTCCACCCCACGGAGATCCGGCCCTTCTCCTTGCGCAGCAGCACATCCAGGGGCCCGTGCTCCACAAACTCCTCCACCATGATGTCTGCAGGGAAAACGGGGATGATCCCACGGGATTGGGGCCGGGAACGGGGCGGGGGGTGCTGCTGGACTCACTCTCGGAGCCGCGCACGCAGACGCCGTGCACGAAGGCCAGGTGCACGTGGGACACCTGGGACATCAGGCTGGCGCTCTCGAAGAATGCCTGCAGGGACAGCGGGGATGGCAGCGGCGTCCCGGGGTTCCCGAGGGGCCAGGAGCTCCCGGGAGCCCCATCCCAGCCCTCTGGGAGCCCCATCCCAGCCCCTTGGGAGCCAAATTCCAGAACCAAAAGCCAGGAGGAATTCCAGCCCTCATGGACCCACACTCCAGCACCTGCAGCCAGTCCTTGGATACATATTACAGTCCTTGGATCCATATTCCAAGCCTTGAATATCCACTTTCCAGCCCCTGGAGCCAAATTCCAACCCTCTGGGCCATGTTCCAGCCCTTTTGGGGTCACATCCCACCCCCTGGATCCCTCCGCAACACCTGGATCCCTCTCCTACCCCCCGGATCCCTCTCCCACCTCCCGGATCCGTGTCTCCTGCCCCGATCCCAGCTCTCCCAGCCCGGGAAGGGCTCACCAGGGCGATGTCCCTGTGGCTGGGGTCCAGAACTTTGAGCACCACGTGCATCTCGCGCCCATTGTTGTTCTGCTCCGTGGAGAAATACTCGGCCTCGTCGTCGTTCCCGGAGTTCCCGCAGACGCTCAGGACCCCGTCGTAGATGTTGGTCCGGGTGCCCTGGCCCAGGTGGGCTCGCTGGGAAAACGGGGAAAAGCAAGAGCTGGTGGACCCTGGGAAGGTGGGAATCCCCACCTGGATCCCTCCCCGAATTCCCCCGCCTCCCAATGTGGGAGAAAGCCGCTTTCACGGGGACATTTCCCTCCCTTTTCCTTGGAAAGGGAAGGGATGAAACAGCAAATTCATCCTGCTGGTTGCCCCGGGGGTGTGGGAGGATCCTGGGATCTGGAGGGAATCCCTGGAAGGCAGAGAATCCCAGGAAAACAGAGAGGATTCATCCACTATGTATCCCAGGAAGGCAGAGCAGTTTCCTCGATCCCCAAAAATCCCAGGAAAGCAGAGTGGATCCCTCCACTTCCCCCAGTGAATCCCAGGAATCTGAGCAGTGAAAATCCCTGGAAAGCAGCACCTGGGTGATCTCGTTCTTGCGGATCTGGTGGAAGCTGAGCTGGGTGAGGTTCAGGATCTGCTTCCCGTTGTCCTTCGCCTTCCGTGTGATCAGCAGGTCTGAGATCTCTGGGACAGGAGGGAAGGGGGTTCTGTGAGCTCCCGCATCCGCCCGTTCCCAGTCCCTGGAATGATCCCTGCCCCTACCTCCCGGCTTGGGTGGGCAGCACCTCTTCACCGTGAAGTTCTCCTCGCCGGATCTGAGGGTGCAGCCCTTGAGCACGTCCAGGAGCTCCCGCAGGGAGGGGAACTCCCGGTCCCAGCCCTCCAGCACGAAGGAGTCTCCCTTCTTCTGGATCCGGAACTGCCGGTACTTGAAGGCTCCCGGCGTCCCAGGAGCCTGGCAAAGCCGGGAGAGGCAGGAGCTGAAGCCACGAGGCTCCCGGCTCATTCCAGAGCTCGCAATTCCCGGGAATCCCGCGCTGGGAACCGCGTCCCTACCTGCTGGTGGCTCCTCTTCAGCACGGACAGGATCATGCGGTTGAAATCCAGGACGCTCCAGCGGAGGATGTAGAGCCCTTCCTCTGGCTCCTCCCGGCGGAGCTTGGCAAAAACAAACTCCTCCCTGGAAAAGGGAGGGGAGGGATGGATGGGGATGAGCCCAGAGGGCAGGAAATGTATTGGGATGAGCCCCTGAGGGCAGGGAAAGGATTGAGATGAACCTAAAGGACAAGGGATGGATTGGGGTGAACGCTGAGGAAATGGAATGGATTGGGATGAGCCCTGGGAAAAGGGAATGGATTAGGATGAGCCCTGAGGAAAAGAAATTAATTAGGATGAGCCCTGAGGACAAGGAACAGCTCTGGATAATCCCTTGAGGACAAGGAATGTCTCAGGATGAACCCAAAAGACGTGGAATAGACTGGGATGAACCCAAAGGACGTGGAATGGAATGGGATGAACCCAAAGCAGATGAAACAGCCAGGGACCACCCCAAGGACATGGAGCAGCTCCAGGATGAGCCCTGGGATGCAGGAGATCCGCAGGGAAGCCGCACTCACTGCATGGGCCCGTGGATGCCGTTGTGGATGCTCAGGAGCAGCCGCGGCGGGGCCACGTCGTGGCACAGGTAATGGCTGGAATCGGCAGTCAGCCGGAAATATCCATCCACCAGGGACACCAGAGCCAGGGCACTGCTGGGGCAGGGCAGCAGCACCTCCTGGGGAGGGACAGAGCATCGGGGTGAGCGGGAAACCTGCAGGAAACCTGCGGGAAACCCTAAAAAATCCCAGGGAAAACCCTAAAGAAACCCATGGGAAACCCTAAAAAACCCATGGGAAACCCTAAAAAATCCCAGGGAAAACCCTAAAGAAACCCATGGGAAACCCTAAAGTTCCCATGGAAAACGTGCAGGAAACCTGTGGGAAACTGTAAAAATACCCTTGGGAAACCTGCAGGAAACTCACGGGAAACCCTAAAAATCCCCCATAAAACCCAGTTAAAACCCCTTGTTCTTCCCAGGGCTGCCTCCTCCTGCCCTGGGCGGAGCAATCCCAGGATCCCAGCGCTGGGATCCCCCACCCACCAGGCACTTGTTGTCCTGCCGGTGGATGCTGATCCTGGAGTCCTTGACCACCACGTGGGTGATTTCCCGAAAATCGCAGAAATGGCACCAGGGGGGCTCGCTCCGCTCCACCGGCGGCGCCTCCGGCTCCTTGTTCCTGCTTTTCCTCCCAAAATATCCACGCTGGGAGAAGCTTTCCATGCTCTGTGGGGGGGCAGAGAGGAGAATTCCAGGCTTTTCCTGCTGCTGGGAAGGGTTGGGGGGAAACTGGGATAAGCTGGAGGCCGAGGAAAAGCCTGGATGCACAAATGAAGGAGATGGTGTGGGATGCATTTGGGTGGGAAACTGGGAAAACTGGGAAAAGAACAGAGAACAGCACCCCAGGCAAAACCTAGGACCACAAACCATGGAAAAAGATGGGATTTGGAGCAGGAACGGCTCATCCCAAACCCACCACAAACCAAGGAAAAATACAGGATTTGAGGTGGGAATGGCTCATCCCAAACCCACCACGAACCGAGGATTTGGGGCAGGAATGGCTCATGCTAAAGCCACCCCATCCCAAACCCACCACAAACCAAGGACAAACATAGGATTTGGGGCAGGAACGGCTCATCCCAAACCCACCACAAACCAAGGACAAACACAGGATTTGAGGTGGGAATGGCTCCTCCCAAACCCACCACAAACCAAGGACAAACACAGGATTTGGGGCAGGAACGGCTCATCCCAAACCCACCACAAACCAAGGACAAACACAGGATTTGAGGTGGGAATGGCTCCTCCCAAACCCACCACAAACCAAGGACAAACACAGGATTTGGGGCAGGAACGGCTCATCCCAAACCCACCACAAACCAAGGACAAACACAGGATTTGAGGTGGGAATGGCTCCTCCCAAACCCACCACAAACCAAGGACAAACACAGGATTTGGGGCAGGAACGGCTCATCCCAAAGCCACTCCATCCCAACCCACCTCTGCGGGCACCGGCCGCCACTGGATGCCGCCGGTGCCGGTGACCAGCACGTGGTGAGTGACCGGACAGTCCCGGGGGCCCAGCGGCTGCTCGGGCTCCGCGTGGCCCCCATTGGCACAGGGTGGCCCCTTCTCGCCCTCGGCCGCCGTTTCCAGGGACAGCACCGGGAAGAGCTCGCTCCCGAAGCGGGGGGCCAGCTGCTCCAGGGTGGCCAGGTACTTGTACATCACGTCCTGCTCCGTCAGGCTGCCCGCGGCCACCGTGTGCCGCTGGAAGCGCCGCAGGAAGCGGCGGAAGACGTTCTTCATCCGGAACCGGGTCAGGAAGTTGTTCTGCTGGATCTGGCGGCGGAAGGAGCGCGGGATGCAGTCCTTGAAGCTGCAGAAAAAAACGGGGGAATTGTCGGGAGGGGGTGCAGGAAGAGCTTGGGATGCAATGGAGAAACCGCAGAAAACGAGGGGGAAAAAAACAGTGAAAAAGGAGGAAAAACGCCCTTGGAAAAGCAGGAATTTCACCTGTACTTCCTGGCCACTTCCTCCAGGGAAATGCCCTTTTTGATGGCGATGTGGGAGAGGTGCAGCACGGCCATCCCCAAGCTCTCATTCTTGAACTTCTGCATTTCCGTCTCGCTCTGGAAATCCTTCAGGGAGGCGACATCGTTGATGAACTCGAATTTTCCCTGTTAAATGTGAAATAATTGGGACTAAAACTCTGCCCTGAGATGATTTCCGGAAAGATTTTCTTCATGTTTTTCTATTTAAAAGGTGGGACCATGAGTAAAAATCCCTTAAGAGGGAAAATTATCCCATGGAATTACAGAATCCCCTCCAGCTCCAATCCCAGCAGGATAAAACCTTTCCACAGGGAAAACTCAGCAGGGTTTTTATCTTTAAATAAACCCCCAGGGATGGAAAAACGGATCCTGAGCCAAATTCATCTGGATCGAGGAGAATGATCCCATTTTTCCCCCGAATCCTGCCCTGTTACCTGCTCAAACAGGTACTCGAAGGAGGATCTGTCCAGTAAAGCTCCTCCGGGAGGTTTTTCCTCGGGAGAATCCCCAGCGCGCGGCACGTTGCGGAAAACTGCCGGCTCCTTGTCATTCATCCCATGCCAGTTCCGGAAATAAAACCTGGAATGGGGAGAGGACAGCAGGAGAGGAGCTGGTCCTGTGCTGGGAGTCACATTCTGGGCTCAAATCAGGGGATTTGGGGTTTTTTTAAGGAATAAAACTTCTTGGAACCACGGGAGAAACACCCATGTGCCTAAAGAAATTGGGATTTGAGCACAGGGAATGAATCCGAGCTGGGAGTGAAGGGCAGCAGCCTCCTCCTGCCTCCAGAATGGGATCATTTGAAGCTTCCCCCGTCTTTTATAACCATGGACCCCCTGTTGATCCCATGAACCTCTGTGAGGGACGCTGGAGAGGAAGGCGGAGGGATTTTGGGAAGAAAGAAGCGGATTTTTCTACACTGATGGAGAGGCCAAATCCAACGTTTCCTTCCTTCAACTGGGACCAGTTTTTCCAAGGAAATCCGGGACGGGAGAGGCCTCACCTCATCCTGAAGATCAGGTTGATGCTGGTGTCCTTCCCGATGTGGAACTGGTGGTTGGGAGGGAGCCAGATCCGGCTCTGGGGGTCGTAGAGGGCGAAGAGGCTGTAGCAGAGCGGGGTAATTCCTGCCAGGAATGGGAAAAGCCAGCTGGGACCAGGGGCTTGCTCCCAAAAAAACCTGAAATTCCAGGGTGTCTGTTCCCAAGGAACCGAAACTCAGCTGGTTTTATGCCCAACAAACCCAGACTCGGTTTTATTCCCAATAAACCTGAACTCAACACGTTTCATTCCCCCCCAAAAAATACCCCAAAAAATTCATTGGGTTTTATTCCCAAAAAACTAGAAAACATGGATTTTCTCAGCTTTGGGAAGGAATCCAGTTGGGATTTGGTGTTTTCTCTGGGAATGTCTGGTGTTTTCCCTGGTATTTTCCCTGGAAATTCCTGGTGTGTTCCTTGGGAATTCCTGATATTTTCCCTGGTGTGGTCCCTGGGTAGTCCTGCTGTTTCCCCTGGATATTCCCGCTGCTTTCCCTGGGAATTCCTCATCCTCAGGTGTCACAGAGCAGGACCTGCCCTTCCCCACCCTCCCTGTCCCTGTCCCTGTCCCTGCCGGGCTCACCGAGGCTGCGGGCCAGGTCGATGCAGATCTCCTCGGCGCTCAGGGCGCCCCGGCCGTACACGCGGCAGCGCTCGCGCTCCTCGTCCCCGCTCCAGTGCAGCAGCACCTTCAGCCCCGCGCCCGCCGGGAACCCGCAGCCCTCGGGCTCGGCCGCGGCCCCGCGCTGGCACAGGGACATGGCGCCGCAGTTCTGGGGGAAAAACACGGGATTGGGGTCCGAAAACGGCATCCCCAAAAACGGCATCCCCAAAAACGGCATCCCCAAAAACGGCATCCCCAAAGCTGGGCTGGCACAGGGACATGGCGCCGCAGTTCTGGGGAAAAACATGGGATTGGGGTCCAAAAATGGGATTGGGACCCAAAAACGGCATCCCCAAAAACGGCATCCCCAAAAACACCATCCCCAAAAACGGCATCCCCAAAAACGGCATCCCCAAAAACGGCATTCCCAAAGCTGGGCTGGCACAGGGACATGGCGCTGCAGCTCTGGGGGAGAAACACGGGATTGGGGCCCAAAAACGGGATTGGGGCCCAAAAACGGGATTGGGACCCAAAAATGGCATCCCCAAAAATGGCATTCCCAAAGCTGGGCTGGCACAGGGACATGGCGCCGCAGCTCTGGGGGAAAACACGGGATTGGGGTCCAAAAACGGCATCCCCAAAAACGGCATCCCCAAAGCTGGGCTGGCACAGGGACATGGCGCCGCAGTTCTGGGGAAAAACATGGGATTGGGGCCCAAAAATGGGATTGGGACCCAAAAACGGCATCCCCAAAAACGGCATCCCCAAAGCTGGGCTGGCACAGGGACATGGCGCCGCAGCTCTGGGGGAGAAACACGGGATTGGGGCCCAAAAACGGGATTGGGGCCCAAAAACGGCATCCCCAAAAACGGCATCCCCAAAAACGGCATCCCCAAAAACGGCATCCCCAAAAACAGCATCCCCAAAAACGGCATCCCCAAAAACGGCATCCCAAAAACGGCATCCCCAAAGCTGGGCTGGCACAGGGACATGGCGCTGCAGCTCTGGGGGAAAAACATGGGATTGGGGCCCAAAAACGGGATTGGGGCCCAAAAACGGGATTGGGGTCCAAAAACGGCATCCCCAAAAACGGCATTCCCAAAGCTGGGCTGGCACAGGGACATGGCGCCACAGCTCTGGGGGGAAAAACATGGGATTGGGGCCCAAAAATGGGATTGGGACCCAAAAACAGCATTGCCAACGGGACTGGGACCCAAAAACGGCATTCCCAACAGAATTGGGACCCAAAACCAGCATTGCCAACGGGACTGGGGCACAAAAACGGGACTGAGACCCAAAAACGGGACTGGGACCCAAAACGGGATTGGGACCCAAAAATGGGATTCCCAAAGCTGCGCTGTGCCAGGGACATGGTGGCAGCTGCAGGGGGAAAAATGGGATTTGGGCCCATTTTGGGGTGGATTGGGGGATTTTTCAGGAGGGATTCTGGACCTGTTTAAGGGGGGAATTTTGACCCCCTTCAGAATGGGTTTTGCACCTGTTTCAGGGTGGATTCTCACCCTTTTTGGGATGGATTGGATTTGTTTCAGGATGGATTTCGATCCATTTCAGGGTGCATTTTTGACCCATTTGGGGGTGAAGTTTTCACCCATTTCAGGGTGGATTTTGACCTATTTTCGGCTGGATTTTTGACCCACTTCAAGAGGAAACTTTGACCCATTTCAGGGTAGATTTTGACCCACTTCAAGATTAAATTTTGACCCGTTTTGGGGAGGATTTGTGACCCATTTCAGTCTCTCAGAGGACACTTACTCCCCCCCCACCGTCCCGGTTGGTACCGGCCCCCGACCCCTCACGAGGCTGGTTCCGGGCCCACCCCCGGTTGGTACCGCCCCTCCCGGTTGTCACCGACCCTTTCCCCATCCCGGTTGTCACCACCCCCGTTACCCCCCCGGCTGACGCCGGTCCGTACGGTGGTACCGGTTCCCCCCTTCCCCCCCCCCCGGTCCCCCCCGTTGGTACCGGCCCGGCCCGGCCGCCGCTCCGGCTCCCTCCGCCCCGCAGCGCCGCCGCCTCCCATTGGCCGCGAGAGACGCGCGCTGCCATTGGCCGGCGCCAGGCCCCGCCCACGCAGCTTCGCCCCATGGGTGGGGCCGCGCCTGGGAAAAGGCTCTGATTGGCCGGGAGGCGGGGCTCTAGGAAAAGGGAGGGGCCCAGGATGCGCGGGTGAAGGGGGCGTGGCCAGGCCGATCGAGGGGGCGTGGCCAGGCCGATCGAGGGGGCGGGGCCTGACGGGCACAGCTGGATCTGAAAGGGGGGGAACATCTGGATCCAGAACTGGGGGCCGCACAGCTGGACCAGAACCACAACTAGACCCAAACTGCGAGTGGGACGGATCCGGACTGGGGGCTGCTGGAACGGGCACAGCTGGATCCAAACCTGCGGGCACAGCTGGATCCAAACCTGCGGGCACACTGGATCCAAACCTGCGGGCACAGCTGGATCCAAACCTGCGGGCACAGCTGGATCCAAACCTGCGGGCACACTGTATCCAAACCCACAGCCACAGCTGGATCCAAACCTGCGGGCACAGCTGGATCCAAACCCACGGCCACAGCTGCACTGGGATCCAAACTGGGTGGCCCAAACCCCATCAGGGGAGCCCCCCAAGCCCCCCTGGCAGGATGGGGGGAGGCTGGGGGGGCGGGTCACAGCCCCCTGCCCCTCCCAGGGCGGCTCCAGTTCATCCCTGCTCCCCAAATCCCCCCAAAGGCCCCCAGACCCCCAGGCCACGCTCAGCTTCTCCAATCTCTTTATTCTCCGCTCTGGCACCGCGGCTCCGACCTCCCCTGCACCCCAAACCCACCAGGGAGGGGCCGGGGGGGGCCCAAACCTCCCAAAATCCTTCCCCAAAAGTCTCTACGGCGTGAAAAGCGCGGGGGGGGGGGGGCGTGAGGGAGCGGGGAGGGGGCTGCGGGGGTGGGGGAGTGGGGCACGACCCCTCCCCGCCTGCTTTTGCTGCTTTTCCGACGGGGCGAGTTGGTTTGGGTTTTTTTTTTCGTGTTTTTTTTCTCTTTTTTTGACCTTTTCTGCCTTTTTTCCGGGGGCGTGGCCCCGCTCAGGGCTTGGCCTCCTGCTCGGCGCCGTTCTCCTTCTTGATCTCCTCGTAGAGCGCCGCCTCCCCCGCGCCTCTCTCCGCCCCGTCCCCGCCCTTGGCGTTGGGCACCCAGAGCCCCGAGTCGATGCAGCGCTGCATGTGGTACTTGGCCTCCTGGAAAGGGGCACGGGGGTGTTTGGGGACATCCTCGAGGGGTTTGGGGACATCCTCAAGGGATTTGGGGACAGCCTCAAGGGATTTGGGGACATCCTCAAGGGATTTGGGGACAGCCTGAGGGGTTTGGGGACAGCCCCGAGGAATTTGGGGACAGCCCGAGGGGCTTGGGGACAGCCCAAGGGATTTGGGGACAGCCTGAGGGGTTTGGGGACAGCCCCGAGGAATTTGGGGACAGCCCAAGGGGCTTGGGGACAGCCCAAGGGGCTTGGGGACATCCCCGAGGGATTTGGGGACATCCTCGAGGGGTTTGGGGACATCCTCAAGGGGTTTGGGGACATCCTCAAGGGATTTGGGGACAGCCTGAGGGATTTGGTGACAGCCCGAGGGGCTTGGGGACAGCCCCGAGGGATTTGGTGACAGCCCGAGGGGTTTGGGGACATCCCAGAGGGATCTGGTGACAGCCCGAGGGGTTTGGGGACATCCTCGAGGGGTTTGGGGCTCCCTTGGAGGATTTGGGACCCCTCCCGAGGGATTTTTGGGATAAAAAACTCACAGTTGGGTCCATTTTGCTGATTGTGTCCTGCAGCATCTGAACGTCTTTGACATCGAAGCATTTCTGCAGCTCCTGCCGGGCCCAGGGACTGGTCAGTGGGGCTGGGAGAAACTGGGATGTACTGGGAGCGACTGGGATGTACTGGGAGCGACTGGGATACGCTGGGAGTGACTGGGGTACACTGGGAGTGACTGGGATCATACTGGGAGTGACTGGGTCACACTGGGACCCAAAGATCCCCACAAGGAAACACCCCAAAACCTCAAACCACCCAAAACTGGCGGATTGAGCCTCAAAACCAAACTCGTGCTGGGACTGACTGGGACCAACCCAATCCCACCAAGACCCCCCAAACCTCCAACACCCAAAACCCCCTCAGAGCCGGGAGCCACTTGTGGGAGCCCCAAAATGCCCCAAACTGGGGGTGTAGCCCCAAACTCACGGCGGGTAGGGGGAGCCCCCAAATGCCCCAAACTGGGGGTGTAGCCCCAAACTCACGGCGGGCAGGGGGAGCCCCAAAATGCCCCAAACTGGGGGTGTAGCCCCAAACTCACGGCGGGCAGGGGGAGCCCCAAAATGCCCCAAACTGGGGGTGTAGCCCCAAACTCACGGCGGGCAGGGGGAGCCCCAAAATGCCCCAAACTGGGGGTGTAGCCCCAAACTCACGGCGGGCAGGGACTCGTAGACCTCGACGGGGTCGAGCCCGCCGGGCCCCAGGCGCTTCTGGCGCTCCTCCTCCTCGTACTCGCGCAGCGCCTTCTCCAGCCGCGCCCGCGCCCGGCCCCGCACGCGCTCCTTGAACGCCTCCAGCTCCTCCGTGAAGCCCTCCAGGTACTGCTGGTCTGCCGTCTGGGGGCAAAGGGGGCATGCAGCCCAAAATTCAGCCCAAATTCACCCCAAACCCACCCCAAAATTCAGCCAAAAATCACCCCAAATCCACCCCCAAATTCACCCCAAATCCACCCCAAACCCACCCAAAATCCAGCCAAAAATCACCCCAAATCCACCCCCAAATTCACCCCAAATCCACCCCAAAATTCACCCTAAATTCACCCCAAATCCACCCCAAAATCACCTCAACCACAAAATTCACCCCAAATCCACCCCCAAATTCAACCCAAATCCACCCCCAAAATCACCTCAACCACAAAATTCACCCCAAATCCACCCCCAAATCCACCCCCAAATTCAACCCAAATTCACTACTATTTCACCCCAAATCCACCCGGGTCCATCCCGTCCTGTCCCGCAGTGCTGGGCACGGCCCCAGAGAGTTGGGGTGAAAGGGAAGCGGAACCGGGGTAAAGGAAGGGGAATTGGGGGCTGTGCCTAAAGATGGGCTCTGAACCCCGATCTGCAGCCCCTGAGCCCCCAATTCCCACCCCTGAACCCCCAATTCCACCCCTAAATCCCCAATTCCCACCCCAAACCCCCAATTCCACCCCTGAACCCCCCTTTTCCAACCCATGCCCCTCTCTGCCAGAATCCCCTCCCCTGTCCTCAAAAAAGGGAGAAAATTTGGAGGCTAAACCTGTGGAAATTGGGGTGCACTGGGCCCCAGGGAGCGGTTTTGGGGCGTCCAGGGGGGATTTTTACCTTAATTTTGGTGAAGAACTGCCGGAAGCAAGCCCTGGGATCCACCTTGAGGCTCTTGGCCAGCTCCAGGATGAACTGCATGACGATGGTCTGGTGGGCCACCTGCTCCATCAGCGCATGTTTCTGGGGGAAAACAGGCTCAAAGTCCTCAAAATGCCCCAAATCCCCACTCCATCAAACCCCTTCTGGGCAGGGAAAGAGGGGATTTGGGCCAGGGAATCCCTGCGGGGGCTGGGGGTTGGTGTGTTAAGGGCATGGGATTGGATTTGATGATCTTTAGAAGCTTTTTGATCCCAAATTAACCCCAAATTCCCTGATTTTGATTTTTTTCTGGGCTCCTCATCCCAGGAAAACCCTGGAGCTGCAGGAGAGGGGCCTGGGGGTGAACCTCTCTCCCAAAAAAGGCATGGGTGCCTTTATAGAATGATTTTAAAGATCTTTTCCCCACCTTTCCTGCTTTATAATTCCCAAAGCCTCTCATTTCTCCGGCAGGAAAAACAAGATAAAATCCAGAGAGGTGAGAACCAGGCAGCTGCAGCCTGCAAAAGGGGGGTTTTACCCCAATTTCACCCCGACTCCTCACCTCCTCCACCTCCAGGTCGATGCACCAGATGACCAGGTAGTTGGCTGTCTCCTCGCAGACCAGGTGAGGGTTGTCTGACAGGTACTTCTGGCTGTCATCCCAGCGCCTCAGCATCCCTGCCAGCAGCACAGGGGGATTCCCTCTCCTCAGCGAGGGAACCACCCCTGAACCCCCCCAGGAGCAGGGTGGGCACCTCACCCTGAAACCTGACTGAACTCCCCCAAAACTGTGCTTCAGAGGGGGAAAAAATGGGGAAACCACACAAAATCCTCAATTTTCAGCAGAGTGAGAGGATTCCGGGCTGCTCCCAGCACAGGGGGTGTTCCCAAGCCTGGGGAACCCCAAAAAGCTGCTCCCAGCTGCCCAGAGCCCCCCAGACCCTCACCAAAGTGTTTGATCTGCTTCTCGTATCGCTCCACGAAGGTTTTGTGCTTCTTCTCCTTCTGCTCCTCCGTCTCCTCCTTCTCCTCGGGCTTCACGTTGAAAACGCTCTGGGGACCCAAAAGAACACAGGGAACGATTTGGGGGGAAACCTCACGGGCTTGGGGTCGGTTTTCTTGGGAGATCCTGACAGATTTGGGGTCGGTTTTTTGGGAGCTCCTCACAAATTTGGGGTCGGTTTTTTTGGGAGCCCCTCACAGATTTGGGGTCGGTTTTTTGGGAGCTCCTCACAGATTTGGGGTCGGTTTTTTGGGAGCTCCTCACAGATTTGGGGTCGATTTTTTGGGAGATCCTCACAAATTTGGGGTCGGTTTTTTGGGAGCCCCTCACAAATTTGGGGTCGGTTTTTGGGGAGCCCCTCACACATTTGGGGCCTTTTTTTGGAGAGCCCCTCACAGATTTGGGGCTGGTTTTTTGGGGGTGTCCTGGCAGATTTGGGGCCGGTTTTTTGGGGAGGCCCTCACACATTTGGGGCCTTTTTTTGGAGAGCCCCTCACACATTTGGGGCTGGTTTTTTGGGGGTGTCCTGGCAGATTTGGGGTCGATTTTTTGGGGAGCCCCTCACAGATTTGGGGCCGTTTTTTGGGGTGTTTCCTCCCCAGACCCCACCTTGCTGAAGCCGTCCTTGCTGAGCGTGTCCACGTTCCAGGGCATGTTCTTCTCCTTCTTCCTCAGCTCCTCCAGCTTGTTCTCCCAGCTCTTCTCCTCGTTCTTCAGCTGCTGGGCCTCGGCCTGGAGCTTCTCCATCTCCCCCCTGCCGCTGCCGGGCTCGGCCAGCTCCAGCTCCTTCATCCTCTTCTGGCACTCGGCCAGCTTGCGCTTGCACTCGCGGCAGCCTTTATCCAGCTCCTCCTTCTCCTTCTGGAACTGCTCCATGCGCTCCACGCGGGCCTGGGGGGCACCCCGCAGCTGCAGCCCCCCTCTGCCACCCCGGCTTGGGCTGCGTGGGGAGGGGGCAGCAGCTTTTCCGTGGGGATTTGGGGGGGGGGCTCCCTTGGGGGTGTCACTGCCCCACCCCGGGGCACACAGAGGGGTCTGGGGGGCTGAGCCCCCCGGAGGGGCTTCCCAAGGGACGGAGCAGCCCCTTGGCAGGGCAGGGACGGGGGAATGTGGGGCACGGGGATGGGGGTACAGAGAACACGGTGTTCTGAGGTGGGGGGTACAGGGAACAGGGTGTCCTGGGCACAGGAACCCCAAATTCATTTTCGGGGTGAATTTGGCAGGAATTTGGGGTGAATTTTGGAGTGGATTTGGGGTGAATTTGAGGTGGATTTGGGGTGAATTTTGGGGTGAATTTGAGGTGGATTTGGGGTGTCCTGGATGAATTTGGGATGGATTTGGAGTGTCCTGGACAGGGTGCCCTGGGATGGGGACAGGGAATGGGGGCACAGGGAATGGGGTTTTCTGGGATGGTGAGCACAGAGAACGGGGTGCCCCGGGGTGGGGGCACAGGAACGGGGGTGCCCCGGGATGGGGGAGCTCCCCGCGGGGGCTCCGGGGATGATCCCACCGGAACGCGGGGAGCCCCCGCCCCACGGCGGCCCCCGGAGCTGGGAACAGGAGAACGCCCCCCCTTCCCCGTTCCGAGAGCCCCCCCGCCCCACGGGGGTCCCACGAACAACCGAACCCCCCCCCTCCCCGCCTCCCCCGGGAATCCCGGGCCCGGTCACCATGGGAACGGGCCTCGCGCGGAGCGCCAGGCCCGGGGGGCGCCGCGGACCGGCCGAGCCGCACCTGGTGCCGCCATCGGAAGAGGCTGGCGGTGTCGATGTTGGGGTGAGTCTCGTCCTCATCGTCCGAGACCTCGATGTGGTCCCACACGCTGTAATCCACCATGGCGCGGCCGCCGCGACCCTCCGCCACCCGCCCGGCACGGCTGCTTCCGCCCGCGCCTGACGCACTTCCGCCCGCTCATGACGCACTTCCGGCGCCGCGCCGGCCCTCCTGAGCCTGCGCAGGACGCGCGTGAAGCCACCGCGGCCGGTTCAAAGATGGCGGCGGATTTAAAGAGACGCGAACACCCCCACGCGCGCCATGTCCGTACAGAGAGTTTTACCCGCGAGTTTAAGACCGGTAATCAAAGGAATAGAGCCTTTTAAACGATTTTAAGGGTTTAAATTGAAGGAAAAGCCTGCCTCTTCCATGACTTGAGGAGGTTTAATTGACTGGGAATCCCTATTTTCTTTCATTTTAGGGACTTAGGGGAGGACAAATCCAACTTTTTCGTTGTTTAAATAGTATGTTTTATTTTGGGAAGACACCCCCTTTATCCATCAGTTTAGGGCTCTAAACATATAGGGAACCCCTTTTTTCCTTTTTAAGGTTAAATTGAGGGGCAAAACCCTTTTCTCATAGTTTTAAAGGGTTTAACTAGAGGAGTTCCCTTAATTATGAGGGGGAAAGTGCAGGAAATGTGAAGGAGAGAAAAGGCCGGAATCGTGAGGGGAGAAAAGGGCGGGAACCGTGAGGGGAGAAAAGGGCGGGAACCGTGAGGGGAGAAAAGGGCGGGAAACGTGAGGGGAGAAAAGAGAGGGAAATCTGAGGGGAAAGAGGGCAAGAAACGTGAGGGGAAAAAGGCAAAACCGAAGTAATTTGTAGGGTGCTCGCCCCCACCCACCTCTGCTACACCCTGTGGTTTAAAACACCCAAAACACCCCACCCACAGCTCAGCCCCCCAGTATTTCCCCCATAACAAATCTCCAACGCTGAGTCCTGAGGCTTTATTAGAAGATTTTATGGGGGTGACACACACACGACCCCCCCTGAAATCAGCTACAAAAATAGAAGTGCTAAAATTCCCCCAAAAGGTACGGGGGCAAGGTCCAGGCCCCCCGGAACGAGGCGGGGAGCTCAGGGTTGTAGTGTTTGAAGCGGGGCCAGCCCGGAGCGAGGGGGTCTGGGGCGCGCGGGGACCCCCTCAGCTGGAGGAGGCGGCCCGGCCGCGAGGGGCCCGCGCCCGCCGCGCCGCCGTGGCCAGGCGCTGCTGGGCCAGGAAGGACTGGGCGCCGCCGGGGCCGCCCCGCGCCGCCGCGCCGCCCTCGTGCTGCTGCAGCGCCAGCCCCTGAGGGGACACGGGCGTTAAGGCGGATCCCGGGGGTCCCGGGGGTCTCCGTCCCCGCGGCCCCGCGCTCACCATGTTGTACCAGGCGGTGACCAGCAGCCGCTCCTCGCGCTCCCGCTGCGCCCGGCTGCGCTCCCAGTCGTTCTGGGGGTGTTGAGGGGGCTCAGCTGGGGATGGAGACCCCTGGGATCCCCTCCCCAACCAGGGTTGTTAACCCCTCACCTCCAGGTGCCGGATCAGCGCATCCTTCTCCTGCAGCTGGTTCCGCAGGAGCTGCAGGACGGGGGCCAGTGGGGGGGTTCCGGGGGGGTCCCCGAGGGGTGCTGAGGGCTTTTGGGGGGGCAACCTCGTGGAACCTCTAAATCCTGATCCCATAGCGGGAACAAAGAGGGAGGTTAGCCAGGAATGACCCCCAAACCTCCCCAGATCTTCACGGGGAAACTGAGGCACAGCTCATCTCCTGCCCCCTCCCTGCAGACATCATGCCCCAGGATCCCTATACAAACCCCAATCTGGGGTACCCCAAAACTTTTCCCCCAGGATTCCCCACACCCTGACCCCTCCCCAAATTCTCATGCCCACTCCAGACCCCCTCATACCAGCCCTGGAGAGCTCCAGATCTTCCTCCTCCTCCTTCTCTCCCTCTGGCAGCTCATCCCTGAAGGGACAGGGGGTGGTCACAGGTGGGAGATGTTGGGAGGGCTCCCCAAATCCCCCCTACCCCCAAAAAACTCACAGGTCCTCGGGGGTCTCCTCCAGCAGTACCAGCTGGGGGGAATTGAGAAACAGGTGAAGATGGAGCACTGAGGTACCCCCAGTAAAACCTGACACCCCCAAAACACAGACCCTCCCCAAGACACCAAGACCCACACAATGAATTGGGGACCCCCCTTGGTGTTCAGAAACCCCCCAAAACCTCCCCGGTCCCCCCCCTCACCTCCTCCTGGGGCCTCCCCTGCGCTGTCCGAGGCTCAGCTGCCTCTGCGGCCTCCAGCCTGCGGGTGTGGGGGGCCATTAGGAACTGGGGGGCCATTGGGGACTGGGTGGGGGGTCTTAGGGGTCTTTTGAGGACGCCCAGACCCCCCAGTTCCCCCCACCTGTGCCGGAGCTGGTCCCGCTGCAGCCGCAGCCGCCGGTTCTCGCGCCGCAGCCGTGTCACCGTGTCCCTGGGGGGACACCGGGGTGCTCGTGGGGGGCCCCACAACAAACTGGGGACCCCCCTCCCCGCTGTGTTTTTGGACACCTCCATGGACTCACCTGAGCTCTGCAGGAAGGATCTCAGCCGCCAGATTCTGGGGAGGGGCTGGGCCCCCCTCCAGCCCTGCATCTGGCGGGGTAAAGATGACTTTTGGGTATGGGGACAGCAGGTGACACCCCAAAATTGTGCCCTGCCCACCCAAACCCCCCTGGAGCCCCCCAAACCCTGCAGCCCAAAGTAGGGGCTCTCTGGTGTCTCCTACGAGCTCTGTGCTGGGTGGCAGCGTGTCCCCGCCCGCCCAGGTGTTCTGTCACCTCCCAGGGGCACTCACCTGCCCGGCTCAGGTAGCTCTGCTGCACCTGCACGCAGCGCAGCTCCTCGTTGGCCTCGCGCAGCGCATCCCGCTCCTCCAGCAGCCTCTGCGGGGCACAGGGGGCTCAGGGGCGCCCCAGGTGTGCTCCAGGTGCGTCCCCAGCCTCACCCACCTCCTTCTCCTGGCTCAAGGCCTCGAATCGCTCCTGCAGGTGCCGGAACTCCAGGTGCCACTTCTCGGCCCTCAGCGCCGCCTCCGCCTGCTGCCCGCTCAGCTCCTCCACCTGCACGGGGACACGGTGACACCCCCGGGCACGGGGACACGGCCACCACGGCCACCTGCCCGCGCCCCCCTCACCTGCTTGCGGGCGGCCTCCAGCTGCGCGCAGCCGGCCTGGGCACGGCCCAGCTGCTGCTGCAGGTGCGCGGCGCGGCGCACCTGGGCGGCGTGGCGCTCCTCCAGCGCCCGCGCCCAGCGCCGCAGCTCGCCCGCCGCCGCCGCCCGGCCCCGGTACGTGGCCACCGCCGCCTCCAGCCGCCCCGCCCGCGCCGACGACGCCCTGGGGACCGGCACAGCGGGCACGGTGACGTCCCGAGGCTCTCCCGCAGCACCTGAGCCCCGACACGCGGCCACCAGCACGTGCTGGCACTGCCCTCCCTGATGGTGACAGTGACACCACGGGAGGTGGAGCCTTTCAGGAGCCCCTTGGCTTACCTGAGCAGGTGTCCTGGCTCACCTGAGCAGGTCCATGTGGGGTCACCTGAGCAGGTGCCCAGCTCACCTGAGCAGGTCCATCTCGTCGCGCAGCGCCCGCGCCTCCCCGGCCAGCCCGCTCAGCTCCTGCGCCCGCGCCTGCAGCCCCCGCGCCTCCTGCTCCAGCCGCGAGCAGCGCGCCCGCAGCTCCTCCCTGCCGCTCTCCAGCCTGCAACGGCACCCCCGGCCTCAGGTGAGGGCTGCAGGTGAGGGGGGGGCCACAGGGGGCGAGGCCTCACCTGTAATTCTCTTCCTGCAGCTCCTCCACCTGCGTCTGCAGCCGCAGCAGCTTCTTGGCGGCGGCGCCGGCGCCGTCGGCCTCGAGCTGCTCGCGCAGCGCGCGGTTCTCGGCAGCCAGGTGCCCCTTCTCCTCCAGCAGCGTGGCCACCTGCAGTGCCCAGGTGTGTGGGAGGGGCATGGGGCTGCGGGACCCCCTCCCAGGTGTGCGGGTTCCCCTCCCAAATACTCCCACCCCTGGGATCCCCTCCCCAGTACTCCCATCCTCCACACCACCCATTCAAGAATGCTTCCTCGTTAAGCCTTGGGTGTTCTTAATCCAGCACAGGGAATTTGGGGGGAATCCAGGTGTGCAGGGAGGGATCCAGGTGTGCAGGAAGGGGCCCAGGTGTGCAGAATCCTTCCCAGGTGTGCAGGATCCCCTCCCATGTGTGCCACTGCTCACACAAACTGGCAGACAATCCCCTCCCGCTCCCCCTCAGGTGGAAACTGGGGGGACCCAGGATTTGGGGTGCCCCCAGGTGACTCCAGGGGTGCCCTCAGGTGACTCCAGGGGCACCCCCAGGTGACTCCGTGCCTCACCTGCTGCTCCAGCTCGCGGCAGCGCTGTCCCGACCCCTCCTCAGGGGGCTCCTGGCTCAGGAAGTAATAGCGGCGGGACTAGGGGGGCACAGGGGGCTCAGACACCCCCTGACACCCCCAAGTTCCCCGAGACACCCCAAAATCTGCACCCCCCCACCTGAGTGTCGAAGTTCCCATAGGTCTCAGCCGCCATCGGCTCCGATGGCTCCGGATCCAAGAGCTGCCACAGGAGGGAGAAATTGGAGTTTGGGGGGGGACTCAGGGGGGGCTTCAGACCCCCAAAACCCCAAAGGGGTCCCCAAAACTCCCCTGAGACCCTCCAAACCATGTGGTCCCAAACCACCCCCAAACCCAACACGAACTGACCTTCCACAGGAAACCCCCCCAAATCATCCCCAAGGCCCCCCACTGACCCCCCAAAACCCTCAGGGACTCCCAACCCTCCCCAGGGACCCCCAACCCTCCCCAGGGACCCCCCAAAATCCTCAGGGACCCCCGAAGTGCTCCCACCTCCTGGATGGCCGTCATCACCTCGTGCTGCACCGCCTCCTCCAGCGTCATGATGCGCTGGATGTGCTCTGGGTGGGGGCGATTTGGGAGAGTCAGGGGGGCGTTTTTGGGGGGTCCCCGGCCCCCCCCGGCCCCGCACCCACCTTCCCGGCGCTCGCAGCTGACGGCGCAGCCCAGCACCAGTCTCACCAGTTTGCCCAGTTGCTCGGGGTCGCCGTGCCGGGCGGCCGCCGCCACGTCCGGCACGTGCTGCTCCGCCACGGCCTGGCCCAGTACCTTGGGGGGGGCCCGGGGTCAGAGCCCCCCGCCCCGGGGAGCCCCCCACCCTCAGGAACTCCCCCAGAGCCCAGGGGAGCCCCCCGACCCAAAGCTGGGGGGTCCCCTCTGAGGCTGGGACCTCCCCCCACTCACATCCTGCCAGTACTCCAGCACGCTCTGCAGCACCTGGCGCAGGTTGTTCACCTGGGGAGGGGGCACAAGGTGGGAACCCCCCCCAGAACCCCCAAATTCTGCTCCCACCCCCACTGCCGTGCTTCTTGGGTACCCCAAAATGGGCTCTCCCCAAAAACCCCCAAAACTGGCCTCCCAAAAAGGCCCCCCCAAAGCTGTCACCACAAAAATCAATGTCCCCCAAAAGCCCCCTGAAATCAGCCCTCCCCAAAAGCCCCCCCCAAAACCAGGACCCCAAAATCCCTCCCCAAAATCAACCCCATGAAACCCAACCCTCCTTAATCTGCCCCCCCCCAAAAATCCCCCAAAACCAGCGCCCCCACCAAAATAGCCATCCCACCCCAAAACACGCCGCCCCCCCCAAAACGAACCCCACATTATGACCCCCACCCAAAAACCCCCTCCCACCCCAAATCACGCTGCCCCCCCACCTTGAGGCGCACGCTGCCCTCGGTGTCCCCCCGGATCCGGCCCAGCCACGTCTCATCGAACCAGGAGGGGTCACTGGGGGGGTCCCCAAAGTCAGCCCGGGCCCCTCCGGGGGTCCCCAAAGTCAGCCCGGGCCCCTCCGGGGGTCCCCAAAGTCAGCCCGGGGTCGCCCCCCCAATAAATAACTCACATTTTGTGCAGGACGTGGGCCAGGGTCACCCCGCTGGCCAGGTCCGGGGGGTCCGCGCACGGACAGGGGGGGTCAAAGGTCTGCAACTGGTGGGGGGGTGGGCAAAGGGGGCGTCAGGAACACCCCAAAACCAGGGACACCCCAAAACAGCCCCTCCGGGGGCTCGGGGACACCCCAAAACCCCCGGACAGCTGCACAATGGGGGGGTCAGGGCACCCCAAAACCCCCCAGACCCACTGGGGGGGGTCCAGAGCGGGGTAGGGATCACCCCCCCCCAAAAAAAAAACCCTGAATTTGGGGGGGGCAAAGGGCGCCGGGACAGGGACAAAGGGCGGGGGGGTCACAAGGGCTCGGACACGTCCCCGGGGGGGGACAAAGGTCACCGGGGGGGGGTGACAGGGACCTGGGGAGGTCACAGGGGTCCCGGCGGGGTCAGGGGGTCCCGGGGGGTCACAGGTGCCCCGGGGCCACCAAAGCTCCCGAAGCCGCAGGAACCACCCGGGGGTCCCGGGAGGGTCCCGGTGCATATCCCCGAGCACGGGGGGGGTCCCGGTTGAACCGGGGGTCCCGGGGGAAGTCCCGCCCCCCTTACCCAGGTGAGCAGCGCCCCGCACGCGTCCCGCCCCGCCGCCATGTCCGGCCGGTCCTCCAGGGGCACCGGGCCGGTCCTCCAGGGGCACCGAGCCGCGCCCGGAGCGGCCGCACCTGGCCCCGCCCCCCGCCCGCCACACCCGCCGCGGCCTCCGGGCCACAGAGTCGGACCTAGAGCGGCTGCACCTGCCCAGTTCCGGCCGCGCCCTTTCCGCCTCCCCCTGGGCACAGAGACGGGCACGGGGCGGCCACACCCGCGGGCCACGCCCCCTGGCGGACACGCCCCGGGCGGCGCGGAGCGCGGTCCGCCAAGGCCATAGAGTCGCGTCCAGAGCGGCCCCGGCGCGGCCCCCGTGAGTCACGGCCGCGTCCCACCGCCCCCGCGGCCGCGCCCGCCGTGCCCGCCGGCCCGGGAGGGTCAAGCGGGGCCGTTCTCGCCGCGGGGCAGCGGCGGCGGCGACGCCCGCGCTGCGTCAGCGCTGAACCCGACGGCCTCGGCGGCCGGAACCCCCCCAGTGCCCCCAGTTAGGTGCTGGAACCCCCCAGTATGGCTGTGGGGGCATCCCAGTGCTCCCAGTTGAATCTGGAACCCCCCCAGTGCTCCCAGTAAGGTCCTGGAAAACCCCCCCAGTGCTCCCAGTATGGCTGTGTGGGCATCCCAGTGCTCCCAGTTGAATCTGGAACCCCCCCCAGTGCTCCCAGTAAGGTCCTGGAAACCCCCTCCAGTGCTCCCAGTATGGCTGTGGGGGCATCCCAGTGCTCCCAGTATGGTCTTGGGGGCATCCCACTGCTCCCAGTTGAATCTGGAACCCCCCCAGTGCTCCCAGCATGGCCTTGGGGACATCCCAGTGCCCCCAGAACTGGCCCAAGCCCCCCCAATGTGACCCCGGCCCCCTTCCAGTGCTCCCAGTTTGGTCCTGGGGACATCCCAGTGCCCCCAGTGTGACCCCAGCACCCTCCCAGTGCTCCCAGTTTGGCCCTGGGGCCATCCCAGTGCCCCCAGTGTGACTCCAGCCCCCTCCCAGTGCTCCCAGTTTGGCCCTGGGCCCTCCCCCGCCGGTGCCGTGCCCCCCCCGGACATCCGGGCCCCCCCAGCCCGAAACCCCGGTGGCGGTTGGGGCCGTTGGGGCCCCCGAAAGTCCCTTGGCGGGGGGGGGAGGACACCCCGAGGCCTCCCCGGGAGCGGGACCCCTCCCCAGTGCGCCCCCAAACCCCCCAGTGCCCCCCTGGAGCCGTGTCCCCCCCCCGGGGGGCACTTCGGGGGTGACACCGGGAGGTCACAGCGGGACCGGCCCTGAGTCACGGGGAAGGAGAAGTTGGGAGGGAAAACCCAGCCCCAAAATCCCCTAAAATCCCCTCAAATGCGGGAGGGGAGGAGGGGGCCTGTCCCCCCCGGGAAGTCCCCGGGACCCCGGTGTCCCTCCCCCGGCACGTGCACACCCCTGTGCAGGCCAGGACACGCGGGGACACGCTGGGGGCACAGCTGGGCACGGCCCCCTACCCCTGGCTGCGGCCCCTGGGGGTCCCGGGGGCTTTTGGGGGGGGTTTGGAGGGTCCTGGGGTGGTTTTGGGGGTACTGGGGTGGTTTTGGGGGTCCTGAGGTGCCTCACATGACTCACGTGGGGACACAGGAGAGGGGACATGAGAGCACAGGTGTGTGCTCGGGAGGCGACACGCGTGTGGATGGTTTGGCACGTGAGCCCTGGCACACACCTGTGCCCCCCTTACACACCTGTGCCCCCCGTGGCATTCACCTGTGCCCCCCTTTGCACGCTCGGCCTGCTTTCCTCACCTGAGCTCCCTCCTGCTCACCTGCCCCTTCCTTTGACCTTTGACCTCACCTGGCCTCTCCTTGCTCCCACCTGGCCCCCTCTGCTCACCTGTCCTACCTGTCCCCCCCTTTTCCCACCTGTGTCCCCCAAATGCTCTCAGGCCCCGCCCCTTTTCAGTTGGGGGCGTGTCTATGCTGGAATGGGCGTGTCCATGCAGGAGGGAGCGTGTCGCTGTGCAAGGGGCGTGTCCTGCGCCCCCCTCAGCCAATGGCGGCGCGTTTCCGCCGCGCGCGGCCATAAAGGCGCGGGGCCGCCCGGGGCCGCGGGTTCGAGTCCCGCCGCTCCCGGATGGAGCCGCCGTTCTACCGCCCCGCGCCCTTCCCGGGCGGCTTCTGCCGCGCCGAGCCCGACTACGGCGCATTACCGGGGCCGCTGCCGCAGGGCCCCCCGCAGGAGCCCTTCCGCGGCCTCAAACCGGCGCCGTGCCCCGACGGCGCCTTCTTCGGTAGCGGCGCCGCTACCGGCGGCTTCTTCTACTCCGGTCCCGGCGAGCGCGACGCTTTCAGCGGCAGCTTCGCCCAAGCGCTGGACGAGCTGCACCAACCGGGGCCGCCCAACGTGGCGCTCCCGGAGCCGCCGGCGCTGACGACCACGGCGGCGGCGGCGGGGATGGGGGGACCCTTCCCGGGGGTCCCCGGAGCGGAGGCGGAGGCGGCGGAGCCGGGCCCGGATTCCCCGGAGCGGCTGCAGGCGGAGCGGCGGAGGCTGCGGAACCGGCTGGCGGCGAGCCGGTGCCGGCGGCGGAAGCTGGAGCGGATCGCGCGGCTGGAGCAGCGCGTCCGGGGGCTCCGCGCGCAGAACGCCGAGCTGGCGGACACGGCGGCCGTGCTGCGGGCCCAGGTGCGGCGGCTCCGCGGCTCCGTGCGGGACCACGCGGGCTCGGGATGCCCGCTGCCCCCCGGAGCCGCGCTCGGCTTCTAGAACCGGTACCGGCGGGCAGGCACCGGCACCGAGGGGGCTCCGGGGCAGCGCCGGCTCCTTCCCCGGGGGCGACCCCCGCTCCCGGCTGGGCACGGAGCGGCAGGACACCGGGATGCTGCGTGGGACCCCCGTGGACGCGGCGGCACCGGGATGCTGCGTGGGACCCCCGTGGACACGGCCCGGGTCTGCTCAGCGAGGGGGGCACCTCACGAGCGACCCCCCCAACGTGGACCTGGAGGGGCTGGGGACCCCTGAAGGGACGCGCGAGGATGGGGGACCCCCGGGCTGGGTCACCCGGTAACGGACCGGCCTGAAGAGACCGGCAGGACCCCCCCTTCCCCGGGGCAGGACCCTCGGGACCGGCGGGAATGGGGCCTGGGGGTGCGTGGGGACCCCCAAAGAGGGCTTGGAGCCCCCCCAGCTGGGCCTGGGGAACCCCCCCGGTTCTCGGGGAGGGGTCGGGCCCCTCCAAACCGGGGATTCCGCGGGAGGGGCCGAGCGCGCACCCCAAAAGGGGTGTTCGGGGGGGGGCCCCCGGTGACGTTTACAGGACCCCCCCGGTGGGGAGCGGCCCCCGGGGACCCCCAGTCCCGGGGCGGGGGGCGATTCGCTGTCGCTGCTGACTTTTTTGTACATTTGTATTTAATTATTAATAATAATAATGATAATTGCGGTAACGGCTCTGGTCGTGCTGGACCGGGGGCGGCGGGGCCGTGCGGGTCCCCCCTCCCCCTCCCGTGGGAAGCCCCCCGCGTGCACCGGCGTCAACGGAAGTGGGCGGGGCCGGGGCTTTCCCCGCTGACGCAATCGTGCCCTTATATGGGCAGGCGGGAGAGGGCGGGGCCGTTCCGGGAACCCCCTCCCGCGCTGCCCGCCACCGCCCGCCCCGGGGCCGCGCTTCCCGGACGGACCGGCGGGGTCCCGAGGCTTCCGGGACATTCCCGGGATCCCCTGCCCGCCCCCGCCATCCCGGGGACCCCCTTCCCTCCCCCGGACACTCCACCCCGCGTCTCTCCCGGTGCTCCGCCGCTCCCGGGAGCCCCCCGGCCTTTCCGGTGCTCCGCTGACCCCGGGAACCCCTTCGGCCCCGCCGGGGGGAGAACCCGGCCCGTTAGCCCCGCGTCACTCCGTTAATCCCCGCCCACTCCGATAAACCCCGCCTTTTCCTTGATGCTCCGCCCCCGCGGAATGGCGCCACAATCGACTGGCCCGCCCCCGCTAAACACCGCCCCCTGCACCAAGCCACGCCCCGTTGCGGCCCGCCCGCTCCGTGATTGGCTTTGGTGGTGGCCCCGCCTGGCGAGGCCACGCCCCGTTGCGGCCCGCCCGCCCCGTGATTGGCTCTGGTGGCGGCCCCGCCCATCGAGGCCCCGTCCTCCCGCCCCGCCATGGCGCTGGCCGCGCTGCAGCGGGACCCGGCGGGCGGCGGCCGCTTCGCCTCCGCCGTGCCCGGCCCGTGCCGCGCCCGGCCCTGCGCGCTCGGCGTGGACGAGGCGGGCCGGGGGCCGGTGCTCGGTGAGCCCGGGAGGGGAACCGGGGGGAACCGGGCCGGGGGCGCGGAGAGGGCCCGGTGCACCGGGGGTTGAGCGTGGGGCTCCGGGGTTTGGGTGTAGAGGGTCCCGGTGTACCGGGAGATCAGTGGGAGGCGTCCCGGTGCCCCGGGGTTTAGTGGGAGGGGTGCCGGTGTACCGGGAGTTCAGTGGGAGGTCTCCCGGTGCACCGGGAGTTGAGTTCGGGGGTCCCGGTGCACGGGGGTTCAGTGGGGGGGGTCCCAGTGCCCCGGGGGTTCAGTGGGAGGGGTCCCGGTGCACGGGGGTCCCGTGGGAGGGGTCCCGGTGCCCCGGGAGTTCAGTGGGAGGGGTCCCGGTGTACCGGGAGTTCAGTGGGAGGGGTCCCGGTGTACCGGGAGTTCAGTGGGAGCGGTCCCGGTGCCCCGGGGTCCCGTGGGAGGGGTCCCGGTGCCCCGGTGTTCAGTGGGAGGGGTCCCGGTGTACCGGGAGTTCAGCGGGAGAGGTCCCGGTGTACCGGGAGTTCAGCGGGAGGGGTCCCGGTGTACCGGGAGTTCAGTGGGAGGGGTCCCGGTGTACCGGGAGTCCCGTGGGAGCGGTCCCGGTGCCCCGGGGTCCCCTCTCACGCCGTGTCCCCCAGGTCCGATGGTTTACGCCGTCTGTTACTGCCCCGAGGACAAACTGCCGGAGCTGGAGGCGCTGGGGGTGGCAGGTGGGGCCGGCCCGGGGGTCCCGGGGGGTTCGGGGGTCCCGAGCGAGGGGCTCGGACGGAGCCCCGGGGCTGAGTGGGAAGGACGGGGGTGTCACAGCACCGGGGGGCTCGGGAGTGGGTTGGGGGTCGGGGGAACTGGGGGGATCCCGGAGGGTCCCGGGGGGTCTCGGGGGAGCTGTGGGGGTCCCGGGGGGTCTCGGAGGAGCTGTGGGGGTCCCGGAGGGTCCCGGGGGAGCTGTGGGGGTCCCGGAGGGTCCCGGGGGAGCTGTGGGGGTCCCGGGGGAGCTGTGAGGGTCCCGGGGGGTCCCGGGGGAGCTGTGGGGGTCCAGGAGGAGCTGTGGGGGTCCCGGGGGGTCTCGGAGGAGCTCTGGGGGTCCCGGAGGGTCCCGGGGGAGCTGTGGGGGTCCCGGAGGGTCTCGGAAGCTGTGGGGGTCCCGGAGGGTCCCGGAGGAGCTGTGGGGGTCCCGGGGGAGCTGTGGGGGTCCCGGAGGGTCCCGGAGGAGCTGTGGGGGTCCCGGGGGTCCCTCACCCCCGCCCGGCCCCCCCAGACTCGAAGACGCTGTCGGAGGCGGAGCGGGAGCGGCGCTTCGGGCTCCTGGAGGCCGCGGGGGATTGGGTGGGGTGGGCGCTGCAGGTGCTGCCCCCCGCCCACATCTCGGCCTGCATGCAGCAGCGGTGAGACCCCCGGCCTGCCCCCCAAAATCCCGGGGGGCCCCGATCCTCGGGGAGCCCCCCTTGAGCCCCTCCGGCCGCCCCCGACCCCCCGTCCTGGCTCCCCCCAGTCTGGGGGGGTGGGGGGGGTTCCAATTTGGGGGTGACGCCCCCCCGACCCCCCCCAGAGTCAAGTACAACCTGAACGAGCTGTCCCACGACACGGCCACGGAGCTGATCCAGTTCGTGCTGGACTCGGGGGTGCAGGTGGCCCAGGTGGGATTTGGGGTGTCCCAGGTGGGATTGGGGGGGGCCCAGGTGGGATTTGGGGGGGCCCAGGTGGGATTTGGGGGGCCCAGGTGGGATTGGGGGGGCCCAGGTGGGATTTGGGGGGACCCAGGTGGGATTTGGGGGAGCTGGGGAGGTCTGGGGAGTCCCAGGGTGATTTGGGGTGGTCTGGGGTGACTTGGGGGGGTCCCACGGTGATTTGGGGGATCCTGGTGTGACTAGGGGGTCCCAGGATGACTCGGGGGGTCCCGGGGTGCTTTGGGGGGTCCCAGGTGGTTGTGGTGGTCCCAGGGTGACCCGGGGGGGGTCCCAGGGTGATGTTGGGGTCCCCAGGTGGTTGAGGTGGTCCCAGGATGACTTGGGGGGTCCCGGGGTGCTTTGGGGGGTCCCAGGTGGTTGAGGTGGTCCCGGGGTGACCCAGGGGGGTCCCGGGGTGATGTTGGGGTCCCCAGGTGGTTGTGGTGGTCCCGGGGTGACCCGGGGGGTCCCGGGTGATGTTGGGGTCCCCAGGTGGTTGAGGTGGTCCCGGGGTGACCCGGGGGGTCCCGGGTGATGTTGGGGTCCCCAGGTGCAGGTGGACACGGTGGGGCCGGCCGACAAGTACGAGGCCAAGCTGCGGCGGCGCTTCCCGGGGCTGGGGGTCACCGTGCGCCCCAAGGCCGACGCGCTGTTCCCCGCGGTCAGCGCCGCCAGCATCTGCGCCAAGGTGGGGCTGGGCGACCCCCTGACCCCCCAAAACTGACCCCCCCCGAACTGACCCCCCCAAACCGTGGAATGACCCCCCCAGAAATGACCCCCCCAGAACTGACCCCTCCAGAACCGACCCCCCCCAAACCGTGGAACTGACCCCCTGATCCCCCAGAACTGACCCCCTGACCCCCCAGAACCGACCCCCCCAAACCGTGGAATGACCCCCCCAGAAATGACCCCCCCAGAGCAACGCCCCCCCAAACCCCTGAACTGACCCCCCCCAGCCCCAACACCCCCTGACCCTCCCTCCCTTCCCAGGGCCCCCTCCTCTCCCCCCAGACCCCTGAGTGTTGGGGGGTGGGGGGCAGGACCCTCCTGTCCCCCAGAGCCCCCCCAGCCCCTCAGAGCCCCCCGTGCCCCCCAGGTCGCCCGGGACCGGGCCGTGCTCCACTGGAACTTCGTGGAAGATTTGGGGGACCCCGACCGCGATTACGGCTCCGGATACCCCAACGGTGGGGGGGGGAGCAGGTTGGGGAAGGGGGGGGCCGATTTTGGGGTGCCCCTGACACCCCCCCTCCCTTTGCAGACCCCAAGACCAAGGAGTGGCTGAGGAGGAACCTGGAGCCCGTGTTTGGCTTCCCCCAGCTGGTCCGGTTCAGCTGGGGCACGGCGCGGGCGCTGCTGCAGCAGGAGGGGGTCCCGGTGCAGTGGTACGGGGGGGCACGGGGGGCACGGGGGTCCTGGGGGGCACGGGGGGTCCCGGTGCAGTGGTACGGGGGGGCACGGGGGGGCACGGGGGTCCTGGGGGGGCACGGGGGGCACGGGGGTCCTGGGGGGGCACGGGGGGTCCCGGTGCAGTGGTACGGGGGGGTACGGGGGGGCACGGGGGGGCACGGGGGTCCTGGGGGGGCACGGGGGTCCTGGGGGGCACGGGGGGTCCCGGTGCAGTGGTACGGGGGGCACGGGGGGGCATGGGGGTCCTGGGGGGCACGGGGGGTCCCGGTGCAGTGGTATGGGGGGGCACGGGGGGGGCACGGGGGTCCCGGTGCTGTGGTACGGGGGTCCTGGGGGGGGCACGGGGGTCCTGGGGGGGGCACGGGGGTCCTGGGGGGGCACGGGGGGGCACGGAGGTCCTGGGGGCACGGGGGGTCCTGGTACAATGGTACGGGGGGCACGGGGGGGGCACGGGGGTCCTGGTGCAGTGGTACGGGGGGCACGGGGGTCCTGGGGGGCACGGGGGGTCCCGGTGCAGTGGTATGGGGGGGCACGGGGGTCCTGGGGGGGCACGGGGGGTCCCGGTGCAGTGGTACGGGGGGGCACGGGGGGGCACGGGGGTCCTGGGGGGCACGGGGGGTCCCGGTGCAGTGGTACGGGGGGGTACGGGGGGGCACGGGGGGGCACGGGGGTCCTGGGGGGGCACGGGGGGGCACGGGGGTCCTGGGGGGCACGGGGGGTCCCGGTGCAGTGGCACGGGGGGCACGGGGGGGGCACGGGGGTCCTGGGGGGCACGGGGGGGAACGGGGGGGGCACGGGGGTCCTGGGGGGGCACGGGGGGGCACGGGGGTCCTGGTGCGGTGGTACGGGGGGCACGGGGGGGCACGGGGGTCCTGGGGGGATATTGGGGGTCCTGGGGGGCACGGGGAGTCCCGGTGCTGTAGTACGGGGGGCACGGGGGTCCTGGGGGGGGCACGGGGGTCCTGGGGGGCACGGGGGTCCTGGGGGGCACGGGGGGTCCTGGGGGGGCACGGGGGGTCCCGGTGCTGTGGTACGGGGGGCACGGGGGGGCACGGGGGTCCTGGGGAGCACGGGGGGGTCCTGGTACAATGGTACGGGGGGGCACGGGGGTCCTGGGGGGCACGGGGGGGGCACGGGGGTCCTGGGGGGCACGGGGGGGCACGGGGGTCCTGGGGGGCACGGGGGTCCTGGGGGGCACGGGGGTCCTTGGGGGGCACGGGGGGTCCCGGTGCAGTGGTACGGGGGGCACGGGGGTCCTGGGGGGCACGGGGGGTCCCAGTGCTCTGGTATGGGGGGGCACGGAGGTCCTGGGGAGCACGGGCAGGCCCTGGGGGGGTACAGGGGGTGCACGGAGGGGTCCCGGGGGGTACAGGGGGTACCTGGGGGGGTTCTGGGGGGGATATTGGGAGTCCTGGGGGGGCACGGAGGGGTCCTGGGTGTGGGGGTCAAAGGGGGGGTGGTCCCTGCGGAGCCAGGGGGGGTCATTGCCCTCCTGCCCCCCCAGGGCCGACGAGGACCCCCCAGACGACCCCAGCGCCGCCCCCTCCGTGCTCTCCTTCTTCGCCCGCAGCCCCCCCCGGCGCCCCCCCCACCGCTTCTTCCAGGAGCGCAGCCTGCGGCCCCTGGCCGAGCTGTGACCCCCCCGGAAAGGGGGAGCCCCCCAAAACGGGGGAAACACCCCCCCCCCCCAAAAACAGGCACCCAGTCCCGGAGCGTTGTTTTTTAATAAAGCGTTTTTAAAACACCCCAAATCTCCTTTTTTTCCACCCGCGGGGGGGTCGCTCGTGTTCGGGCTGGGGGGGCCACAGGGACCCCCCGGAGCTGAAGGGGTTTGGGGGGGTTGTGCCCCCCGTGGGGGGAGGGGAGCCCAGGTGCCCCCCCCGGGTTAATCAACCCTGGGCAAAGGCCCGAGAGCGCCGTGGCCTCAATCCCGGGATTAGGGAATGACCGGGGGGGGCACACCGGGGGTGTCGTGGGGGCATCACCGGGGGGGTCCCGAGCACCCCGATGTCCCCCCGCGCCCCCGTTTGGGGCCGATTTTGGGGGGATTTCAGCGCCGAGAGGGGTGCAGACCCCTCCCCCCGCCGTTCAGCACCGCGGACAGCGGGACCGGGGGGGGCGGGGGGGGCACCGGGACCGGGCGGAGCCGCCCCGCCGCTGGGGGGCGCCCTCGGCCCCGGGGCTGGGCGTGGCCAGGGCGTGGCCCAGGGGCGGGGCCGGGGCGGGGCCTCCCGGGGGTCCCGGGCGATGGCGGAGGGCGGCTGAAGGGGGGGGGCTGCGGGTACCGGGGGCTGCGGGGGGGGACAGCGGGGCCGGGACCCCCCCGCGCCGGCACCGGCACCGGGAGCGGCGCCATGGACGATTCGGACGTGATCCGGCGGCGGCGGCTGCAGGTACCGGGGGATGGGGGGTTGTTATTGAGGGGTCGGGGTGGAAACCGGGGGATGGCGGAATCGGTACCGGAACCGGAATCGGTACCGGGGTATCGGTACCGGGGGTTCGGTACCGGGTTCGGGAGCAGGGTGTCCGTACCGGGAGGGTAACGGTTACCGGGAGGAGGTCGGTACCGGGCGGGATGTCGGTACCGGAGGATGCGGGGATCGGTACCGGGGGGTATCGGAGCTGGCGGGTGTCGGTACCGGGATGAGGCGATCGGTACCGGAGGGATGGGATCGGCACCGGCCACCGCAGGCCGTTCCGCAGGGGGGGCAAGCGCAGGGCGGTACCGGGAGGGAGGGGCAGCGCAGCCCCGGTACCGGGAAGGTCGGTCCGGGCGCGGCCGGCACCGGAGGGGGGGGCGATGCGGGCCCGGTACCGGAGGGCGTTGCGGGCCCGGGGATGTCCGGAGCCGCCCGATCCGGGGGGTTTCGGCCACCGGGCGGCCCCGGGAGGGGGGCACGGAGGCCGCGGAGCCGCCCCGGGGCCGGTCCGGTACCGGGGGGGCCCGGGCCGCCCCCCAGCCGTTGCCCCGTTGCAGAAGGAGCTGCCGCTGCCGCGGAAGAGCAGCAGGTGAGACCCCCCCGCGCCCCCCACCCACTGCGCCCCCAGGCCCCGCCCCCGGCCCCGCCCCGGCCCCGCCCACTGCAGCCGCCGCGGCCCCCCCGCCCCCCCCGCCCCGCCGCCGCCCCGGACCCCCGGAGCCCCCCCGGAGCCCCCCGATGCCGATCCTGGCGGGCAGCAGCATGTTCCGCCGCACCAAGAGGTACCGGGGGGCTCGGCCTTCCTCCCGCGCCGCCCTCAGCCTCCATGCCCATCCTCATCCTCATCCTCCATGTCCATCCTCATCCTTCATCCTCCATCTCCATCCTCATCCTCATCCTTCATCCTCCATCTCCATCCTCATCCTCATCCTCCATGTCCATCCTCATCCTTCATCCTCCATCCTCATCCTCATCCTCATCCTCCATCTCCATCCTCAGCCTTCATCCTCATCCTTCCCCACCTTCACCCCTCTCCATCCTCATCCTCTCCCTTCTTCATTCTCATGCTCGTCCCCCTTCCATCCTCATCCTCATCCTCATCCTCATCCTCATCCTCATCCTCCATCTACCCCCTTCCTTCCTCCCCCTCCCTCTCCCTCCTCATCCTCCCCCGAGCCCCCCCGGTCTCTGTTCCCCCCCCCCCCATTCTTCCCCCTCGATATTTGGGGGGGGGGGGCTGTGGGTGCCCCCCTCCCCCAGCCCGGTGACGTGGGGGGGGTCCCTGTGTGAGGGGGGGTCTCGGGGGTCCTGACCCCCCCCCCCGCCCCCCCCCAGCTGCCGCACGAGCAACCGGAAGAGCCTGATCCTGACCAGCACCTCCCCCACCCTCCCGCGGCCGCACTCGCCCCTGCCCGGACACATCGGTGAGACCCCCGCGACCCCCGGGTGCCCCCGACCCCCCCGGCTGTCCCCAGCCCCCCCTCAGGTGTCTCCGACGCCCCCGGGTGTCCCCAAATCCCCCCAGGTGTCCCCAAATCCCCCCAGGTGTCCCCAACCCCCCGGAGCCCCCCGACCCCTCCCCAGAGTCACCCGGAGCCCCCTCCCCAGTTCCCTCGACCCCTCCCGGCGTCCCCAGCGCCCCCGGTGTCCCCAAATCCCCCCCAGACCCCCCCAAACTGCCGGGAGCCCCCCAAAACCCCCCCATGACCTGTGGGGACCCCCCCCCACCCCTGGGGTGGGTCCCAACCGCTTGGCCCCGCCCAGCCGCGAGGGCGTGGCCTGTCCGGGCGGGGCGGTGACGTCACCGCACCTGTGCCCAGGTAACAGCCCCCAGGACAGCCCCCGCAACTTCTCCCCCAGCGCCCCCGCGCACTTCTCGTTCGGCGCGTCCCGCCGGTGAGGGGGGGACACCGGGGGGGGGACACCGGGGACAGCGGGGGGGGGGGGGACACCGGGGGGACGGGGAACGGGATACCGGGGGGACACGGGGGGACGCAGGCGGGGGACACCGGGGGGACACCGGGATAGTGGGGGGACAGCGGGGGGGACAGCGGAGGGGGCACCGGGGGGGGACACCGGGACAGCGGGGGGGGCACCGGGGGGGACAGCGGGGGGGGACAAGGGGGGGACGGCGGGGGGGACACCAAGGGGACACGCGGGGGACTGGGCGGGTGGCTCGGGGACAACCTCAGGGTCCAGGGGGGTCCCCAATGTCCAGAGGTGTCCCCAGTGTCTGGGGGCGTCCTCAGTGTCCGGGGGGTGTCCCAAATGTCCGGGGCTGTCCCGGTCTCTCCCGGGCGGTCCCGGTCTCTCCCGGGGCTGTCCCGGTCTGTCCTGGGCTCTCCCGGGGCTGTCCCGGTCTCTCCCGGTCTGTCCCGGGGCTGTCCTTGTCTGTCCCGGTCTGTCCCGGTCTCTCCCGGGGCTCTCCCGGGTCTGTCCCGGTCCCTCCCGGTCTGTCCCGGTCTCTCCCAGGTCTGTCCCGGGGCTGTCCCGGTCAGTCCCGGTCTCTCCCGGGTCTGTCCCGGTCTCTCCCGGGTCCCTCCCGGGCTGTCCCGGTCCCTCCCGGGGCTGTCCCGGGTCTGTCCCGGTCTGTCCCGGTCTGTCCCGGTCTCTCCCGGGCGGTCCCGGTCTCTCCCCGGTCTGTCCCGGGGCTCTCCCGGGCTGTCCCGGTCCCTCCCGGGCGGTCCCGGTCTCTCCCCGGTCTGTCCCGGGGCTCTCCCGGGCTGTCCCGGTCCCTCCCGGGCGGTCCCGGTCCCCCCCGGCCCCTGACGCCCCCTCCCCAGGGCTGACGGGCGCCGCTGGTCGCTGGCCTCGCTGCCCTCCTCGGGCTATGGCACCAACACCCCCAGCTCCACCGTCTCGGTGAGGGGGGCGCGACCCCCAGAGCCCCCCGGGGCTTGGGGGGTGGGCGGGGGGGCCGGGCTGGGCCGGGGGGGCGGGGGGGATGCGGCATCCAAAAGGGGCTGGGGGCTGACGGGGGGGGCTGGGGGCTCAGGGAGGATTTGGGGGGTCCTGGGGTGGGCTCGGAGGTGACCTCAGGGGTCCCGGGGGATTTGGGGGTCCCGGGGGTGGGTTGGGGGTGCCGGTGGGCTGACCGGGGGTCAGGGGAGGTTTGGGGGTCCCGGGTGGGCTGGCCGGCGGTCAGGGGTGGTTTGGGGGTGCCGGGGGCGGGTCGGGGGTCCCGGTGGGCTGGCCCGGGGGTCCCGGGGTCAGGGGTGGTTTGGGGGTCCCGGGGTCAGGGGCGGTTTGGGGGTGCCGGGGGTGGGTCGGGGGTCCCGGTGGGCTGACCGGGGGTCCCGGGGTCAGGGGTGGTTTGGGGGTCCCGGTGGGCTGGCCCGGGGGTCCCGGGGTCAGGGGTGGTTTGGGGGTGCCGGGGGTGGGTTGGGGGTCCCGGTGGGCAGACCGGGGGTCCCGGGGTGGTTTGGGGGTGCCGGGGGTGGGTCGGGGGTCCCGGATGGGCTGGCCCGGGTGGCCATGGGTCAGGGGCAGTTTGGGGGTCCCGGTGGGCAGGCCGGGGGTCAGGGGCAGTTTGGGGGTCCCGGTGGGCAGGCCGGGGGTCCCGGGGTCAGGGGCGGTTTGGGGGTGCCGGGGGTGGGTCGGGGGTCCCGGGGTCAGGGGCGGTTTGGGGGTCCCGGGGTGGGCTGACCGGGGGTCCCGGGGTCAGGGGCGGTTTGGGGGTGCCGGGGCGGGTCGGGGGTCCCGGTGGGCTGACCGGGGGTCAGGGGCGGTTTGGGGGTGCCGGGGGCGGGTCGGGGGTCCCGGTGGGCTGACCGGGGGTCCCGGGGTCAGGGGCGGTTTGGGGGTGCCGGTGGGCTGACCGGGGGTCCCGGGGTGGTTTGGGGGTGCCGGGGGCGGGTCGGGGGTCCCGGTGGGCTGACCCCCGGCCCCCGCAGTCCTCGTGCTCGTCGCAGGAGCGGCTGCACCAGCTGCCGGCGCAGCCCACGGCCGAGGAGCTGCGGTTCCTGTCCCGCCACTTCGGCAGCTCCGAGAGCCTGGCCGAGGAGGATGGGGGCGCCCGGGGGGGCGCGGCCGCCCCCCGACCCCGCTCCCGCAGCCTCAGGTGGGCCCCGGTAGCGGCGGGCACGGGGGGGGCTTGGGGGGATTTGGGGAGATCGTGAGAGGGATTTGGGGGGGAATTGGGGAGGAATTGGGGAGGAATTGGGGGGGGATTTGGGGGGGAATTGGGGGGGGAATTGGGGGGGGATTTGGGGGGGAATTGGGGGGGGATTTGGGGGAGTCACTGCAGGGCTGGGGGGACAGCCAGAGGGTGGGGGTCACTGTGGGGCTGGGGACAGCGGGGGGACACTGTGGGGTCAGGGAGGGGCTGGGATTTTTGAGGGATTTTGGGGGGATTTTGGGGGGATTTTGGGGGGGATTTTGGGGGGGATTTGGGGGTGTCGCTGCGGGGTTGGGGACGGAAGGGGGGACACCCCTGGGTTTAGGGAGGGGCCGGGATTTGGGGCTCACCCAAACTTGGGGGACACTGGGGTGACCCCGTGGCCCTCGGGGGTGGACTGGGGGGGTGCTGGGGGGGTGGGAGATCGGGGGTCCCGCGGTGCCAGCTGCGCCCCCCGCCCCAGCCCCGGGCGCTCGCCCTCGTCCCACGACAACGAGATCGTGATGATGAACCACGTGTACAAGGAGAGGTTCCCCAAGGTGGGCCGGGGGCTCCTGGGGGGCTGGGGGCGGCCAAGGGGGCAGTCATGGGGTCTGGGGGGGTTGTGGGTAGCCATGGGGTCGTTATGGGGAATGTGGGGTGGCCAAGGGGGCAGTAACAAGGCCCTGGAAGGGTCGTGGGTGGCCATGGAGGTGGTTATGGGGTCTCTGGGGGGCTGTGGGTGGCCACAGGGGCACTTATGGGGTCTTGGGGGGCTGGGGGTGGCCACAGGGGCAGTTATGGGGTCTTGGAGGAGGTTGTGGAGAGCCATGGTGTTCCTCTGGGCTCTCAGGGTGTCTGTGGGGTGCTATGGGCTCACCCTGGGGTCCCCCTGGGGTCTCTGGGGTGCCATGGGATCACCATGGGGTCACCCTGGGCTCACCCTGGGGTTCCCCCGGTCTCTGGGCTCACCCTGGGCTCACCCTGGGGTCTCTGTGGGGTCTCTGGGGTGCCATGGGGTCACCATGGGGTCACCCTGGGCTCACCCTGGGGTCCCCCCGGGTCTCTGGGGTGCCATGGGGTCGCCATGGGGTCACCCTGGGCTCACCCTGGGGTCTCTGGGGTCACCCTGGGCTCACCCTGGGGTCCCCCCGGTCTCTGGGGTCACCCTGGGCTCACCCTGGGCTCACCCTGGGGTCCCCCTGGGGTCTCTGGGGTGCCATAGGGTCACCATGGGGTTGCCATGGGGTCACCCTGGGCTCACCCTGGGGTCCCCCCGGTCTCTGGGGTGCCATGGGGTCGCCATGGGGTCACCCTGGGCTCACCCTGGGGTCTCTGGGGTCACCCTGGGCTCACCCTGGGGTCCCCCCGGTCTCTGGGGTCACCCTGGGCTCACCCTGGGCTCACCCTGGGGTCCCCCTGGGGTCTCTGGGGTGCCATAGGGTCACCATGGGGTTGCCATGGTGTCCCCCTGGGCTCACCCTGGGGTCTCTGGGCTCACCCTGGGCTCACCCTGGGCTCACCCTGGGTCCCCCCGGTCTCTGGGGTGCCATGGGGTCACCATGGGGTTGCCATGGGGTCACCCTGGGCTCACCCTGGGCTCACCCTGGGCTCACCCTGGGGTCCCCTCGTCCCTCAGGCCACGGCGCAGATGCAGGAGCGGCTGGAGGAGTTTGTGCGGGGCTGCGGCCCCGGGGGGACCCCCCTGGCCGACGGCGCCCTGAGCTTCATCCAGCACCAGCTGGCCGAGCTGGCCCGGGACTGCCTGGCCACGGCCCGGCACGGGCTGATCACGGCCGGCTACTTCTGCGAGCTGCAGGAGAGCATGGAGCGGCTGCTGCAGGACGTGAGGGGACAATGGGGACACGGGGGGACAGCTGGGGACAGCTGGGGACACAGGGAGACACAGGGGACAGCAAGGACAGGCACGGGCTGATCACGGCCGGCTACTTCTGCGAGCTGCAGGAGAGCATGGAGCGGCTGCTGCAGGACGTGAGGGGACAATGGGGACAGGGGGGGACAGGGGGGACACGGGGGGGACAATGGGGGACAGCAGGGACAGCGGGGGACAAAGGGACAGCAAGGACAGGTATGGCCTGATCACGGCCGGCTACTTCTGCGAGCTGCAGGAGAGCATGGAGCGGCTGCTGCAGGACGTGAGGGGACACAGGGACAGCTGGGGACAGCTGGGGACACAGGGGGGACACCAGGGCAATGTGGGACAATGGGGGATAATGGGGCCAAACGGACCAGCAGGACTCAATGGGACCCCACAGGGACCCAACGGGGCTGGGCGCGAACCTGGGGAACCCCCAGTGTCCCCTGAGCCCCCCCGTGTCCCCCCCTGGGCCCCCCCGTGTCCCCTGGGCCCCCCGTGTCCCCCCCTGAGCCCCCCGTGTCCCCCCCTGAGCCCCCAGTGTCCCCCCCTGAGCCCCCCGTGTCCCCTGAGCCCCCCGTGTCCCCTGGGCCCCCAGTGTCCCCCCCTGGGCCCCCCGTGTCCCCCCCTGAGCCCCCCGTGTCCCCTCAGGCCTACGAGCGCTCCGAGTCCGAGGAGGTGGCCTTCATCACCCAGCTGGTGAAGCGGCTCCTCATCATCATCTCCCGCCCAGCGCGCCTGCTCGAGTGCCTGGTGAGCCCCGCACCTGTCCCTGTGCCCCCACACCTGTCCTTGTGCCCCCTCACCTGTCCCTGTGCCCCCTCACCTGTCCCTGTGCCCCCACACCTGTCCTTGTGCCCCCTCACCTGTCCCTGTGCCCCCACACCTGTCCCTGTGCCCCCTCACCTGTCCTTGTACCCCCTCACCTGTGCCTGTGCCCCCTCACCTGTCCCTGTGCCCCCACACATGTCCCTCACCTGTCCCTCACCTGTCCCTGTGCCCCCTCACCTGTCCCTGTGCCCCCACACCTGTCCCTGTCCCTGTGCCCCCCTCACCTGTCCCTGTGCCCCCTCCCCTGTCCCTCCCCTGTCCCTCCCCTGTCCCTCACCTGTCCCTCACCTGTCCCTGTGCCCCCCTCACCTGTCCCTCACCTGTCCGCAGGAGTTCGACCCCGCGGGGCTGTCGCAGCTGCTGGGCCGGGCCGAGGGGCCCCTGCGAGCCGACACCCCCCGGTACCTGCTGAGGCAGCTGGGCCGGGCCCGGGGGGCGCGCGCAGGTACGGGGACACCTGGGGGGGACAGGTGGGGGGGGACAGGGACAGCTGGGGGGGACAGGGACACCTGGGGGGACAGGGACAGCTGGGGGGACAGGGACAGGTGTGGGGGGACAGGGACAGGTGTGGGGGGACAGGCAGGTATTGGGGGCACACCTGTGACCCTGCTGTCCCCGCACACACCTGTGCCCCTCCCCAGACATGCTGCACCTGGAGGAGCCCGACAGCAGCGGCACCAACACGCCAGAGCCCGAGGAGGGGGCTGAGGTGGGCGCCGGCTCCCCCCGTGTCCCCCCCGTGTCCCCCCCATGTCACCTGTCCCCCCCAATGTCACCTGTCCCCCCCCAGGGCCGCGCCGCCGTCCCCCGGCCCAAGGAGCCGCCAGGTGAGAGCGACTTCGAGACCATCAAACTCATCAGCAACGGCGCCTACGGGTGAGGGGCCGGGGGTCCCGGGGGTGTCTCGGGGGTCCCAGCCTCACCTGTCCCCCCCCCCGGCAGGGCGGTGTACCTGGTGCGGGGGTTCCCGGGGGGTTCCCGGGGTCTCCCCCTCACCTGTCCCCTCCCCAGGGCGGTGTACCTGGTGCGGGGGTTCCCGGGGGTCCCGGGGAGGTCCCGGGGGGTCCCGGGGGTCCCACCTCACCTGTCCCCCCCCAGGGCGGTGTACCTGGTGCGGCACACGGCCACGCGGCAGCACGGTGTACCTGGTGCGGGGGTTCCCGGGGGGTTCCCGGGGGGTTCCCGGGGGGGTCCCGGGGGTCCCACCTCACCTGTCCCCTCCCCAGGGTGGTGTACCTGGTGCGGGGGTTCCCGGGGGTTCCCCGGGGGTCTCGGGGGGTTCCCGGGGGTCCCACCTCACCTGTCCCCCCCCAGGGCGGTGTACCTGGTGCGGGGGTTCCCGGGGGGTTCCCGGGGGTCCCACCTCACCTGTCCCCCCCCCCGGCAGGGCGGTGTACCTGGTGCGGGGGTTCCCGGGGGGTTCCCGGGGGGTTCCCGGGGGTCCCGGGGGTCCCACCTCACCTGTCCCCCCCCGGCAGGGCGGTGTACCTGGTGCGGGGGTTCCCGGGGGTTCCCGGGGGTTCCCGGGAGTTCCCGGGGTCCCACCTCACCTGTCTCCTCCCCAGGGCGGTGTACCTGGTGCGGGGGTTCCCGGGGAGGTTCCCGGGGTCTCCCCCTCACCTGTCCCCCCCCGCGGCAGGGCGGTGTACCTGGTGCGGCACACGGCCACGCGGCAGCACGGTGTACCTGGTGTGCGGGGTTCCCGGGGTTCTCGGGGGGTTCCCGGGGAGGTCCCGGGGGGGTCCCGGGGGTCTCCCCCTCACCTGTCCCCCCCCGCGGCAGGGCGGTGTACCTGGTGCGGCACACGGCCACGCGGCAGCGCTTCGCCATGAAGAAGATCAACAAGCAGAACCTGCTGCTGCGGAACCAGGTGCACCAGGCCTTCGTGGAGCGCGACATCCTCACCTTCGCCGAGAACCCCTTCGTGGTCAGCATGTTCTGCTCCTTCCAGACCCGCCGCCACCTCTGCATGGTCATGGAGTACGTGGAAGGTGCGACAGGGCCGGCGAGTCGCGATATGGGGACGGGGATACGGGGCGGGGCGTGGCGATATAGGGCGGGGCGTGGGGATACGGGGTAGGTATCGGGATGTGGGGCGGGATGTCGCGATATGGGGATATGGGGCTGGGTATTGCGGTAACAGTTGTCCCTGTCCCCTCGCCATGTCCCCCCATGTCCCTGTGTCCTCGATTTCCCACTTGTCCCCATGTCCCCCCTGTTCCCCCCTGTCCTCACATCCCCCCTGTCCCCCCTGTCCCCCCTGTGTCCCCAATGTCCCCCTGCCCCCAATATCCTTGATGTCCCCAATGTCCCCTGTCTCCCCAATGTCCCCCATGTCCCCCTGTCCCCCTTGTGTCCCCCCATGTCCCCAATGTCCCCTGTGTCCCCAATGTCCCCTGTGTCCCCAATGTCCCCCACGTCCCCCTGTCCCCTGTGTCCCCCCATATCCCCGTGTTCCCCCATGTCCCCCCTATCCTTGGTGTCCCCATCTCCCCGGTGCCCCGGTGTCCCTGATGTCCCCCCTGTGTCCCCCTGTCCCCAATATCCCTGACGTCCCCAATGTCCCCTGTCTCCCCGTTGCCCTGTCTCCCCAATGTCCCCCATGTCCCCCTGTCCCCCCTTTGTCCCTCTGTCCCCAATATCTCTGATGTCCCCAATGTCCCCAATGTCCCCCACGTCCCCCTGTCCCCTGTGTCCCCCCGTATCCCCGTGTTCCCCCATGTCCCCCCCATCCTTGGTGTCCCCATCTCCCCGGTGCCCCGGTGTCCCCGATGTGCCCCTGTCCCCGCGGTGTCCCTGATGTCCCCGCGGTGTCCCCGATGTCCCCCTGTCCCCGCGGTGTCCCTGATGTCCCCCTGTCCCCGCGGTGTCCCCCTGTCCCCGCGGTGTCCCCCTGTCCCCGCGGTGTCCCCAGGCGGGGACTGTGCCACGCTGCTCAAGCACATCGGCGCGCTGCCCCTGGAGCTGGCCCGCCTCTACTTCGCCGAGACCGTGCTGGCGCTGGAGTACCTGCACACCTACGGCATCGTGCACCGCGACCTCAAACCCGACAAGTGCGCGGGGGGCTGGGGCTGGGGGGTCACCTGGGCCCGCCCGCTCACCTGGGCCATGCACTGCTCACCTGGGCCCGCCCCGCTCACCTGGGCCCTACACTGCTCACCTGGGCCCCGCCCACCTGGGCCCGCCCACTCACCTGGGCCCTGCACTGCTCACCTGGGCCCGCCCCGCTCACCTGGGCCCTGCACTGCTCACCTGGGCCCTGCACTGCTCACCTGGGCCCGCCCGCTCACCTGGGCCCTGCACTGCTCACCTGGGCCCTACACTGCTCACCTGGGCCCGCCCCGCTCACCTGGGCCCTGCACTGCTCACCTGGGCCCGCCCCGCTCACCTGGCCCCACCCTGCTCACCTGGGCCCTGCACTGCTCACCTGGGCCCGCCCCGCTCACCTGGGCCCCGCCCCGCTCACCTGGGCCCCGCCCCGCTCACCTGCAGCCTCCTGATCACCTCGCTGGGCCACGTGAAGCTGACGGACTTCGGGCTGTCCAAGATGGGGCTGATGAGCCTGACCACCAACCTGTACGAGGGGCACATGGAGAAGGACGCGCGCGAGTTCCGCGACAAGCAGGTGCGTGCCCAGGTGTGCCGGGTGTGCCCAGGTGTGCCAGGTGCGTGCCCAGGTGTGCCGGGTGTGCCCAGGTGTGCCAGGTGCGTGCCCAGGTGTGCCGGGTGTGTACAGGTGTGTGCCCAGGTGTGCTGGGTGTGCCCAGGTGTGCCAGGTGCGTGCCAGGTGTGCCGGGTGTGTACAGGTGTGCCAGGTGCGTGCCCAGGTGTGCTGGGTGTGTACCCAGTGGGTGCTCGGGTGTGCCCAGGCGTGCCTGGTGCGTCCAGGTGGGCCCAGGTGTGTGCCCAGGTGTGTGCCCAGGTGCATACAGGTGTGCCAGGTGCCCCCAGGTGTGCCCAGCCGCACTCAGGTGTGCTGGGGACAGGGCAGGACAGGGCCAGGGGAGCTGGGTGTGTCTGCAGCGGCGGCAGGGCGTGTCCCTCGCTGAGCCCACCTGTCCCCAGGTGTGCGGCACGCCCGAGTACATCGCGCCCGAGGTGATCCTGCGCCAGGGCTACGGGAAGCCCGTGGACTGGTGGGCCATGGGCATCGTCCTCTACGAGTTCCTGGTGGGCTGCGTGCCCTTCTTCGGGGACACCCCCGAGGAGCTCTTCGGGCAGGTGATCTCAGGTACGGCCCCCGGGACACGGGGGTGCGGGGCAGGTGGCCCCAGGTGTGGCAGGGGGCACAGGGACACAGCAGGACGGGCACATGGGGTGGCACAGGGACACGGGGACGCACAGATGGGTCACACGGGGACAGGGCAGGTGGCCCCAGGTAGGTGGTCTGTGCTCAGCTGTCCCCCCGTGTCCCCCCGTGTCCTGTCCGTGTCCCCCCGTGTCCCCCATGTCCCCCCCGTTTCCCCCCGTGTCCCCCCGTGTCCCCCCGTGTCGCCCCCGTGTCCCATCTGTGTCCCCCCGTTTCCCCCCATGTCCCCGTGTCCCCCCGTGTCCCCCGTGTCCCCCATGTCCCCCCGTGCCCCCCGTGTCCCCGTGTCCCCCCGTGTCCCCCTGTGTCCCTGTGTCCCCCCCATGTCCCCCCGTGTCCCCGTGTCCCCCCGTGTCTCCCATGTCCCCCCATGTCCCCCCGTGTCCCCCCATGTCCCCCCGTGTCCCCAGATGAGATCCTGTGGCCCGAGGGGGACGAGGCGCTGCCCCCGGACGCTCAGCACCTCATCTCCTGCCTGCTGCAGCCGGACCCGCTGCGGCGCCTCGGGGCAGGTGAGACCCCCCCCTCCCCACCCCCCGGGACCCCCCGGGACCCCCCGGGCCCCCCGGGACCCCCGGGACCCCCCTGAGCCGGCGCTGCCGCGCAGGGGGGGCTCAGGAGGTGAAGGCCCACGGCTTCTTCGCCACGCTGGACTGGACGGGGCTGCTGCGGCAGAAAGCCGAGTTCGTGCCGCACCTGGAGTCCGAGGAGGACACGAGCTACTTCGACAGTGAGCGACCCCCGCCACCCCCCAGGCCCGCCCCGGGACCCCCCCCAGGGGACCCCCCGGGGGACATCCCTGGGATTCCCCCTGGAACATCCTGGGACCCCCTGAACCATCCCGGGACCCTCCAGAACTCCCTGGAACATCCCCAAATCCCCCCAGAACCCCCTGAACCATCCCTGGGATTCCCCCTGGAACATCCCAGGACCCCCTGGACCCTTCCCGGGACCCCCCAGAAGACCCTTGAACATCCCAGGACCCCCAGAACCCCCTGAACCATCCCGGGACCCCCCTGGAACATCCCCAAATCCCCCCAGAACCCCCTGAACCATCCCTGGGATTCACCCTGGACCATCCTGGGACCCCCTGGACCCCCCTGGGACCCCCCAGAACCCTCTGGAACATCCCGGCCCCCCCCCCTGCCCCTCCCAGGGGTTCCTCCCCCCCGGGGTCGCTCTCAGGGCCCCCCCTCACACCTGTGCCCCTCCCAGCGCGGTCGGACAGGTACCCCCACGTGACGTCGTACGAGGACGAGGACACGACGGAGGACGAGCCCGTGGAGATCCGGCAGTTCTCGTCCTGCTCGCCGCGCTTCAGCAAGGTGGGGCTGGGCGCAGGTGTGCCCAGGTGTGCCCAGGTGCGCCCAGGTGTGAGCAGGTGCCCTCCCGCAGGTGTACAGCAGCCTGGAGCAGCTCTCGCAGGAGCCCAAGCCCAAGGGGCGCCCGCGGGACGAGGGGAGACGCGACGGCTTCGCCCGGGAGCGCGGCTGGAGAACCGGATCGCCCGAGCTGTGCGCACCGGGGGGCGTCCCGGGGGTCCCGGGGGGCTCGGGGCCGAGCGGGGGTCCCTAACCGCCGTGTCCCCGCAGGAAGCACCGCTCGGCGGGTGAGGGGCCGCCCCCCGAGGGCGAGGGCAGCCCCCCGCCGGGCGCCCGCCGCCGGTTCTCGGCGCTGCTGGAGCCGCGCCCCGCGCCCGCCGCCGAGGAGCGGCCGGGCCCCCGCAACGGCGCCCGCGAGGGACCCCCGGACGGGACCGGCGAGGAGCCCGGTGCGTCCCGGGAAGGCGGGGGGGGGTCCCCGCCGTGCCCCGGGTCCCCTCACCGCCCGTGTCCGTCCGCCCCCCGCCCCGCAGGGGACCGAGCGCCGCGGGCCGCGGAGCCGCCCCCGCCCCGCACCGAGCTGGGGCTGCGGCGGCCGCGACACCCGGGGGTGGCCCCCGCCGAGCCCGGCGGCGACAAGCGCAGCCCCCGCGCCCCCGGCAAGGTCACCAAGTCGGCGTCGGCCACCGCGCTGTCCGTCATCATCCCCAGCGGTGGGTGACACCCCCGGGACCCCCGAAGGACCCTCCCCAAACACCCAGCGACCCCTCCGTCCGCCGGTCCCCACGGGAGGGGGGCTGGGAGTCTCCCGGGGGGTTCTGTGGGTGGTGGGACCCCCGGTCCCCTGGATTTGGGGTCTCCCTTGGGGGCTCTGTGGGCGGTGGGACCCCCCAGTCCCACGGGTGGGGTGTCCCCGGTTCGGGGGGTGACAGCGATGCCCGCGGGGGGGTCTGGGGGTCTCCCCGGGGGTTTTGTGGGGTCTCCCCACGGGTGGGGGGTGTCCCCGGTCCCTCGAGGGTCCCCCCGGGGGTCTGGGGGCGGCGGTCAGCGGGGTCTGGGGGCGCAGGGGAGGCGCCCGGCTCGTCCCCCCTGGGCAGCCCCATGTCGCCGCGGTCGCTGTCGTCGGACCCCTCGTCGCGGGACTCGTCGCCGGGCCGGGAGCTGGCCCCGGCCGTGGCGGCGCCGCCGCGCTCGCCCATCGCCATCCCCCGGCCCGGGAAGAAGTTCGGGTTCACCCTGCGCGCCATCCGCGTCTACCTGGGCGACAGCGACGTGTACAGCGTGCACCATGTCGTCTGGGTCAGGGACACGGGGACACCGCGGGGACACCGGGGGGACAGCGGGGGGACACCGGGACACCGGCGGGGAAATGGGGACACCGGGGGGGACACCGGGGGGGACACCGGGGGGGACACGGGGACACGGTGCGGGACACCGGGGGGGACACGGGGACACGAGGACAAGGGGGTATCGGGGCTGACACGGGGACAGGGGGTTGTGTGGGGACACGAGGACACGGGGGGCACGCAGGGGGACACGGAGGGACACGGGGACAGGGAGGGGCGTGGGGGGACATGGGGACACTGGGCACATGGGCAGTGACACGCGGGGGGTGACGCGGGGACACTGGGGACACCCAGGGTGACTCGGGGACACTGGGGACACACGGAGGGGACACGGGGGGTCCCGTCCGCGGTGCCCCGTGGGTGACGCCGGTTTTGGGGGGCAGCACGTGGAGGAGGGCGGCCCCGCGCAGGAGGCCGGGCTGTGCGCCGGGGACCTGATCACGCACGTGAACGGGGAGCCGGTGCACGGGCTGGTGCACACCGAGGTGGTGGAGCTCATCCTCAAGGTGGGGGCACCGGGGGGCACCGGGGGGCACCGGGGACAGAGGTTTGGGGGGTCGTGGGTTACGGCAGGGTCGTGGCAGGGCAGCCACGACCAGGGGGTGAGCCCCGGTGCGCTGGGGTGGGTGCTGAGGGTCGCGCCCGTGACCCGCTGTCGCCCAGAGCGGGACCAAGGTGCTGGTGACAACGACGCCGCTGGAGAACACCTCGATCCGCCTGGGCCCCGCGCGGCGCCGCAGCGCCCGCGCCAAGATGGCCCGGAGGAACCGCCGGGGGGGCACCGGGAGCGGCCACGAGAGGTGGGCACGGGGCGCCGGGAGGCACCGGGAGGCACCGGGAGGCGCCGGGGGGCACCGGGAGGCACCGGGGGGCACCGGGGTGCTGACGGTCCTCCCGGCCGCCAGGCGGCGCAGCGCGCTGTTCCGGCACCTGGCGCGCCAGGCCTCGCTGCTGCACACGAGCCGCTCGCTGACGTCACTCAGCCGCTCGCTCTCCTCCTCCGACTCGCTGCCCGCCTCCCCGACGCATGCGCGGGCGCGCGAGCCCGGTAAGGGGCGGGGCCGCGGGACGGGGGTTGGGCCACGGGGGCGGACGGTATCGGGAAAGGGGCGGGGGCTCGAGAACGGGGCGTGGTCACGGGAACGGGGCGCGGTGCCTGGTGCAATGTGCCCGGTGCCGGTACCCGGTGCTCGGTGCCCGGTGCCGGTGCCCGGTCCCGTCCCCCTGCCCTGACCCCGTTCCGCGCAGGGGCCTCCCCGCCCAGCAGCTCGCCGGGCTCCAGCGCTCCGCCGTCGCCGGCGGGGCCGCACCTGCGGCCGAGCTCCCTGCAGGGGCTGTCGCCGAAGCTGCAGCGGCAGTACCGGGCGGCGCGGTGCCGTTCCGCCGGCAGCATCCCGCTCTCGCCGCTCGCCCACACGCCCTCGCCGCCCGCCGCCTCGCCGCCCGCCTTCCCCGCCAAGCTGCACCCCAAGGCGGCCGAGTCGCCGCGCCTCGCCCGCCGCGGGCTGCCCGAGAAGGCGGCGCCGGGGCCGCCCCGCAAGCTGGGGCTGGAGCCGCCCCGCAAGGACTTCCCGGCCGAGCCGCCGCTGCAGAGCCTGGCCGAGTGGGACGGCGAGGGCCCGGCCGAGCCGCCGCCGCCCGCGGCCCCCGCCCGCCGCCTGGGCCGGCAGGAGCTGCCGCTGCTGCTCGGGGGTCCCCCCGGGCCGGAGCCGCCGCCCCCGGGACCGGAGGAGCCCGAGCGGGGGGCGCGGGGCCCCCCCAAGGCGCTCAGCCCGGTGCAGGAGCACGAGCGCGGGACGGCGGCCCCGGTGCCCATCGTGGTGGTGGGGACCGGTGCGACCCCCGGGGACCCCCGGAGCGCCGCGGGCCCCCCCGGGCGCTGAGCTTGACCCGAGCCCCCCCCCGACCCCCGGCTGTAAATAGGGGGGCACCCCGGGACCCCCAGGCATGCGGGGGTCGCGCCCCCCGGCCCCTCCCCGCGTACGCGAAGGGTTAATACTGTGACACCCCCCCCGTGTGACGTCACCGACCCGGCCCCGTTCCCGGTGTGATGTCATCGACCCGGAAAACCCCCCCCCCCAAGGGCGACGCCCCTTTTCCCCCCCCGGTCTCCCGTTTGCCCCCGGTTTTGGCTCCCGGTGTTGACGTCAGAGCGACGATGACGTCACAGCACCCGTGTCACGGGAGGAGCACGGGCACTGCGCTGATGTCACTCGGGGAAGGGGTGGTGACGACATTCGATCGAGCGTGACGTCAGGGCTGCTGCGGGATCGATGATGTCACGGCTGTGGCACAACTGGAGGCATTTGAGTGGTGACATCACAGCCGTGACGTCACTAAAGGTGTGAGGACGGTGACGTCACAGCTGTAGTGACATCCGAGGGGCTGGGGGGGGCTATGCCCGGTTTCCACCCGGCGGTGACGTCACACGAGGGCCAGCCAAGCCGGTGACATCACCACACCCCCCGTGACATCATCACAGTCCCCTCCCCCCCCCCGTTCTCGCTATGCAAACGCCCCCCGGGCCGGGGGGGCCGGGGGGGCCCCGGGGACCAATAAAGGCTGTACAGCACCGAGCACCGGCTGTGCTTCGGGGGGGACACCGGGAGGGCGGGGGACACCCCTCATGGCGTGCGGCCGTCGCCCCGGGACCCCCGGGAGGGGCTTTGGGGGTGTCACGGCCCCGGGACCAGCCCCGAGCCCGGACACTCGCGGGTTAATGTCGGCGTTTTCCCGCCACGCCCCCGGCACGCCCCCCCCACCCCCCGTGACGTCACGGCTGTACCGGGTCCGTTCGCCGCCGCTGAGCCCGAACGGTCCGGGGGGCTCGGGGGGGCTCGGGGAGGCCCCGGCGGCTCTTGCGGGGATTTTGGGGTGTTGGGGCCCTCTCGGGGGGCGCCTGGGGGGCCGGGGGCGCACGGGAGCGCTCCGCTGCTGTCTGCAGCGAACTGGGGGGCTCTGGGGGCGAGTTGGGGGCTCCAAGGGGTCTCTGGCGGGAACTGGGGGGGCCTGGGGGACACCTGGGGTGAGAACCGGGGGTCCCTGACCCCCCTGTGTGCCCCCAGCCCCCCATGGCGCTGCGTTTGGCCACCCGCCTGTCGCGCCCGGCCCGGAGCGGTGTCCGGTGGGGGGGCACCGGGCCCCCCCGTGCACAGGGTGAGTGGGGGGGGGCGACAGGGCCGGACCCCCCCCAGGAGCCCCCCCTGGACTGGCAGCAACGGGGAGGGGGGGACACCGCGAGCCCCGGGGGCTGCCCCCAACGTGGGGGGGGAGGGACTCCGTGAGTCCCCGGTGATGACCCCCTACCCGGTGCTCACCCCCCTCCCTGGTGCTGACCCCCCTCCCCCGGTGCTGCCCCCCCTCTCCCGGTGTTCCCCCCCTCTCTCCCGGTGTTCCCCCCCCTCTCCCGATGCTGACCCCTCTCTCTCCCGGTGCTGACCCCCTCCCCGGTGCTGACCCCCTTCTCCCCCGGTGTTCCCCTCCCCTCCCGGTGTTCCCCCCCCTCTCCCGGTGCTGACCCCCCTCTCTCCCGGCGCTGACCCCTCTCACCCGGTGCTGACCCCCCTCTCCCGGTGTTCCCCCCTCTCTCTCGGTGCTGACCCCCCTCTCCCGGTTTTCCCCCCTCTCTCCCGGTGTTCCCCCCCTCTCTCCCGGTGTTCCCCCCTCTCTCCCGGTGCTGACCCCCCTATCCCGGTGCTGACCCCCCTCCCCCGGTGTTCCCCCTCTCTCTCCCGGTGCTGACCCCCCTATCCCGGTGCTGACCCCCCTCCCCCGGTGTTCCCCCTCTCTCTCCCGGCGCTGACCCCCCTCTCCCGGTGCTGACCCCCCTCTCTCCCGGTGTTCCCCCCCCTCCCCGGTGCTGACCCCCTTCTCCCCCGGTGTTCCCCTCCCCTCCCGGTGTTCCCCCCTCTCTCCCGGTGCTTCCCCCCCTCCCCGGTGCTGACCCCTCTCTCCCGGTGTTCCCCCCCCTCTCCCGGTGTTCCCCCCTCTCTCCCGGTGCTTCCCCCCCTCCCCGGTGCTGACCCCTCTCTCCCGGTTTTCCCCCCTCTCTCCCGGTGTTCCCCCCCTCCCCGGTGTCCCCCCCCGTCCCGGTGTCCCCCCAGTCGCCGCCCCGTTCGACTGGCAGGACGCGCTGGGGCTCGAGGGGCTGCTGAGCGCCGAGGAGCGGCTGCTGCGGGACACGACGCGCAAGTACTGCCAGGAGCGGCTGCTGCCCCGCGTGCTGCACGCCAACCGCCACGAGGGTACCCCAAAACCGCCCCCAACACCCCCACACCGCCCGGCCCCGCCCCGGGACAGCCTGACAGCCCCCAGACCCCCAAACGCTTCCAGAAGCGTCTGCAGCCGGTCCCCGCGGGGGTACCACAGCTCCCCGCCAATGTCCCCAATGTCCCCTGTGCCCCCAGACCCCCCCATTCGCCCCTGACCGCCCTCAGGATCCTTCCTGTGCCAAAAATGGGGAGTTTTGGTATCCCCAAAAGCCCCCCGGTCCCTCCAAAACTCCCCAACTCCCCCAAACTCCCTCCAACACCCCCAAATCCTCTTCCCTCTCCCTTCCCACAGGACAAGGGTGGGGGCAGGGGTGTAGGGGACCCCCAAATTCGCCCAGGGGGTCCCCCCACTGCCCCCCCTCAACTTGAGCCTTCCTGACACCCACCTTGCCCCCCCAGTCTTTGACAGGGAGATCGTGACTGAACTGGGAGAACTGGGGCTGCTGGGCCCCACCATTCAAGGTCAGGGGGGCCATGGGGACCCCCAGGATGGGGCGGGGTGGTCAGGGTCTCCCCCTGGGGCTCCCGAGGGGGTTATTGGGGGGCTCAGGGGTGGGGGATGGATCTGGGGGGGCTTTGAGGGTCACAGCGGAGGTTTGGGGGCTCTGTGGGGGGACTTGGGGGGCTCATGGGGGCAGTTTTGGGGTGACACTGGGGGCTCGGGGGGGATGGCACTGTCTTCAGGGTGGGGCTGTGTGTCAGGGGAGGGTCCTTGAGGGGTCCTGTGTGACCCTGGGGGTCCCTGGGTGACCATTAGGGGTCCCTGGTGACCATTAGGGGTCCTGTGTGACCCTGGGAGTCCCTGGTGACCCTTGAGGGGTCCTGTGTGACCCTTGAGGTCCCTGGTGACCCTTGAGGGGTCCTGTGTGACCCTGGGGGTCCCTGGTGACCATTAGGGGTCCTGTGTGACCCTGGGGGTCCCTGGTGACCATTAGGGGTCCTGTGTGACCCCGGGGGTCTCTGGGTGACCATTAGGGGTCCTGTATGACCCTGGTGGTCCCTGGGTGACCATTAGGGGTCCCTGGTGACCCTTGAGGGGTCCTGTGTGACCCCGGGGGTCTCTGGGTGACCATTAGGGGTCCTGTGTGACCCTGGTGGTCCCTGGGTGACCATTAGGGGTCCCTGGGTGACCCTTGAAGGGTCCTGTGTGACCCTGGGGGTCCCTGGTGACCCTTGAGGGGTCCTGTGTGACCCTGGGGGTCCCTGGGTGACCATTAGGGGTCCCTGGGTGACCATTAGGGGTCCTGGGTGACCATTAGGGGTCCCTGGGTGACCCTTGAAGGGTCCTGTGTGACCCTGGGGGTCCCTGGTGACCCTTGAGGGGTCCTGTGTGACCCCGGGGGTCTCTGGGTGCCCGCTGTGACCCCGGGGGTCCCCGCAGGGTACGGCTGTGCGGGCACCACGTCGGTGGGCTACGGGCTGGTGACGCGGGAGCTGGAGCGGGTGGACAGCAGCTACCGCTCGGTGCTCAGCGTGCAGTCCTCGCTGGTCATGTACCCCCTGTGGGCCTACGGGACCCCCGCCCAGCGCGAGCGCTTCCTGCCCCGCCTCGGTGAGACCCCTGGCACCGGAGGGGCGGCTCAGGGGGTGCGGGGTGGAGGGGCAGAGGGGCGTTTGGGGGGGTGGGAGGCAGCACCGGGGGGTTTGGAGGAGGAGTGGGGGGCACAAGGGGAGTGGTGGGGCGGTTGGGGCGTCCCCGGGGCGCCCCTGACGCCCCCTCCCCAGCTCGGGGGGAGATGGTGGGGTGCTTCGGGCTGACGGAGCCCAACCACGGGAGCGACCCGGGGCGGATGGAGACACGGGCACGGCACAACCCCAGCGCCAGAACCTACACCCTGCGCGGCTCCAAGACCTGGTGAGCCTCGGAATTGGGGTGAGGGGGACACGGGGGACCCCCAGAGCTCCCCCCTGACCCTCCCCGACCCCCTCAGGATCACCAACTCGCCCATAGCCGACCTGTGCGTGGTGTGGGCACGCTGCGAGGAGGACGGGCGGGTCCGGGGCTTCCTGGTGGAGCGCGGGACCCCCGGGCTCAGCACCCCCAAAATCGAGGGCAAGTTCTCCCTGCGGGCCTCGACCACCGGGATGATCCTCCTGGATGACGTGGAGGTGCCCGAGGAGAACGTGCTGCCCAACGCCGAGGGGCTGGCGGTAAGGGGGGAGCCAGGGCACCCCGGGGAGGGTCCCCGTGGGACGGGGGGTCCCGGTGCCCGGTGACACCCCCTGTCCCCCAGGGCCCCTTCGGCTGCCTGACCCAGGCTCGTTATGGCATCGCCTGGGGCGCGCTGGGCGCCGCCGAGGCCTGTCTGGAGACGGTGCGGCAATACGTGCTGGACAGGTAACGGGGGGCTGGGGGCGCTTTGGGGGGTCCCACCACCCCCAAACCCCCCAAACCTCAGCACCCCCCTCCCCTGGCCCGCAGGAAGCAGTTTGGGGGCCCGCTGGCCCGGAACCAGCTGGTGCAGAAGAAGCTGGCGGACATGGTGACGGAGATCACGCTGGGGCTGCACGCCTGCCTGCGGCTCGGCCGCCTCAAGGACGAGGGCAGGTGGGTGGCACTGTCCCCAGGGGAGCCGGGGGGTCCAGGAGGGGGTCAGCGTGTCCCCACCCGTGTCCCCACAGGGCTGCCCCCGAGATGGTGTCGATGCTGAAGCGGAACTCGTGCGGGAAGGCGCTGGGCATCGCCAGGGACGCGCGGGACATGCTGGGGGGCAACGGGATCTGCGACGAGTTCCACGTGATCCGGCACCTCATGAACCTCGAGGCCGTCAACACCTACGAGGGTATGGTGGGGGGGCCACGGGGGTCCCCAAGGGGTTCGGGGGGTCCCACTGAGGCGCGGTGGTCCCCGCAGGCACCCACGACATCCACGCGCTGATCCTGGGCCGCGCCATCACCGGCATCCAGGCCTTTGCCCCGGCGAAGGGGACGTAGTGGGGACACGGCAGCGCGGGCACGGCGGGGACGTGGTGGCACCGGTGGCACTGGCGGGGGCCGGGTCTGCTCCTCGTGGGAAGGGATGTGAGGAGATGGCGGCGCTGACAGGACACAGTGCCACCAAGCAGACCCAGGTATCCCCAGAAGGGAACCAGTGTCACTGACAGGACCCGGTGTCACTGATGGGACCTTGTGTCACCAGCCAGGCCTCATGTCACCAACGGGACTTGGTGTCACCCCAACCAAATCTCGTGTCACTGGCGGGACCCGGTGTCACCAAGCTCATCTTGTGTCGTTGATGGGACCCAATGCCACCAACCAAACCTCCTGTCACCAACGGGACCCGGTGTCACCGACAGGATCGGTGTCACTCATGGGACCCCACTGGTGCTGGGCGCCGTGTCCGGTGCCATCCCGGTGCCTTTGCCATCCCCGTGGCCAATAAACGGTGGGACAGCCCCTCCATGCCAGCCCTGCTCGTCAGCATTAATTAACCTGCCAGGATCCAGCTCTGCCCTGGGAGGGAGGGGGGGGGGTCCCAGCCCAGCACAGCCCCCCCATCGAGCTTTTGGGTCGGCTTCAGCCCTTTTATTTGTTCCAACCACCAACAGCAACAGCAACAGCAAAGCCCTTTGGGGCCAAAATGCCCCCTTGGCCCGGCACAGCCCCGTGGGTCTGGGGGTCCCGCTCAGGTCTGGGGGTGCCCTCAGGCCTCGGGCTGCAGGCAGAGGTCCTGATAAGCCGCCTCCACGGTGCAGCAGATGCGGCGCAGCTCCGCCTGCACCTCCTCCACGCGCTCCAACACCTCGCCGAGCGCCTGCAGCCGCTCCTGGATGAGCCCGTTGTGGAAGCCGTAGCGGTGGAAGAGCCGCTCCTCCAGCTGCTCCGCCAGCTCCGAGACCTGCCCGAGCGGGGCCCACGGCTCGTCCCGGCGCTGGCACGGCCGCCATCCCCGGGGCCGGGGGGCAGCTGCGCCCGCCCGCGCTGGCAGCGCTCCCGGCCTGGCCCGGCCGCCGCCAGCTGCGCCCCGGTAGCCGCAGCGCCGGTCGCGGTGGCCACCGAGCGCCGGGTCAGCCGGGCCGCAGCTGCCGGGCCGGGCCGCCATCTGCGCGGGGGCCTGGGGACCCCCCCGGCCGAACCCCCCCGGCGGGAGCCGAGTCCGGCGCGAGGGCAGCGTGGGGACAAGGGGGGACACCGGGGGGACAGCGGGGGGACATCGGGGGCCGCTGGAAGCGGGGCCGGAGGCAGCTGCGGCCGCCCCCGCGAGGGCTCGGGGGTCTCCCCCCGGCCGGGCTCCGCAGCTGCCTCCACGCCCGGGCTCTGCCTCCCTTCTCCCGCCCAACCGGGCGGAATAACGCGATTCCCCGCGCCCCGGGGGGAAGGAGGGGGCCGCGGCGGCCGCTCCGAGCCTACCTTCAGCAGCAGGCTGTCCCTGACGCCGCTCAGCTCCGTGTGCGCTTCCTCGCGGCCGCCGTTGAGGCGGCTGAGCACGTCCTGAGCCCGCTGCTGCAGCCCCTCCACGGCGGCGTCCAGCGAGGCGAAGAACAGCGACGAGCGGGGACCCAGCGCTGGCCCCGGGCACGGCCTCGGCGGAACACGGGACCCTCAGGAGGGGCGGGGGACAGGGCATGGAGCCCGCGGGGACAGGGACCCCATCAGGGCTGGGGATCCCACGGGGACAGGGACCCCTCTGTGAGGGGCAGGGACCCTATAGAGCCCACGGGGACAGGGACCCCATCAGGGCTGGGGATCACACGGGGACTGGGACCCCTCTGTGAGGGGCATGGATCACACAGGGACCCCATCAGGGCTGGGGATCACACAGGGACAGGGACCCCATAGAGCCCACGGGGACAGGGACCCCTCTGTGAGGGGCACGGACCTCACGGGAACAGGGCCAGGGACATCCCTGCCCCATCGCTGGAATGGCTCACAGGGACAGGGACCCCATCAGGGCTGGGGATCACACGGGGACAGGGACCCCTCTGTGAGGGGCACAGACCCCACGGGAACAGGGCCAGGGACATCCCTGTCCCATCGCTGGAATGGCTCACACAGGGACAGGGACCCCCATCAGGGCTGCGCACCCTGTCAGGGCCACACACCACCGGGTGTGCCCTTTGTCAGCCCTGCCAGTCCCGTTAATTAAGAATTACCCTCTAATTAACGTGGTGACGCGTGTGTCCCCCCTCCCTGCACTGCTGGGGGGCCGTTGCATCCCCTCGCTCTTTTTTCTCCATTTTCACTCTAAAGGCGGAGGTGAAGGCGGTACCTGTCGGGCTCCTCGCCGGGGGGCTCGTCCCCACCCGGTTCCGCCGGGAAGGGGCTCTCGCCCGCCTCCGCCTCCGGTTCGGGACCCTCAGGCTCCTCCCGCGACATCCCGGGCCCGGGGGGCTGCAGGGGAAGGAGCCCCGAGCTGGGGCCGGGCCCCGGGGGTGGGTGGGGGGCACTAAGCCGGGCTCGGGCTGGGGTCCCGGGGTGGGTTCGGGGCACCAAGGCCGGCCCGGAGCTCGGGCTGGGGTCCCGGGGTGGGTTCGGGGCACTAAGCCCGGCCCGGAGCTCGGGCCGGTGCCGGTTCGGGGCCGTACCTGGGACCCTCGGCCGCCCCTCGCCACACAGCCCTCACGGGGCTCTGCTGGGCGGGCACCGCCGCCGCCCAATCAGCGCCCGCCATTCACACCTCGGAGGTGCTGATTGGAGCCCTAAGGGAGCCCAGGGGATGATTGGCACCGGCGTGGGCCAATCGCCGGGCACGAAAAGGCAGTGGCGGGAAGGGCCCGGGGGTCCCGGGCGGCTCTCGGGGGTCCCGGGCGGCTCTCGGGGGTCCCGGGCGGCTCTCGGGGGTCCCGGGCGGCTCTCGGGGGTCCCGGGCGGCTCTCGGCTTCCCCAGCGCCGTGTGAAGCCAGGAGGCGACAATAAACACTCCCTAAACACCGCCCCACGCAGTTCCCTTCCCCAGCACACACAGGCACTGCAGAACACCCGGCTTTATTTGGGGCCGGGACCCCTCCCCAAAATGAGGGGAGCCCCGGGAGGGGGGGGTCACACGTCCAGGCGGCACATGGGGCTGTCGTAGACCATCTGCAGGTTGACGCGGTGCCCCACGAGCTCCCGGATGTTGTTGATGCCGTATTTGATCATGGTGGGTCTGGGGGAGGCGGGGGTCAGTGGGTGGGGGGCTGGGATGGGCCCACAGCGGGGTCCCCCCGAGGAGACCCCCACTCACCTCTCCAGCGAGAGCCCCCAGGCGATGACGGAGACGTTCTCGGGGAGCCCCATGGGCAGCAGCAGCTCGGGGCGGAAGACCCCCGAGTTCCCCACCTCCACCCACTTCTTCAGCCCTGGGGGGGCGAGGGGGCAAGTGAGGACCCCACAGACCCCCTCCCCATATTGGGGACCGTTCCCTCAAGGTCCTCCCCACACCCCCAGCCCTAAGAGGAGCCCCCCAAGACCCCCCTCACCCTCGTGGTAGCTGAACACCTCCATGCTGGGCTCGGTGTAGGGGTTGTAGGCGGGTTTGAAACGCAGCTGGGAGATCCCTGCGGGCACACGGGGGTCAGGGGGGCACGCAGGGGTCTGGGGTCCCCCCCGGAGCCCCCCGTGTACCCAGCTTGGTGAAGAACTGCCGCAGGATGCCCATGAGGTGGCCCAGGGTGAGCCCCCGGTCGGCCACCAGCCCCTCCACCTGGTGGAACTCGGCCAGGTGCGTGGCGTCCAGGCTCTCGTTGCGGAACACGCGGTCGATGGAGAAATATTTCACGGGGCTGAACTTCTCCTGGGGGGAGAGCAGAGGGACCAGGGGGTCAGGTGGGACCCCCAGGCTGCCCCACAACTGCTCTGATTCCCCTCAGATTGCTGCGGCTTTCCTGAGCCTCCCTGGACAGATCTGAGCCTCCTACGCTGCTCTGAGCACCCCAAATCCCACTGACACCCCAAATCTCACCCATCTCCCCCCAAAATCCCTCTGTTCCCCCTCATGGCTGTACCCCCCAGACCCTCCCACAGCCCCCAGACCCTCCCACAGCCCCCAGACCTGCCGTGCCAGCCGGAACAGGGCGCGGGCACTGGCTGACGTGGTGTGCGTCCTCAGCAGGTTCTTCTTTGCTTCCTCCGTCTTCCACTCATACCTGTACCTGGGGGGGGGGCCACAAAGGAGGTTCAGGGGGTGGGGGACAGATGTGGGACCCCCCTGAATCGCCCCCCGGGTCGGGGTCTCACCCCTGTGAGCCGTAGCCTCCCTGCGAGTGCACCTTCTTCACCTTGGAGCAGTAGCCAGGGGGCAACTGGGGGGCTTCAGCAGGGTCTGGGGGGGCAAAAAGGTGAGGGGGGGGCTTTGAGGGGCCTTTGTGGGGGTTCAGGGGGCTCTGGGGGGCTTGTCAGACAGATTTGGGTGATCAGAGGAGCGTGGGGTGGGCACAGGGGCTCGGGGCGCTCTGGGGATGTTCAGAGGGATTTGGGGGCTCAGAGGGGTGTGGGGCGGGCACAGGGGCTGGGGGCGCTCTGGGGGGGTTCAGAGGGGTCCTGGGGGGGGTCAGCAGGTCCCTGTGCCCCCCCAGCACCCACCCAGCAGGAAGAAGGTGTCGTGCTGGTCGCGCGCCGGGTGCTGCTGCGGCTGGAAGAGCGCGTCGAAGTTCCAGAAGGAGCTCTCCACGAAGTTATCCGTGGGCATCTCCGTGAACCTGGGGGGCACACAGGCTCACACCGGGCGGGTGGGCTGCGAGCCCCCTCCCCAGAGCCCCCCCCTCGCTCACCCCATCTCCAGGAAGATCTGGCGCAGCTCCGAGCGCACCTTGAGCAGCGGGTGCAGGTGCCCGCAGGCCGGGGGCAGCCCCAGCGAGGAGAAGTTGTAGGGTTTGAAGGGCAGCTGGCGCCAGGAGCCCCTGCAGGACGGGCTGGGGGTCAGGGCAGGGCCCGGGCAGGGGTCCTGGGGGGTCTGGGGGGGCACCTACGTGGCGATCATCTCCGGGGTGAGCTCGGTCTGCGGGCGCGCCACGGCCGTGCTGAAGGCGCTGCCCTTGCGGATCCAGAAGGACTTGAGGGTCCTGGGGGGGCAGGGGGGGCGTTGGGGGGCAGCCAGACTGCCCAGCCCCTCGCTGGCTGCTTTAATTAGCGCTGATTTCATTAATGACCACCCTCATTTTGTTTATGTAGTGTTTCACTACGTGGGTTTTACACAGAGCCTTTAATTGGGCTGTTAAATTGTTAAAATCTGCATTTTGCTGAGATTAACCTTCAGTAAACGAAACCAAAAGGGTTTGAAAACGGGGCAGAAAGGCCTCAGATTTATGTCCCATCAGGGGCAGAAAAACCAGCAGGTACTCAGAAAAACAAAAACCTGGGAAATTGAGTATTCCCAGCCCGATAAAAAAATTAAAAAAGGACTGAAGAGGAAACCTGGATCAAGGTGAAACCTGATGAAGCACCCCCACAGCCCCAATTACGGATCAGAGCTGCCCAGTTTGGCAGCACCAAGGGCTGATTTGCCCTGCCCCACTCACACTTCCAGCAGCAGCTTCCTCCTCTTGAGCTCGGCGCGCTCCCGCTCGGGCAGGGCCCCCCCGGCCCTCACCTGCCCCAGGTGCTCCTGCACCGTGTCCTGCACCGAGGGCACCTGGGGGGGCACCGGGGGCTGGGCACAGCCCAGCCGGGACCCCCGGGGGCAGCAGAGCCCTCCCCAAGCACTGCTGATTGCCAGGGACCCCCGTCTGTCCCCCCCAGGGGCCACCATGGTTCATGGAGACCCCCACCATCCACCCCCAGCCTTCCAGGGACCCCCACCATCCACCCCCACCCTCCCAGGGACCCCCACCCATCCCCCCCCACCTGCTCCAGCCTCCCAGGGACCCCCACCCATCCACCCCCAGCCTCCCAGAGACCCCCACCCATCCATCCCCAGCCTTCCAGGGACCCCCACCCATCCATCCCCAGCCTCCCAGGGACCCCCACCATCCACCCCCAGCCTCCCAGAGACCCCCACCATCCATCCCCACCCTCCCAGGGACCCCCACCCATCCATCCCCAGCCTTCCAGGGACCCCCACCCATCCACCCCCACCCTCCCAGGGACCCCCACCACCCATCCCCACCCTCCCAGGGACCCCCACCATCCACCCCCAGCCTTCCAGACACCCCCACCATCCACCCCCACCCTCCCAGAGACCCCCACCCATCCACCCCCACCTGCTCCTGCCTTCCAGAGACCCCCGGCCTTCCCCCCCGGGACACTACCGGTAACCAGAGACCCCCAGACACCTCCTCAGGGCACTCCCTGTACCCAGTGACCCCCAACCATTCCCCCTTGGGCCGCTCCCGCGTCCCGGGGACCCCCGTGGCCCCTCCCGGGACCCCCGCCCGTCCCCCCGGGCACTCACGGCGCGGAGCACGCGGGGGCCGCCGGCCGCTCCCTTATCGAGGCGCACCCACTTGTTGGCCATGGCCTTGCTGAAGCCCAAGGAGCCCCCGGGCAGCTTCTGCGGGGACGCAGCGGCCGTCAGGGGCGCGGCGGCGGCGGCCGGTGCCGCCCCCCGGTGCCGCCGGTACCCACCATGGCCTCGGCCTGCGGCAGCCCCTCCTCGGGAAGGCTCCGGAACAGCCGCACCTCGGGGCTGCCGTCCCGCAGCACCTCCTCGCCCTCGGGGCTCAGCTCCCACCGCGTGGCCGTCCGCGCCTCCGCCTCGATCACCTGCACCGGGCACCGGCATCAGCGCGGCCGGCGGCGCCCGGGGCTGCCCCGCGCCCCGGCCGCGCTGCCCGCACCTCGCCCAGCGCCTGGAGGCTTTTCACGGCGCCCACGAGCGTCTGGTGGTCGACGCCGAGCTGGGCGGCGGCCTCGAGGCTGCAGAGCCCGGCGGGGCCCGCGGCCTGGCCCAGCCGCTCCAGGAGCCGCTCCGCCACGCTCGGCGCCATGGCCGGAAGGGAGCGCGGAGCCGCCGGAAGTGAGGCCGGGGACCGGAAGTGCAGCACCGGGAGGATGGGCGTGGTGCGTTCGCCATCTTGGGTGTGGCGCAAGCCCCGTGCCGGGCGTGCTGGGCGCCATGTTGGGTGTGGCGGGGGGCTCACGGGTGGCTGCGGGAGGCGCAGTGACGTCACGGAGCTGCGCAATGACGTCATGCCCAGCGGGCTGATTCGGCCCAAAGCTTCCTTAGAGCAGCCCCCGGCCTGGGTTCACCTTCCTTGCGTTCACAAGCTGCCGTGACATCGCTTAATCAAAGACATCACCCCCGCGCCACAGCGCTGTATGAAGGCAGAGGCGAGCAGGACACTGCCCTACGCCGCGTGTCCGTCGCTCCCTCGCCATATTCCTAATTTCCCCTCATAGTTCTCCTCCCCCCCCCAGCCGGGCCTGTCCCTTTAAGAGCGCGCGCCTCACGTGACCCCGGAGCGAGGCGGGGGGCGGGGGGGCGTCTCCCTCCTAACGCGTGGTCGCTCCTCATTGGCCGCCGCGCTCGGCCAATGGGAAGCGGCCATCTGGGACGCCAACGTTCGGGGGCGCCGTCGCCGGCGGCGGGCGGGCGCTCGACCAATGGGAGAGGGCCGCGCGCGGTCTCGGGCCAATGGCAGCACGGCGGAGGCAGGGCGAGGGGCGGTGGGAGTATAAAAGGCGGCGGCACCTCCTCCCCCCTCCGCAGTGCCGGGCGGCGCCGGGCCGGGACGGACGGAGCGATTGTGGCCTGACCCCCCCCGCCATGAGCCCCCTCAGCGTCCTCGCCCCCGTACTGCTCGGAGCTTTCCTGGCGGCCGCCGGCCCCACCCAGTTCTTCCGCGAGGAGTTCGGGGATGGAGGTGAGGGAGGGGCCGGGGCGGGGGTCCCTGAGGGCGGGGCCTGAGGGGGGGGCTCCTGAGGTGAAGGGGATGGGGGGGCGGTGCCTGAGGGGGCTGGGGGAGTCTGAGGGGGAGGCAGGAGGATGGGAGAACCCTCTGGTGTTTTGTGAGGGGAGAGAAAGGAGGAACCTTCCCGTATTTTCTGAGGGGAGAGTGGGGGGATTTTCCTGTGATCTGTGAGGGGAGAGAATAGGAGGATCCCCTGTGACTTATGAGGGGAAAAAGGGGGGGCCCGGTTGTCTTTTCTGAGGAGAGAGAATTGAGTGACCCACCGCCCCTTCCCCCGCCGTGATCCGTGAAGGAAGAATGGAGTTATCCTCCTATATTCTTTAAAAAAGGATGGGGGGATTTCTCTGTTCTGTGAGGGGAGAATGGAGGGATCCTCCTGTGATCTGTGAGGGGAAAAAAGGAGGGGATCCTTCTGTGCTCTGTGAAGGGAGAATGGAGGGATCCTCCTGTGATCTGTGAGGGAAAAAAAGGAGGGGATCCTTCTGTGCTCTGTGAGGGGAGAATGGAGGGATCCTCCTGTGATCTGTGAGGGAAAAAAAGGAGGGGATCCTTCTGTGCTCTGTGAGGGGAGAGAATGGGGGAGCCCCGTGTGCTCTTTGGGGTGACAGGGGACACAGGAGCCACTCCTCAGCTGTGGGGACAGGGAGGATGGGGGTACTCAGGAGTCCCCCTGGGCCAGGAAGGGTCAGTCCTGGGCAAGCAGAGCAGGTGGACAAGCAGCAGGAAAAGGACTGTGAGCAGCACAACACCCACATGGAGAGGAACTTTGCTTTCCTCTGCAACCCTAAAACCGCACAGCAGAGACCTGCCCTGAGCTCCTGGGGGGGCAGGAGGGGTTTGGGGGCGCAGGGAGCCGGGCCTGCAGGAGCCCGGCGCGCTGACCCTGCCCCTCACAGACGCCTGGACCCGCCGGTGGGTGGAATCCAAGCACAAACCCGACTACGGGCGCTTCGTCCTCACCGCCGGCAAGTTCTACGGCGACGCCGAGAAGGACAAAGGTGAGCCGGGGTCCCGGCAGGCGGGGAGGAGCTCCGGGCCGGGGCCTTCCCGCCCTTCCCCAGCACGCCCCACGTCCCGCAGGGATCCAGACGAGCCAGGACGCCCGGTTCTACGCCCTGTCGTCGCGCTTCGAGCCCTTCAGCAACCGCGACAAGACGCTGGTGGTGCAGTTCACCGTCAAGCACGAGCAGAACATCGACTGCGGCGGCGGCTACGTCAAGCTCTTCCCGGCCAGCCTGAGCCAGGAGGACATGCACGGCGACTCCGAGTACAACATCATGTTTGGTGGGTGTCCCCCCTGCCCCCCAGACCCCTCGGGGGGGCTCAGCCCTTCCCTGACCCCCCCCAGACCCCTCAGGGTGGGCTCAGCCCTTCCCTGACCCCCCCCCAGACCCCTCGGGGTGGGCTCAGCCCTTCCCTGACCCCCCCCCCAGCCCCCTCGGGGTGGGCTCAGCCCCTCCGTGTTCCCTCCCAGCCCCTCGGGGTGGGCTCAGCACCTCCCTGATTCCCCCATGTACCCCCTTGGGGTGGGGTCTCAGCCCCCCTGTGTCCCCCCAGCCCCCTCAGGGTGGTCTCAGCCCCTCCCTGACCCCCCCAGCCCCCTCAGGGTGGTCTCAGCCCCTCCATGTTCCCTCCCAGCCCCCTCAGGGTGGGCTCAGCCCTTCCCTGACCCCCCCCCAGACCCCTCAGGGTGGTCTCAGCCCCTCCCTGACCCCCAGTGTCCCCCCCAGGCCCCGACATCTGCGGCCCTGGCACCAAGAAGGTGCACGTGATCTTCAACTACAAAGGCAAGAACGTGTTGATCAACAAGGACATCCGCTGCAAGGTGGGTCTGGGGGGGTTTGGGGGTGCTGCTGCCCCCCGTGGGGGGGTGTCCAGCCCTGCTGAGCCCCCCGTGCCCCCAGGATGACGAGTTCACCCACCTGTACACGCTGGTGCTGCGGCCCGACAACACCTACGAGGTGAAGATCGACAACGCCCGCGTGGAGTCGGGGAGCCTGGAGGAGGACTGGGATTTCCTGCCCCCCAAAAAGATCAAAGACCCCGAGGCCAAGAAACCCGAGGACTGGGACGAGCGGGCCAAGATCGACGACCCCGAGGACACCAAGCCCGAGGTGGGGTCTGGGGGGGCTTTGGGGTACAGCCCTGATGGGATTTGGGGTGCTGGGGGCGAGCTCTGAGGGGTTTTAGGGAGGGCCTGGGGGTAACTTGTAACAAAGTCCAGGCAGGATTAAAGGGAGAATGGAGGGACTGGGAGGGACTGGGGAGTTGAGGGGGGTCTGTGACACCGTCCTGGGGGGCTGTAGCAGGTTGTGGGGGCCACAGCAGCCCCCTGAGCCCCCCGACCCCCGGCAGGACTGGGACAAACCCGAGCACATCCCGGACCCCGACGCCAAGAAACCGGAGGACTGGGACGAGGAGATGGACGGGGAGTGGGAGCCGCCCGTCATCCAGAACCCCGAGTACAAGGTGAGGGCTGGGGGCTTGGGGGGGGGCTGGGGAAGGGGCTGAGCCCCCCCTGAGCCCCCCTGTGCCCCCCAGGGCGAGTGGAGGCCGCAGCAGATCGACAACCCCGACTACAAGGGCAAGTGGGTGCACCCCGAGATCGACAACCCCGAGTACAGCCCCGACCCGCTGCTCTACTCGTACGACAGCTTCGGCGTCATCGGCCTCGACCTCTGGCAGGTGAGGGGGGCCCGGGGGCAGGTGAGGGGGGCCCGGGGGGCTGCGGCACCCCCTGACCCGCCCGCGCCCGCAGGTGAAGTCGGGCACCATCTTTGACAACTTCCTGATCACGGACGACGAGAAACTGGCGGAGGAGATCGGGAACGAGACCTGGGGGGCCACCAAGGTGAGGGGGGGGACACCTGGGGGGCACCGAGGTGAGGGGGGCACACCTGGGGGGCACCGAGGTGAGGGGACACCTGGGGGGCCACCAAGGTGAGGGGACACCTGGGGGGCCACCAAGGTGAGGGGACACCTGGGGGGGCACACCTGGGGGGCCACCGAGGTGAGGGGGACACCTGGGGGGCCACCGAGGTGAGGGGGACACCTGGGGGGACACCGAGGTGAGGGAGGGGCACACCAAGGGGAGGGGGGCACACCGAGGTGGGGGGGACGAGCCCCCCGGACCCCCCGGTGACCTCCGTGCCCCCTCGTGCAGGACGCAGAGAGGAAGATGAAGGAGCAGCAGGACGAGGAGCAGCGGAAGAAGCAGGAGGAGGAGGAGAAGCAGCAGAAGGAGGAGGAAGGGGACGATGATGGCGACGGGGACGAGGAGGAGGAGGATGAGGAGGAGGCCGAGGCCGAGGAGGCGGAGGCGGCCCCGCGGGACGAGCTGTGAGGGCCCCGCGGCGGGCCCCTTCTGTCTCTGTGAGACCTGGACTCTTTTCTATGGGCGCCGCCGCCCGCGGGGCCCGGGGAAGCCGCGACCGCGCCGGGACCGAACCGGCACGGCCGGGACCGAACCGGCACCGGGCGCCCCGCGGGGCGAGGACTCAGGACCAGCGCCGGGGGTGGGGAGGGTGTGGACGGGGGAGGGGGGAGCACCGGCGGTGTCGCACGGGACTGTACGGGGGTGTCGCGATCCGGTTTCTATTAAATTAACGATCGTCCCGGCGCCGCCGCTCGTTGCTCGTTCTTGGCCCGCGCCATGTTGCGGCCGCCGCCATTTTGTGCCGCCGCGCGCGTCACGTGACCGCGCCAAGGCCGCGCCGTTAACCCCTCGTCCAAATCACGTGACGGGGCGGGGCAAAACCCCCGCGCGGGCTTTCCCGCCGTCACGTGATGCGGGAGCGCGCCCCGCCCCCTCCCCGCGCGCCGTTCCGGTGTCACGTGATGATGAACGGGAGGGGGGAGGCGGGAGAGAGGCGCGCGGGCGGGCGCCGTGACGCACTTCCGGCGCCGCGGCGGAAGCGGCGGGGCCGCCTAAGATGGCGGCGGCGTGAGTTGCATGTTGTGGGGCCGCCGGGAGGAGCCGCCGCCGCCCCGTCCCCGTCCCGCCATGGCGGTGACCGTGACGCTGAAGACGCTGCAGCAGCAAACCTTCAAGATCCGCATGGAGCCGCACGAGACGGTGAGGCCGCGGCGGGGCCCCCGCGGGGGGCGCGGGCGGGGCCGGGCCGGGGATGGGCCCGGTGCTCGCCCCCCCCCCCTCGCCCTCCGGCTGCGGCTGCCCGGGGAGGCTCCGGAGCCTCCCGGGGTCCGCAGGGACGGGATGGACCCCGCTGGGGGCGGGGCGGCGTCACCGCGTCCCGCTGACCCCCCCCTTGGGCGGGGGGCGGCACCGGGGGGGGCTCCGTGCGCCCCCTGCCCGGTTTGGGGCCGGTGGAGCGATGGATCTCACCGAGGGGGGCGGCTCCGTGTGCTCCCGTCCCCCCGCCTTGTGGGGGGGGTCCTTTCCTCCTTTCCGGGGAAACCGAGGGGGGGCTCCGTGTGCCCCCATCCCCATTTGGGGAGGGGGATCTGGCAGGGGGGGCTCCGTGCGCCCCCATCCCCATTTGGCAGTGTTACAGATTTATTTGGGAAGGTTCTTTGGGATCATTTGGCATTTTTGGTTACTTTTTGGCTGCCCTGCCCCGGCCGCGATTGGTGCCTTGGGGTTCATTTCTGGTGGTTCACGTGGGGAAGGTTTTTTGGGAACATTTGCCACTTTTGGGGACTTATTGAGGAAGATCTATAGGAATACTTAGAATTTGGGAAATTTAAGATTTCTTCCTCTACTCTGCGGCTCGTTTGTGGGCGTTTATTGGGGGAGATTCTTGGGCAACATTTTGGGGGATTTATTCAGGAAGATTCTTTAGGAACATTTGGGATTTGTGTCTCCCCTGCCCCGGGGGTGGTCTCGGGGTGGGATTTGTGTCTCCCCCACCCCAGGGGGGGCTCGTGGGGTCCTGGGGGGCCATGCCCTGGGGGTCTCGGGGTGGGATTTTTGCCTCCCCTGCCCCGGGTATCTCGGGGTGGGATTTGTCCCCCCCGCCCGGGGGTCGCGGGTGTCCCGGGGGTCCGGGCTGCCTGACGCCCCCTCCTGGGCAGGTGCGGGCGCTGAAGGAGAAGATCGAGGCCGAGAAGGGCAGCGAGGCCTTCCCGGTGGCGGGGCAGAAGCTGATCTACGCCGGCAAGATCCTGAGCGACGACGTGCCCATCCGCGAGTACCGCATCGACGAGAAGAACTTCGTGGTGGTCATGGTCACCAAGGTGGGCCGGGGGTCCTGGGGGGCCTGGGAGAGGGCTGGGGGCCCTGGGCGAGGGCTGGGGGGTCCGGGGGGCAGTTGGGGGGCCCTGGGCGAGGGCTGGGGGGTCCGGGGGGGAGCTGGGGGGCCCTGTGTAAAGTCTGGGGGGGTCTGGTGGGGAGTTGGGGGGCCCTGTGCAAATTTTGGGGGGTCTGGGGGAGAGTTGGGGGGCCCTGTGTAAAGTTTAAAGGGGTTTGGAGGGGAGTTGGGGGGCCCTGTGTAAAGTTTGGGGGATCTAGGGGAGCAGTTGGGGGGCCCTGTGTAAAGTTTGGGGGGTCTGGGGGGGAGTTGGGGGCCATGTGTAAAGTTTGGTGGGGAGTTGGGAGGTCCTGTGTAAAGTTGGGGGGCCCTGTGTGAAGTTTGGGGGGTCTGGAGGGGAGTTGAGGGGCCCTGTGTAGAGCCTGGGGGGGAGTTGGGGGGCCCTGTGTGAAGTTTGGGGGGTCTGGGAGCTCTCTGGGTAACCCTGAGGGGTCTCTGAGCCATTTTGAGGAATCCTGAGGGGTCCCTGTGTGGGGTTTGGGGGGCTTGAGAGGTCTGGGAGCCATTTGGGGGAGTCCTGGGGGTCTTGGGGAGGGTGTTGGAGGCTCCCAAGGCCCTCGGGGGGGCGTTTGGGGGTCTCGAGTGGCTCTGGGGGGATGCAGGGGTCCCCCAGAGCGGGGCTGGGGGTCCCAGGGGATCCCCAACCCCCCCGTGCCCCCTGCCCAGGCCAAGTCTGCGCTGGGCTCGGCCGCCCCCGAGGCCGGAGCCCCCTCGGAGCCCCCCGCAGCCCCCCCGGGGCCCCCCCCGGCCGCCGACGCCGCCCCTCCCCCCCCGGCCGCGCCCAGCGAGGAGCCCCCGGCCCAGGACCCCCCCCCTGCCCTCGCCCTGGCTGAGCCTGCAGCTGGGTAAGGGGCTGGGGGGCTTGGGGGGCTCGGGGGGGGTTTGGGGAGGGTCAGAGGAGGGTTTGGGGGGCTCAGGGGGGGTTTGGGGGGGTCAGAGGAGGGTTTGGGGGGCTCAGGGGGGGTTTGGGGGGCTCAGGGGGGATTTGGGGGGCTCAGGGGGGGTTTGGGGGACGGGTTTATCAGATATCGGGGGGGGCTGGGGGGCTGCAATTTCAGGGAGGGGGAATTGAGAGGTGGGGGGGTCATTTAATCAGATTTTGGGGGGCAGCTCAGTGATTTTGGGGGGTCTGGGGTAGATTTAGGGGATGGGAGTGAAAACTTGTGGGGGTCACTGCTTTGGATTTAATGGGGGGGGTATGGAGAGTTCTGGGGGCACTGCAGGGGCTGGGGGGGTCAGAGGGGGTTTGGAGGGGGGTCACGGGGGTGTGGGGGGGTCACGGGGGTTTGGGGGGGTCACGGGGGTCTGCAGCCCCCCTGCATTCCCTCCCCTGCCTTGGCAGCTCCGTTCCCCCCTCGGGCAGCTCCGGGCGCTCGGCCGACGCCGCCTCCACCCTCGGTGGGTCTGGGGGGGTTTGGGGGTCCTGGGGGGGGGTCTTGGGGGGCGTTGGGGGTTCCCAGGGCTGAACATGGAGCTGTAACGGGGGGTTGAGGTTTGGGGATGTTGCTTTGGGGCAAAAAGGGGCTGTTTGGTGTGTCCCTCTTCCTGAGCTTGGGGAAAGGGGGTTTGGGGCTGGGGGGTCCTGGGGGTCCCATCCCAATGGCTGGGGGGGTGCAGGGAGTGGGAATGGGGGGGGTTTGGGGCTGGGGGGGTCCTGGGGGTCCCATCCCAATTGCTGGGGGGGTGCAGGGAGGGGGAGCAGGGGGAATTTTGGGGCTGGGGGGTCTTGGGGGTCCCATCCCAGTGGCTGGGGGGGTGCAGGGAGTGGGAATGGGGGGGGGTTTGGGGCTGGGGGGGTCCTGGGGGTCCCATCCCAATGGCTGGGGGGGTGCAGGGCGTGGGAATGGGGGGGTTTCAGCTGGGGGCGGTTTCTGGGTCTGGGGTCCTCCCAGCTGACAGGGGGTCCACAGTGAGTGGGAACAGGGGGTGGTTTTGGGGTGGGGGTCCTGGGGTCCCTCCCGGCTCACGGGGGTCCCTCCCAGCTGACGGGGGTCCCTGGGCTGGGTTCCTGGGGTCCCTCCCGGCTCACGGGGGTCCCTCCCGGCTGACGGGGGTCCCGGGCCGGGCGGGGGTCCCGCAGTGACGGGCTCCGAGTACGAGACCATGCTCTCCGAGATCGTGTCCATGGGCTACGAGCGGGAGCGCGTGGTGGCGGCGCTCAGGGCCAGCTACAACAACCCCCACCGCGCCGTGGAGTACCTGCTGACGGTGAGGAGGGGTCCGGGGGGCGCGGCTGGGGGGGCCCGGGCGCGGCACTGACCCCCCCGGCCCCCCCAGGGCATCCCCGGCAGCCCCGAGCCCGAGCGCCCGCCTGTGCAGGAGTCCCGGCCCCCGGAGCAGCCCCCGCCCGAAGGTCAGTGGGCGTGGTGGGTGGGCGGGGCACGAGGGCGGGGCTGGGCAGCCACGCCCTGTGAGGCTCCACCCCCTTGGCGCTCAGAAATCACCTCGGTGATGGAGGTGTGGTCTGGTGAGCTGCGCTTGCTTTGGGGTGTGGTCTGTGTGAGCCACACCCATTTGGGGGCGTGGTCTGTGTGAGCCACACCCAGTGGGGGCGTGGTCTGCAATGGTGCAGGGAGTCCATGTGGCCTCACCCCATCCAGGTATAGTTACGGGGTGTGGTCTCCCCCACGCCCTGTTGTGGGTGTGGTTTGCCCACGCCCCATTGAGGGTGTGGTTTTCACATGCCCCATTGAGGGTGTGGCCTGACCTGGCCCCGCCCCCAGGTGAGAACCCGCTGGAGTTCCTGCGGGAGCAGCCGCAGTTCCAGAACATGCGCCAGGTGATCCAGCAGAACCCGGCCCTGCTCCCGGCGCTGCTGCAGCAGCTGGGCCAGGAGAACCCCCAGCTGCTCCAGGTAACCCCCAGAGCCCACCTGGGCTGAGCACACCTGGACTGGGTACACCTAGGCTGAGCACACCTGGGCTGGGTACACCTGGGCCGGGTACACCTGGGCTGAGCACACCTGGACTGGGTACACCTAGGCTGAGCACACCTGGGCTGGGTACACCTGGGCCGGGTACACCTGGGCTGAGCACACCTGGACTGGGTACACCTAGGCTGAGCACACCTGGGCTGAGCACGCCTGGGCTGAGCACACCTGGGCTGAGCACACCTGGGCTGAGCCCCCCTGGGCTGAGCACACCTGGGCTGGGTACACCTGGGCTGAGCTCACCTGTGCTGAGCCCACCTGTGCCCCTCCCCAGCAAATCAGCCAGCACCAGGAGCAGTTCATCCAGATGCTGAACGAGCCGCTGGGCGAGCTGGGCGAGCTGGAGGGCGAGGTGGGGGCCATGGGCGACGAAGCCCCCCAGATGAATTACATCCAGGTGACCCCGCAGGAGAAAGAAGCCATAGAGAGGGTGAGCGGGGCGGGGGGCTGGGCAGGGGGGGTGTGGGGGGGCTGGGGAGGGGGTTTGGGGCATGGGGAGGGGGGTTTTGGGGGGTTTTGGGCTCTGGGATCTGGGGAGGGGGCTTTGGGGTGAACGTGGGGGGAAATGTCGGTGTTTGAACCCAAAATCGGCGTTGGGGGCGGTGCCAGCAGCGGGGCCCAGAGTGGATGGGGGTGGTACCATAATTAGCATCCTGAGTTAATTAATATCGGGGGGAAATGCGGTCAGGGCTCAGAGTGAGCGGGGAATGGGGAGTGGGAAATGGGAAACGGGAAATGGGGAATGGGAAACAGGAAATGGGGAATGGGAAATGGGGAATGGGGAATGGGAAATGGGGAATGGGAAATGGGGAATGGGAAATGGGGAATGGGAAACGGGAAATGGGGAATGGGGAATGGGGAATGGGAAATGGGGAATGGGAAATGGGAAACGGGAAATGGGGAATGGGAAATGGGAAATGGGGAATGGGGAATGGGAAACAGGGAATGGGGAATGGGGAATGAGGAATGGGAAACAGGGAATGGGAAATGGGAAACGGGGAACGGGAAACGAGGAATGGGAAATGGGGAATGAGGAATGGGAAATGGGAAATGGGGAATGAGGAATGGGAAATGGGAAATGGGGAAATGGGAAACGGGGAATGGGAAATGGGGAATGGGGATATGAGGGGTCAGGGGGGTCAGGGGGTGCCACCAGCAGGGGCTGGGGGTACAGGGACCGTTCTGGGGGCGCGGGGGAGCTGTTTTGGGGGTACAGGAGCTGTTCTGGGGGTGCAGGGGCCATTCTGGGGCTGTTCTGGGGTCGTGGGGGCCGTTGTGGGGTCACAGGGACCGTTCTGGGGGCGCGGGAGAGCTGTTCTGGGGGTACAGGAGCTGTTCTGGGGGTGCAGGGGCCATTCTGGGGCTGTTCTGGGGTCCTGGGGGCCGTTCTGGGGGTGCAGGGGCCATTGTGGGGTCCTGGGGCCGTTGTGGGGTCCTGGGGCCGTTCTGGGGGTGCAGGGGCCGTTGTGGGGTCCCGGGGGCCGTTCTGGGGTCCCGGGGGCCGTTGTGGGGTGCGTGCCCAGCTGTAGCCTCCTCGTTCCCTCCCTCGTTCCCCCCGTCCCTCCGGTGCAGCTGAAGGCGCTGGGCTTCCCCGAGAGCCTGGTGATCCAGGCCTACTTCGCCTGCGAGAAGAACGAGAACCTGGCGGCCAACTTCCTGCTCAGCCAGAACTTCGACGACGACTGAGCTGAGGGACCCCCGGCCCCCCCCCGCCCTGGGGGGCTCCTCCTGCCGCGGGGGGGTCCCCAGGCCGCGTGGGGGAGGGGGGGGTTGGGATGCAGTCCAGCCGGGGGGGGGGGATGGGGACCCCCCGCCCTGCCCCCACCCCGGGAGCAGGGGAGCCCCTCCCCGCCCTGGGGGGGTCTCAGCCCCCGCTTTCTCCTGGCCCCCTCCCCAAAATCCGACCCCCCCTCCCTGTCAGGCCCCGGGGAAGGGAGGGTGGGGGGGGGCGGCGCCGCGGAACAACCGAAGCTGGCGGCAAAGAGATTAAATGCAGAGTTTTAAACCCATTTCGGGGTGTGCTCGCTCTGTCCGGGGGGGGCTCACGGGGGCGTCAGGAGGGCGCCCCGGAGGGTTTGGGGGGGGTCTCGTCGCCCTCGGGGGGGGTCCCGGGGAGCGGCCGCGCCGCCGCCGCCGCCTCGGCCGCCGCCAGGGCGCTCCGGGCCGCCTCCTCCCGCTCCTGCCGCCGCCGCCGCTTCTCCTCCCGCCGCCGCTGCCGCTCCAGGTCGTCCAGCAGCTCCTGGGCTCGGGCCGAGCCCCGGGCGGGGGTCCCGGGCCGCGGGAGCGCCCCCAGCCCCGCCTCGGCCAGCAGCCGCTGCCGCCGCGCCGCCTCCGCCCGCGCCCGCTCCCGCGCCGCCTCCCGGTCCCGGCGCCAGGCGGCCACGCGGGCCGGCATCGCCGCCAGGCTGCGGGCCACCAGCTCCGCCCTGCGACACCGGGACACCGGGACATGGGGACGGAGCGGGGGACACCGGGACATGGGGACACCGGGGACATGGGGACAGACCGGGGGACACCGGGACATGGGGACACCGGGGACATGGGGACGGACCGGGGGACACCGGGACACCGGGACATGGGGACGGACCGGGGGACACCGGGACACCGCGATCCCACCCCCAAACCCTCCCGATTCTCCCGGGACCGCCGGGCGAGCCTCGCCAGGTCCAACCGTCCCGGTGCTCCCGGTCTGCTCCCGTCCCATTCCCAGTGGCCCCAGTCCTGCCCATCCCTGTCCCCGCTCTCCCCCGTCCCATTCCCGGTCCTGTCCCGGTCCCATTCCCGGTGCTCCCAGCCCCACCTCTCCTTTCTCCGCCGCTCCTCCTCCCTCTCCCGCTGCTCCAGCACGGCCTCCACCTCCCGGAGCGGCGGGTCCCACTCGCGCTCCTCCGCCTCCAACTCCCGCAGCTGCTCCGGGCTGGGCCAGAGCCGCCACGCCGCCACCCCCGAGGCCTCCCCGAGCCGCCCGAACCGCCGCGCGGCCGCCCGCAGGTCCTGCGGGTCGGCGGGGGCCGGGCCCGGGCGGCGGCGCAGCGGGTCCGCCCGGTAGAGCCGCGCCGGGACCGGGACCGGCTCCGGGAGCCGCGACCGGGCCGGGCCCAGCGCCAGCAGCGCCCGCCGCAAGGGCGCCGCCATCTTGGGCGCGCGCCGGAAGTGACGTCAGAGCACCGAAGGCGCGGGGAGAATGGGGCGGGGCCTGGGTGAGGGGCGGGGATGTGGGTGGGGCCTGGGCGTGGTCATCGGCGCGGGGGCGGAGCCTTGGCGGGGGTCCCGGGGGTCTCAGGGGGGTCTCGGGGGGTCCTGGGGGGCTCAGGGGGTTCTCGGGGGGTCCCGGGGGGCTCTGGGGGGTCCCGGGGGGTCCTGGGGGGTCCCGGGGGGCTCAGAGGGGTCCCGGGGGGTCCCGGGGTCTTTCCGGGCCCGGCTGAGCCCGGGGCAGCTCAGGGGACGCCGGGGGGGACCCGGTGGGACCGGGGAGCGGCGGGGGCACATCCCGGGGGTCCCGGCAGGGTTTTGGGGGCCCCCCCCCGGGGTAACGCGGCTCCTCCGGGGGGCAGCGGCCGCCCCGGAACGGCTCCGGGGGCCCGGGGGGGGCGGGGGGCGCGGTGCCAGCGACCCCCGGCTCCTCCCCGTGAATGGGGGGGGCTGGGCTGGGGGCGGACCCCCCCGAACCCCCCGAACCCCCCCGAACCTTCTCAGCCGCCGCCAAGCCCGGGGCCGCTGCCAAGCGCCGTTAACCCCTCCGTGCCCGCCGCCCGCGCCCGGCCCCCCCAAATCACCGGGATCCCCCCCCCACCACCGGGACCCCCCCAGATCACCGGGAGGGGCCGCGGCGGCACCGGGAGGGCGCCGGGGTTACCGGGGGGGCTGCGGGCGGCGGGGCCGCTCCTGGCGGGGCCCCGGGCCCCCCCCGCCCGCCGCGGCGGGGCCCCGGACGGGGGGGAGCCCTAATGGCTTCCAGGCCTCGGCAGCCGCCGAAAATCTGCGCGGAGCGGAGCCAAAAACCCCCGAAATCGCCCCAAAAGCTTCCCTGGGCCTCCCCGGGGGGGGTCCGCTGGGCCGGCCCCCCGCCGCCCTCCGGGGGTCCCGATTTCCCCCTCCGCCGGTGGAACCGGGGCCCCCGGGCCGGGCCAGCGGGGGGGGCCCGTTTCGGGGCGGTTTTGCCCCATTTCGGGGCGGTTTTGCCCCGTTTCGGGGTTCCGCCGTTCCCGCGCTTGTCCGGTCCCGCCGCCCCCAGCCCCAATTTCCCCGCGCCCCGGGGCTGGCAGGTGACACGCTGCGGTGTCACGATGTGCCCGAAGCCTGTCGCGACATGCCGTCCCTCCCCCCCCTGCCCGCTCCATCTGCGGTGACAGCGACACAACTGGCACGGGGGTCCCCGAGCGGCTGTGGGGACACGGGGGGGACACCGGGGGGACACGGGGGACACCGGGGGTCACCGGGGACACGCGAGCGCCCGGGTCCCCGCCGCCACCCCGTCCTGCCCCCGGTGTCCCCTCCCGGTGCCTGGCGGGGCGCGGGTTGTGTCCCCCCGCGTCCCCCAGGGTGGCAGTGCCACCCCCAGGGCCGTGGGGAGGGGACACAGCCGCGGGGACACCCCCAGAGCCGCCCGGGTCCCCTCGCTGTCCCCGAGGCCGCGTCCCCTCGGCTCCGGCAGCGAAGGGGTGACAGCGGCGGTGGCGGCGGTGCCAGCGCTGGCACCGGGTGGTGACAGATGGCGGAGGGACGCGGCCGCAGCCGGAATGACAGATGAGGCTCCGCCGCCACCGCCGCTGCCATCGCCGCTGTCACTGTCACTGTCACTGTCACTGTCAGTGCCATCGCCGTGTCGGTGCCAGTGTCACCCGCACTGCCACGGCATTGTCACTGCCACCACCGTGTCACTGCCACCACCGTGTCACTGTCACCGTCCGTGTCACCCGCACTGCCATGGCATTGTCACTGCCACCACCGTGTCACTGTCACCGCCGGTGTCACCCGCACTGCCACGGCATTGTCACTGCCACCACCGTGTCACTGCCACCACCGTGTCAGTGCCACCACCGTGTCACTGCCACCGCCGTGTCACTGCCACCGCCGGTGTCACCCGCACTGCCATGGCATTGTCACTGCCACCACCGTGTCACTGCCACCACCGTGTCACTGCCACCACCGTGTCGGTGCCAGTGTCACCCGCACTGCCGTGGCCCTGGCATTGTCGCTGCCACCACCGTGTCACCAGCACCGCCATGGCATTGTCATTGTCGCTGCCATGTCACTGCCACCACCGTGTCACCGCCAGTGTCACCCGCACCGCCGTGGCCCCGGCACTGTCGCCACCCCACTGCACTGTCCCTGCCCCGGTCCGTGTCACTGTCACGACACCGGCGCTGGCACCGGCCCCGTCACTGTCGCCAGCGGTGCCATCGTCCCGCCGTGGCCACCGCGCGGTGTCACCTCCGGCAGCGCCACCGCCGCTGTCACTGTCACCTGCGGGGCCCTGCGAGGTCACAGCGACGCTGCGGAGAGGTGGCGGCCGCCCGGTGTCCCCCCCGTGTCCCCCCATGTCCCCGCGTGTCCCCCCCGTGTCCCCCCCGTGTCCCCCGTGTCCCCCCCATGTCCCCTCGTGTCCCCCCCGTGTCCCCCCCGTGTCCCCTCGTGTCCCCCCCGTGTCCCCCCGTGTCCCCTCGTGTCCCCCCGTGTCCCCTCGTGTCCCCCCCGTGTTCCCCCGTGTTCCCCCGTGTCCCCTCGTGTCCCCTCGTGTCCCCTCGTGTCCCCACCGTGTCCCCCTTGTGTCCCCTCCCATGTCCCCTCCGTGTCCCCTCGTGTCCCCTCGTGTCCCCCCGTGTCCCCCCGCTCCATCCCGACATGGGCGTGGCCTGTGCCACAATGGGCGTGTCACCTGGGCGAGTGGGCGGTCCTATCCCCACCGCGGGCGTGTCCTCGAGGACCGGGGCGTGTCCCCGAGGGGGCGTGGCCTCTCCGCGTGGGCGTGGCCGGCGCGCGCTTCCCGCGGCAAAAGTGCGGCGGGCGCCAACTTCGGGCAAAACTTTCCCCGCGCGCCGCCGGCACCGGGACCCCCGGGACCCCCCGGCCCCCCCCGGACCCGCGGAGCCCCCCGCCATGCCCCGCCGCGGCTGACACCGCCGCCATGTACTCCCCGTACTGCCTCACCCAGGTACGGCCGGGCCGGGGGGACCGGGACCGGGGGGCGCCCGGGAACGGCGGGGGTCGGAGGGGGGGTTCCGGTGCCCTTTGGTGCTCGCCGCCATCGTCTGCTGCCCCCCTAAAACGGGGTGTAACGGGTGCGGGCGCCGGTGCCTCCCGGGGCAGCGGGGACCGAGATGGGGCCGGTCGGGGGCTGCCGTCCCGCAGCGGCCCCGGTCCGGCTCCACGGTGCGGGGGCTCCCGGTTCTGCCGCGATGCGGAGCGGGTCCGAGCCCCGGGACGCTCGGCCCGGTGCCGCCGGGGTCCCCGCGGGAGGCGCGGGGGGCTCGGAGCGGGACCCCGGGGACGGGGCCGCCGGTGCCACGGGGGGTTTCGCGTGCCCGGCACCGCCGGGACGGGCGGGACCCCGGCCCCGGAGCGGGGTTGTGGCGCCGGGACCCTCAGAGCGCGACCGGGGGCGACTTCGGGGGCCGGACGAGGGCGAAACCCCGCGGGGGTACCGAGTCCGGGGGTCTCCTCGTTCCGGGGGGGCCGCGGGGCGATCGCGGCGGGGTCGGGGGGGGCCGCGGTCCCGATTTTGGGGGGGTGGGGAGGAGCAGCGGCCGCTTCTCGGGGAGGGCGCAACTCGGGGGCTGCGGCGCGGGGGTCCCCGGAGGGCTCCGCGCCCCCCCGCGCTGTCCCGGGACGCCCCCGGTGTCTCCCCGGGGCGGTTTGCGGGCCGCCCCCGCCGGGCGTTGCTGCTGCGCCCCCCCGCCCCGCCGGCGTTGCCCTTTTCTCCCGCTTTTCGGGGCGGTTTTGGCCGCCGGTTGCGTCTGGGCCGGCGGCCAGCGGCGCTTCTCGCAGCTTCGGCGCCCGCCCCGCACACGCGTGTGCACGCGCCAGGGACACGCCAGCGCACACGCGTGTGCCCCGGCCCGCGCCCGCACCCGCGCCCGGGCCCCCGCAGCCCCGGCTCCGCGCTCGGTACCGGCGCGCTCCCCCCGGGCCGCCCTGCCCGCCCCGCCGCCGCTCCGGGGCGGGTTTGGGCCGGTGCCACCGGCGGATTCCGGGCCAGGGGTTGTACCGGGAGCGCCCGGAGCGGGCCGTGGGACGGGCGGGCACGGGCTGGCCTGGGGGCAGCGGCGGGCGGTGTCCTCCCGGTGTCCCCCGGTGTCCTGGCAGCGGCTCCGGCCTCCTCGGGGACACCTCAGGCTGTGACTGGCGGTGCCCCGCGTCCCCCCCCGTGTCCCTTCGTGTCCCCTCTGTGTCCCCCCGTGTCCCTCTGCATCCCCCCGTGTCCCTGGGGGTCCCCCCCGTGTCCCCTCCCCGCCGCACGGAGCCACCCCCTGCCCGTGCCCGTCCCTGTCACCATCCCGGCTGTCACCACCGGGGTGTCCCGCGCGGTGGGGACACCCCAGCCCTGTCCCGGTGCCCCGGTGGCGTCCGGGGGTGGTGGCCGAGCCTGTCACCGGCCCTTGGCTGCGGGGCAGGGCTGGCGGGAGCCGTGGTGGCACAGGTGTGACACGTGTGTGACAGGGCACAGGTGTGACAGCACACGTATGAAAAGGTGCGGCCGTGACACGCGTGTGCTGGGTGACAGGTGTGACACGCGTGTGACGACTGAGCAGCAGGGCACAGGTGTGGCAGACACACATGTGACAGGGCACAGGTGTGACACGCGTGACGGGGCGCAGGTGTGCCGAGGACAGAGGCCGCACACGCGTGTGTCACACGCCGGCGTGCCACAGCCCCGTGCACACGTGGCAGCGCTGCCGGCGACACGCGTGTGGCACGGGTGCGTGCCAGGCGTGTGGCACGTCCCCGCCGTGTGCCAGCCCCGCTGCCGGCCCCGGTACCGGCCCCGGTGCCCCCCGTGCCGCGGCTGATGCAATCGGGGCAGGGGGAGGCACCACCCCCCCCGGAGCCACCCGGGGTGGGGGGGACACCCGGGGGGGACATGCGGCTGTACGTGTGCCCCCCCCGGCGCCGCCCACCCCCGTGCCGCGGTGCCGGGCTCAGCCCCCTCCCCGTGTCCCCGCCGTGTCCCCCCCGTGTCCCCCCGGTCGCTGGCGGCATCAATAATGGAGGAGCGCTCGGCCGGGCCGGGGGGGCCCTGAATTATTGATGGGCCACAAAAAGCTTTCTTGGACGCCGCAGCACCGCGGGGCCCCCCCGGCCCGGGCTGGCACCGGGCCACGGCGGGGGCCGGGCCGCGGGGTCCGCGCCGGGGCGGGAGCGGGGCCGGGGCCGCGGGGAACGCCCGGCACGGCCCGGAACGGCCGCGCTGCCAAACCGCGGCCGAACCGCGGCACCGCCCGGAGCCGCCGCCGCTGCCCCCGCGGAGCCGCTCGGGACCCCCCCCCGGCCCCCCCCGGCCCGGCCCGGATGCGGGGTCCCGGCTCGGCGGGGGGAAGCGGCGGGCGGATGCCCCGGTTCCCCTCGCGCCGCCCGCACGCCGGGATGCTCCACGTGGCTGCGGGCAGGGCCGGGCGGGCGCTTCCCCTGCGCGCCCCGGGGCCCCCCCGAACCCCAGGACCCCCCCGCCCCCGTGCCACGGTCCCCCTGCAGCCCCAGACCCCCCCGCCGGTGCCGGGGCGCCCCCCAACCGGCCGCGTGTCCCCTCCCGGGCCGGCTGGGCCCCTGCCAGAAGCATCCGGCACGTTCTCTCCGAGGCCACCTGGATGCCAAGGTCCCCCCCGGGCACCGGGGCCCTCCCGGGCCCCCCCGGCTCCGCGCTCGGGGGTCCAGGACGCCCCTCACTCGCTCCCACCCCCCTGGCCGCCCTCCTCCCCCCCTCCCCGCACACGGGAGGGTCTTGGCAGCGGCGTCAGGGGCCGCCGGGGGGATTTTTGGCGGCAATTCCGGCTGTTTCGGGCTGTTTTCTCTCGCGGCGAAGCCGAGGGCCGGGGGGAGCTGGCAGCGGCGCGGGAGGGCGGGCGCTGCCGGGGCGGGGGGGGCTGCTGGGGAGGGGGGGCAGAGCTCGCTCGGTTTGTGGTGGATTTTTTTTTTTTTTTCTCTTCTTTTTTTTTTTTTTTTCTGCCTTTTTAAAAATTTTTTTTTTTTTTGTCTTTTTTTCCCTCTTTTCTGTTTTTTCTGGGCTTTTCCCTCCCGCTCGGCGCCGCCCCCCCTGCCGCCGCGCTGGCGCTCTGCCGGGCGCTCGCAGCTGCGGACGCGGCGACGTGGCTTCGCCCGAGACTGCGGCTCAATGCGGGCCCGGCGCAGCCAATGGCAGCCCCGCGGCACCGCGGCACCGCCGCCGGACCCGCCTCGGCACCGGGCCCGCCGCCCGCCCCGCGCCCCGCGCCGCCCTCCGGAACCTTCCGCGGCCGCCGGTGCCGCGCCGCGCCGGGCCCGAGAGGGGTCCCGGCGGTGCGGGAGGGGTCGAAGGTGTTGGGGAGGGGTCCAGGTGTGCGGGCGGGGGCAGCGGGGCCGGGGGCTCTTTGTCTGTGCCGGGGTTTGGGGGGGACGGAGGCGCCCGGGCCGCTGACCCCCGACACCTGAGCCGGCCTGGGTGGCACCGGGCCCACCCTGGGGGTCACTCCGGTGTCCCGAGGGGTCACTCGGGTGTCCCCGAGAGGTCACTCAGGTGTCCGGAGGGGTCACTCCGGTGTCCCAAGAGGTCGCTCATGTGTCCAGAGGGGTCCCAGGTGTTAGGGAGGGGTCCCAGGTGTCCCAAAGCCCCCCCTGCGCTGAGCGGATGCTGCTGGGCCTGGCCCTGGGGTCCAGGGACGGATCCCGGCCAGGGGGGGTCACCACCGTCCCCAGCCCCCCCAGAAAATCCTCCCCGCTGCGGCTTTGGGTTGAAAACCGCGAGGTTTGGGGCTGGGCGGGAGCCGCTGCCCAGGCCCGCTGCCGAAACGCCCAAATTTTGGTTTCTTTCCTTTGCACAGAGGGATTTAATTACCGGGGGGGTGGGAAGGGGGAAAAGCGTTGGCTCCGAGTGCCGCGTCCGGGATTTTGGGGGCAGAAACGTCGGGTTTGGGCCATTCCGCGCTGGGGCCGCCACGGGGCTGGGGCAGGCGGCCAAATCCGGGGCCTTCCCGCGCCGGTGGCGGGGGGCGGGACCCCCGGGAAGCCCCCCCGGCCCCGGGGGCGTCCTCGCCCGACCCTTTTTGCACGAGGGCTTTGCACGAGCACGAGGGGCGGCAGCAGGACCCCCCCCAAACCTGCGCCTTCCCCCCCGCGCGCAGGGATTTTGGGGCGAATCCGCGGGGTTTCGGCCCAGCCCCCCCGGGGGTCTCAGCCTGCCCCCCCTCCCCCCATCGGCCTCCCCTCCCCCCCCCCCGGGGTCCCCTCGTTGCGCGCGCGGGGCGCACTCGACCCCCCCCCATTCGGGCCACGCCCCCTTCCGTTAAACCACACCCACAAAGCCACGCCCCCTCCGCCCCGGCCAATGGGGAGGCCGCTCCCCCCGCGCGCTGCGCTCCCATTGGCTGCGGCCGCTCCGGTCCCGGTGCCAAAAAGGGGCCGCGGCGGCTCCGCGCGCTCCGCGCCCGCGGCGGCGGCGGCTCCGGGACCCCCCGACAGCGACACCCCCCCCCCCCAAAAAACCGGGACCCCTGCCCGCACTCACACCCGCACCGGCAGGGACACCCCGGCACCGGGTCCCCGGTACGGAGCCCCCGCACCGGGATCCCCCCGGTTACCGCCGGTCACCGGGACCCCGCGGCGGCTGCGCTGTCCCGCCAGCCGCGACCCCGCGCCTCCACGCCGCGGTTACCGGGATCCCCGACACCTGAGCGTTCCCCCCTCACGGTCCGCACCCCCGGACCCGCCCCCGCTTTCCGGTAGTCCCCGTTAACCCCCTCCCCCCCACTCGGTTTGCGCCCCCCGTCCCCGCCTGTCGCCCCCGGTTCTGCCCCGCCGGGGCCCGACTGGCAGCTGCCTACGGCCGGGATGAGCCGCCGCGATGGTACGGACGGGACGCGCCGGGACGGGCCGGGAGCGGCGGGGCCGGGCCGGGGACCGGGGACACGCGCCGGTGGCACCGGGGACTGCGACAGCGGCCGGGAAGGGGCCGGGTACCGGCGGCACCGGGAGCGGGGAGAAGGGAAGGGGAGCGGAGGCGGCGGAGACAGGGGACGGAGGTGGCACCGGGGACTGCTGGGGACGGAGATCGGTGGCACCGGCGTTGGGTCGGCAGCAGGGACCGGCGCTGGGGATGGGGACCGGGGCGGCCGAGCCCCGACGGCAGCGGGAGCATCACCGGGAGGCGGATGGGGACGAGTGGGGAGGGACGGGGCTGTGGTGGCACCGGGAACGGGGCTGTGGTGACAACGGGGACGGGGCTGTGGTGACAACGGGGACGGGGCTGTGGTGGCACCGGGAACGGGGTTGTGGTGGCACCGGGAACGGGGCTGTGGTGACAACGGGGACGGGGCTGTGGTGACAACGGGGACGGGGCTGTGGTAACAACGGGGACGGGGCTGTGGTGACAACGGGGACGGGGCTGTGGTAACAACGGGGACGGGGCTGTGGTGACAACGGGGACGGAGCTATGCTGGTACCGGGGACGGGGCTGTGGCGGTACCGGGGACAGGGCTGTGGCGGTACCGAGGACGGGGCTGTGGCAGTACCGGGGACGGGGCTGTGGCGGTACCGAGGACGGGGCTGTGGCAGTACCGGGGACAGGGACGGGACTGGGACGGGCTCAGCCATCCCGGCTCCGGCCACACGGGAGCCCCGCGGGACCGGGAGCCGCCTCTTCCCCGGAGCAGCGGGAAGCCGGCGCATCCCCGCGGGGCCGGCACTGCCGCGGTCGGATCCCCCGGCGCCCGGGGGACGGGGACGGGCGCGGGCGGTGCCCGGCGGGGCTGCGGCCGCCCAGCCCGGCCCGGCCCAGCCCAGCCCGTGCCTGTGCCCTCCCGTGCAGGATGAGTTCCACCCCTTCATCGAGGCGCTGCTGCCCCACGTCCGGGCCTTCTCCTACACCTGGTTCAACCTCCAGGCCCGCAAGCGCAAGTACTTCAAGAAGCACGAGAAGCGGATGTCCAAGGAGGAGGAGCGCGCCGTCAAGGACGAGCTGCTGGGCGAGAAGCCGGAGGTGAAGCAGAAATGGGCCTCGCGCCTCCTGGCCAAGCTGCGCAAGGACATCCGGCCCGAGTGCCGCGAGGACTTCGTGCTCTCCGTCACCGGCAAGAAGGCGCCGTGCTGCGTGCTCTCCAACCCCGACCAGAAGGGCAAGATCCGCCGCATCGACTGCCTGCGCCAGGCCGACAAGGTGTGGCGCCTGGACCTGGTGATGGTCATCCTCTTCAAGGGCGTCCCGCTGGAGAGCACCGACGGCGAGCGCCTGGCCAAGGCGCCGCAGTGCGCCAGCCCCGGCCTCTGCGTGCAGCCCCACCACATCGGCGTCACCATCAAGGAGCTCGACCTCTACCTGGCCTACTTCGTGCACGCGCCAGGTGAGCCGGCCCGCCCCCGGGGAGCCCCCCCCCCACCCCGGGACCCCCGGCTGGGGCGTCCCCGGGCGGCCTCGCTCGCACAAAGCGGCGCCGAGTGCCAGCGCACGCGCCCGGCGGCGCCTGCCAAGCCCGGCTGCCAGGATGGGCACCGGGGCTGGCACCAGGGCTGGAACCGGGGCTGGCACCGGGATTGGGACTGGGAATGGCACCGGGATCGACACCGGGGCTGGCACTGGGATTGGCACCGGGGCTGGCACCGGGATTGGGACTGGGAATGGCACCGGGAATGGGACTGGGAATGGCACCGGGATTGGCACCGGGGCTGGCACTGGGATCGGCACCGGGGCTGGCACCGGGATTGGTACCGGGATTGGCACCGGGGCTGGCACCGGGATTGGCACCGGGACCCGGGCTGCGGCCCCCGCGCTGTGCCAAGCACCCGTGCCCGGGGGTCCCGGTGCCACACACGGCACTGGGGGGGTCACACGAGTGTGCCCACGGGAACGGGGGGGTCACACGTGTGTGCCCATGGGAACAGGGGGGTCACACGAGTGTGCAGACGCTGCTGGGGAGGGGGGCACACGCGTGTGACGCGGGGGGAGACCCCAGCCCGGGCGCTCGCCCTCCCGGCGCTGCGGCTGTGGGGAGGGGGAGCTTCGGGGCTGTGTCTGGGGGCTTTGGGCAATTTTGGGCCCGGATCCAGGGGGTTTGCGGGGTTTTGGGGCTCAGTGCAGGGGGTTTGGGGAGTTTTGGGGCTCAGTGCAGGGGTTTGGGCAGTTTTGGGGCCGGATCCGGGGGGTTTGGCTCGCTCCGTCCTCCTCGGGCGATGGAGCCGTTCTGGGGGTGCTCATCCCGCCCCCCTCCCCAAATCCCCCTCCACGCCGGCACGCCAGACCCCGCACCCCCACGGGGGGGTCCCAGGCCCCCCCCGGGCCCCCGCCCACCCCCCAGCTCCCCCCCCCGGCCCAGCTGCCGGGGCTCAAATCCCCCAAACGCGGCTCCCACCCGGCGCCGCCAAAATGGCCCCGGTTGGCACCGTGCCCCCGAGCGCGGCACGAGGCCCCGCCGGCAGCCCCGGCCCCCCCGGCGGCCCCCCCGCGCCCCCCGCCCCCTCCCCACGCCGGGGGCCCTTTGGCTGCCGCGGGCCGGGGGGGGCTCGCTGCCAACCCCCCCTTGCGCCTAAGATGGCGGCGCTTGTTGGCACCCGAAACGCTCTGCGGCACCGCGGCCCCGCCGCCGGGACCCCCGCGCTGGGGGAGCCCCCCGCCCCCCGCCGGGACCCCCGCGCCGAGGTGTGACACCCCCGAGCCCCCCCCGGGCCCCCCCCGGGCACCCCCGGCCCGGCCCGCGCCCCCCCCGCTGCCCCTGGCACACCCACGGCCCCGGGGGACACCTGGGGACACCTGGGGACATCGGGGACCCCTCCCCGCGGGGGGGGCAGGGTGGCCCTGGGGGAGGGGGGGGACACGAGGACAGGGTGAGGAGGGGGCTGCGGGCAGCTCGGGGGGGTCTTTGGGGGGCCGGGGGGGTCCAGGTGCGCCGCGGGGGCTGCCCAGGTGCGGCCCCCCCCCCCCCCCCCCCCCGGCGTGGGGGGCGCAGGTGCGGGGGAAGGGGGGGCTCCCCCTGTGGGGGAGGGGGCGCAGCTGCCCCGCAGCACCTGCCACCCCCCCACGGGTGGGGGCTGGGGGGGCTCTGGGGCGGGGGGGAGGCGGTGCAGGGACCCCCCCCCACCAGTGGCTCTGGGGGGGGGCTGGGGGAGGGCCCGGCGTGGGGGTGGGGGGCGAGCGGGGGTGGGGGGGGGGGTCCGGCACGCGCCCGCCACGCGCGCCCCACCCCCTTCCCCCCTCCCCCCGGCCGAGGTCGTGACCCCGCGCGTGCCCCGGTGACCCCTGACCCCCCCCGGGGGTGACACGGCGGGGTCACCACCGGACCGGCGGGGGGGGGCTGCTGCCCCCCGCCCTCCCCCCGGGGACGGCTCCGTCCCCTCCCGGTGATGGGGGGGGGGGGACAAACAGACCCCCGCGACCCCCGGGGGGAGCAGGGGGGGCACGGGGGGACCCCCGGCAATCCGGGCTGGGGGGGGCCGGGGGGGTCCCCGCGGGATGGGGTCCGGGGGGGGTTCCCCGGTGTGGGGGGGGCAGATGGGGGGACACCGGGGGGGCAGGACGGGGGGGTGGGTGTGTGAGGGGGGGGATCCCGGGCAGGACGGGGGGGGGATCCCGGGCGTGCGGAGCCCCCCCGCTCGGCACAGACAATGGGCGCTTTGTTGGCGCTGCCCGCTGGCGGGGGGCCAGCGCATTCCTGGCCCCCGGCCCGGCCCCACGGCGGCCCCCGGCCCCCCCGGCCCGGCCCGGCCCGGCCCCCTGCCAGCCCCGCCGCCCCCCCCGTCACCTGGCCGAGGCTCCCCTCGGGGGTCCCGGGGCGGGGGGGCAGCCCCGCACCTGGCTGGGGCGGGGGGAGCGGCCGGCGCGGCCCCCGGGGGCTGCGGGCACCGGCGGGCGCTCACCTCGAGCGACCCCGCGGGAACAACGGGCCCTTGAGCGGCGGCACCGGCACCGGCACCGGCACCGGCGGCGGGGCCGCCCCTCCCTCGGCCGCGCTCCGCGGGGTCCCCCCGGGGTCGGGGGGGCCGCGCTGGGGGCGGGGGGCGCCCCCGCGGCCGCGGCTGACCCCGGATCTTTGCGCCCCCCGCCCCAGATTCCGGACAGTCGGACAGCGCCAACCCCCAGGGGGACGCGGACATCAAACCACTGCCCAACGGTGCGTGCCGCCCTGTCCCCGCGCTGTCCCCGCCGTGTCCCCGCGGTGTCCCCAGAGTCCCCGCGGTGTCCCCGGTGTCCCCGCGGTGTCCCCCCGTGTCTTCTCTGTCACTGCAGTGTTCCCTCTGTGCCCCCCCCACAGTGTCCCCGGAGTCCCCGCAGTGTCCCCAAGTGTCCCCAAGTGTCCTCAGTGTCCCCCTGCAGTGTCCTCAAGTGTCCCCAGGTGTCCTCAGTGTCCCCCTGCAGTGTCCCCAGTTCCCGTCCCTGTCCCTGCATTGTCCCCCATGTCCCCCCAGTCCTGTCACCCCCGGGTCCCCCCGTGTCCCCCCAGTCCTGTCACCCCCGGGTCCCCCCCCGTGTCCCCCCCAGTCCTGTCACCCCCGGGTCCCCCCCCGTGTCCCCCCCAGTCCTGTCACCCCCGTGTCCCCGTGTCCCCCCCAGCCCTGTCACCCCCGTGTCCCCCCCCGTGTCCCCCCCAGTCCTGTCACCCCTGGGTCCCCCCCCGTGTCCCCCCAGTCCTGTCACCCCCGTGTCCCCCTGTGTCCCCCCAGTCCTGTCACCCCCGTGTCCCCCCCCGTGTCCCCCCCAGCCCTGTCACCCCCGGGACCCCCCCCGTATCCCCCCCGTCCTGTCCCCCCGTGTGTCCCCGTGTCCCCCCCGGTGCTGCCAGCCCCCCCTGCCCCGGTGACCCCGCGGTGTCCCCGTGTCCCCAGGGCACCTGACCTTCCAGGACTGCTTTGTCACCTCGGGGGTCTGGAACGTGACGGAGCTGGTGAGGGTGTCCCAGAGTAAGTGGGGACAGGGCCGGGCTGGGGGACACGGGGGGACACCGGGGGACACCAGGGGACACTGGGGAGACACTGGGGGACACCGGGGGGGCACTGGGGGGGCACCGAGGGACACCTGGGGACACCGAGAGACACCGGGGGGACACCGGGGGGGCACTGAGGGACACCTGGGGACACCGGGGGGACACCGGGGGGGCACTGAGGGACACCTGGGGGACACTGAGAGACTCCTGGGGACACCTGGGGACACTGGGGGGACACCGGGAGGGGACAGAGCCTGGGATGGCACAGGGGGGACACGGGGGGGTGGCCGGGCTAGGGGGACACCCGGAGGACACTGTGGGGACACTGGGGGGGAGGGGACAGAGCCGGGGATGGCGGGGGGGGGGGGATGGGAGGACGCAGGAGCGGAGGGGACACGGCGGGGGGGCAGGAAGGGGGGTGTCCCCCCCGCGTGGGTCCCCCACGTGTCCCCGTGTCCCCCCAGCCCCCGTGGCCACGGCGTCGGGCCCCAACTTCTCCCTGGCTGACCTGGAGAGCCCGGGGGGCTACTACAACATCAGCCCCGTGGCGCTGGGCCGCCGGCCCCTGGGGCCCCCCACCGCCAGGTACCGGGACCCCCGACCCCCGCCACCCCCGGGCCCCTTTGGGGGCGCTCCCCCATCCGGCCCCCCCGTTTTGGGCTGTTCCCGCCCCCGGGACCACCCCAAGCCGTGGGGTCTGGACCTTCTCCCTTGCGCCCCACAAACCCCTCGGACCCCCAAACCTGCCCGGGCCCCCCCATTTGGGGGTTCACCCCCAGCCTCCGCGATTTGGGGGCTCCCACGAGCAGCTGGGAACCCCCTTGGCCCCTCCTGTTGGGGGGGGACCCCTGGGCTGCCCTGGACCCCTCGTGGGGTGACACCCCCGACCCCGGAGGTGACATCCCCGTCCCCGGAGGTGACACCCCTGTCCCCGGAGGTGACACCTCTGTCCCCGGAGGTGACACCCCTGTCCCCGGAGGTGACACCTCTGTCCCCGGAGGTGGCACCCCCGACCCCGGCGGTGACATCCCTGTCCCCGGAGGTGACACCCCCGACCCTGGCGGTGACACCCCCGACCCCGGAGGTGCCACCTGACCCCGGCGGTGGCACCCCTGTCCCCGGCGGTGACACCTGACCCCGGCGGTGACACCCCCGACCCTGGCGGTGACACCTGACCCCGACGGTGACATCCCTGTCCCCACAGCGGCCCCAAGCGCCCCAAGGCGCTGGACGAGGGTGACCTGGAGGGTCCCGGGGACGACGTCTTCTACCCCGGCCCGGGGCGGTCCCCAGCCCCCGGCAGCAGCCAGGGGCCCTGGGGGGGGGACGTTGACACCGGTGGGTGACACACGGGGGGGCGGGGGGGGCTTGGGGGGACACGGGGGGGGGCACGGGGACAGCTGTGGCCGGGGGGGGGCGGCGGGGGACACGGGGAGGGACACGGCGAGGGGACAGCGGGGTGGGGGGGTGGGGTAACGGGGAGGGTCTGGGGGCACCGGGGGGGTCTGGGGGCGCGGGGGGCGGGCTGTGGGGAGGGGGCGCGCGGGGGTGCCGGGGTGCGGCCGCCCCCCCCGACCCCCTGGGCCCCCCCAGGCCCGGCGGCGCTGAAGAAGTCGGGGAAGTTGGATTTCTGCAGCGCGCTCTCGGGGCACGGCGCCGCGCCCCGCATGGCCTTCGGCCACCACCCCCTGCCCGTCCTGGCCGGCGTCCGCCCCGGTGAGACCCCACACCCCCGGAGCTCCTTCCCGCGGGCCCGGGGGGCTGCCGGGCGGCCCCGGGCCGGGGGGGCGGCGGCGTCCCTGGAGCGGACGGGCGGGCGGGCCGGAGGGCGGGCGGGCGGGCGGGGGTCGGGCCGGCCCCGGGGGGGGTCCCGCGGCCGCTGGCGCTGAGGGTCCCTGCAGGCAGCCCGCGGGCCACGGCCTCGGCGCTGCACTTCCCGTCGGGGTCCCTCCTGCCCCAGTCGAGCCCCTACTTCGCCCACCCCACCATCCGCTACCACCACGGGCAGGACTCGCTCAAGGACTTCGTGCAGTTCGTCTGCGCCGACGGCGCCGCCCAGGGCCCCCAGGTGCGGCGGGGACGGGCGCGGGGGCGGCCCGGGGGTCGCGGGGCAGCCCCGGGGGTCGCGGGGCAGCCCCGGGGGTCGCGGGGACGCACGGGGACACCGGGACCGCCCCCCCCGCGCGGGGCGGGGCCGCGGCCCTGGATGCAAATGAGGCCGAGGAGGCGGGGCGTGTATGCAGATGAGGCGCGAAGAGGGGCGCGCTATGCAAATAAGGCGAGAAGGGCGGGGTCTGTATGCAAATACAGCGTAGGGGGCGGTGTCTGTATGCAAATACACCGCAAGGGGCGGGGCCTGTATGCAAACGAGCCCAGGTGGCCGCGGAGGGGGTGACGGGGACCCCCTCCCCCAAACTCCGCCCCGGGGACCCCCAGCTCGGGGACCCCCCCTCACCTGGAGCCGCCCCACCTGGGGACCCCCACCTGGGACCCCTCCCCCGCGCTGGGGGCGCCCCCGCCGGGGTCCTCCCACCTGGGGGATCCCCCCGCGGGACCCCCACGTGGGACCCCCGCCCGGGGGCCGCCGGGCCCCTCCGCGACCCCCGCCCGCCCCGGCCAGCCCCTCCCCCTCCCTCCCGCCGGTGCCGCCGCCCGTCCCGGGGGTCCCGGGGGTCCCGGGGGTCCCGGGGGTCCCGGGGGTCCGTCACCGTGTTCTCGTTGCAGCCGTGCGGGGCGCAGGGCCGGGCCGGGGGGGCTGCGGGGGCCCCCCTGCCCCGACCCCTGCCCCTGCCCCCGCCGGAGCCCAAAGCCCCCAGCGGCCCCCCCGGCGGAGCCCCCGCCGCACCCCGTAAGTGCCCCCCGCCCCCGGGACCCCCGGAGCACCGGGACCCCCGGCACCCCCCGCGCCCCACGGCTCCCCCCGCGCCCGCAGCCGGGCCCTGGCCGTGGGGGCGGGGGGCAGGGGCAGGTGGGGCGCAGACAGGTGAGGGGTGCCCAGGTGTGTGTGCAGGCAGGTGAGGGGTGCCCAGGTGGGCGTGCAGGCAGGTGAGGGGCGCAGACAGGTGAGGGGTGCAGGCAGGTGAGGGGTGCAGACAGGTGAGGGGTGCAGACAGGTGAGGGGTGCCCAGGTGGGTGCGCAGACAGGTGAGGAGTGCAGGCAGGTGAGGGGTGCAGGCAGGTGAGGGGTGCAGACAGGTGAGGGGTGCCCAGGTGTGGGTGCAGACAGGTGAGGAGTGCAGGCAGGTGAGGGGTGCAGGCAGGTGAGGTGTGCAGACAGGTGAGGGGCACCCAGGTGTGGGTGCAGACAGGTGAGGGGCACCCAGGTGTGGGTGCAGACAGGTGAGGGGTGCCCAGGTGTGTGTGCAGACAGGTGAGGGGTGCAGACAGGTGAGGGGCGCCCAGGTGTGTGTGCAGACAGGTGAGGGGTGCAGACAGGTGAGGGGCGCCCAGGTGAGCATGCAGGCAGGTGAGGGGTGCCCAGGTGTGGGTGCAGGCAGGTGAGGGGTGCCCAGGTGTGGGTGCAGACAGGTGAGGGGTGCCCAGGTGTGGGTGCAGGCAGGTGAGGGGCGCCCAGGTGGGCGTGCACAGGGGTCCCAGCAGAGGGGCACGGACAGGTGAGGAGTGCCCAGGTGTGCAGCTGTGGGGTCCAGGTGCCCAAGTGTGGGTACAGATGCCCAGGTGTGGGTCCAGGTGCCCAGGTGTGGCTGCAGCTGGGGGTGTAGGGCGTTGCAGGTGCCACCTGGGGGGTCCAGGCTGGTGCCAGCGGCCGCCCCAGGGTGCCCCAGCACAGGGTGGCACCTGTGACACAGGTGGTCACCGGGGCAGGTGGCAGGAGCGGGGCGGCAGCAGGTGCCAGGGTGACCCAGGTGACACAATGATCCAGGTGCCAGCAGGTGCCAGGTGCCAGGGTGATCCAGGTGACACAGTGACCCAGGTGCCAGGGTGACCCAGGTGACACAGTGACCCAGGTGACACAGTGACCCAGGTGACACAGTGACCCAGCTGTCAGTGACCCAGGTGGCAGGGTGAGCCAGTTGCCAGGTAAGCCAGGTGCCAGGTGACCTGGGTGGCAGCAGCAGGTGCGCACAGGTGCCAGCAGCAGGTGACCCAGGTGACAGGGTAACCCAGGTGCCAGGTGACAGTGTAACCCAGGTGACAGGTGCCAGGTGACAGGTGCCCCAGGTGACAGAGTGGCCCCGGTGCCAGCAGCAGGTGACAGGTGACCCAGGTGACAGGTGCCCACAGGTGCCAGCAGCAGGTGACAGGTGCCCCAGGTGACAGGTGCGCACAGGTGCCAGCAGCAGGTGACAGGTGCCCCAGGTGACAGGTGCGCACAGGTGCCAGCAGCAGGTGACAGGTGACCCAGGTGACAGGTGACAGAGTGCCCGCAGGTGCCAGCAGCAGGTGACAGGTGACCCAGGTGACAGGTGCCCGCCCGGCCCGGCTGCCCGTGCATCATCACCTGCATCGCCATCGCTCACCTGGCCCGGCGCCTCATCCCCCCCCCGGTCATTCCAGCGCGGCTCCTTCGCCATTTCCGCTCCTTTTTACCCCATTTCCGCGGGGGGGAGGGGCGGGGGGGATCCCGGAGCCACCTGCGCCCCCCGAGGGGGAGGGGGGGACACACCTGAGGCTCCTCCCCGCCCCCCTCGGGGGGACCCCGCACAGGTGAGTACCTGGGTGGGGGGGGGAGGGGGGGCTCGCACAGGTGCGGGGGATGCTGGGGGGGGGAGGGGGCTGTGAGCGCCCCCGCGCACCTGGGGAGGGGGCGGTGCCCGCACCTGTGTGGGCGGGGCCGGGCTGAGCCCGCTCTCCCCGCAGCATTCGCAGCGTCAGGCGCCGCCGCTGCCCCCCGCCTTGTCGGCCTCGGACCCCGCGACGGCAACTTTCTGACCCTGCCCCAGCAGCAGGTAGGGCTCACCTGGGCACACCTGGGACACACCTGGGACACACCTGGGGCACACCTGGGACACACCTGGGAAACCCTGGGACACCCCTGGGACACACCAGGGCACACCCCCGGGCACCTGGGACACACCTGGGACACCTGGGACACACCTGGGAGACCCCCGGGCACCTGGGACACACCTGGGACACACCTGGGACACACCTGGGCACCTGGGACACACCTGGGACACCCCCGGGCACCTGGGACACACCTGGGACACCTGGGACACACCTGGGACACACCTGGGACACACCTGGGCACCTGGGACACACCTGGGACACACCTGGGCACGCCCCTGGGCACCTGGGACACACCTGGGACACCCCTGGGACGCCCCCGGACACACCTGGGACACACCTGGGACACACCTGGGAGACCCCCGGGCACCTGGGACACACCTGGGACACACCTGGGCACGCCCCCGGGCATCTGGGACACCTGGGACACACCTGGGACACCCCTGGGCACCTGGGACACCCCTGGGACCCCCCCCCAGCACATCTGGGACACCCCTGGGACACACCTGGGACACCTGGGACCGCCCCCTGCACACCTGGGACCGCCCCCTTTGCCCCCTGCCCCCCCCCGGCCACCTGCGCCCCCCCCCAGCACACCTGGCTGTTCCCGGCACCGCCCCGGCCACGCCCCCGCTGTGACGTCACCGCGGGGACAAAGGGGGGCGTGGCCAGGCCGCCCCGGCGCGGCCGCCATTGGCCCCCCCTGCCCCGTGGCACGACGCCCGATTGGCTGCCTGCCCTGCGGCCGCGCCCGCTGATTGGCTGCCTGCCCTGCGGCCGCGCCCGCTGATTGGCTGGCGCGGGGCGCGGGGCGTGGAGCCAATGGAGAGCGGGGACGGAGCCAGGGCCGGCAGCCAATGGGAGCTCTCGGCGGGCCGAGCGCAGCGCGGCCCCATTGGCTGGCACCGCCAGGCGGGGGGGGCGGGGCCGGCGCTGATTGGCTGGCACCGGCCGGCCCTTGGCAGGCTGCGGGCGCTGCGGCGGCGCCGCGCGATCCCATTGGCTGCGCGCGGTGGTGCGGCGGCGCCTCGGCCAATGGCGGGGCGGGGCTCGCCGAGGGGGCGTGGCCAGGCGGGGCAGGGGGGCTGCCCCCCCCCCCGACCATGTGCCACCCTTGGGGGACCCCCGAGCGGGGGGGCCACGCCCCCTTTTGGGGGTCCTGGGGGCGGAGCGACCCCAACCCCCCCGGGGGGTCCGAGGGGGTCCCAACCCCCCCCCCCCCTCCGGAGACCCCAACCCATTTTGGGGGGTCCTGGGGGGCGGGGCTGACCCCTCCTCCCCCCTGGGGGGGTCCGGGGGGTTCATCCCCCCCTCCCCCGGA